>NC_136146.1:9536685-9909185 GCF_965212315.1 Lampetra planeri
CCTGGTGGGCGTGCCTGGTGAGTGTGCCTGGTGAGCGTGCCTGGTGAGCATCCCCGGTGAGCGTGCCTGGTGAGCGTGCCTGGTGAGTGTGGCTAGTGAGTGTGCCTGATGAGCGTGCCTGGTGAGCATCTCCGGTGAGCGTGCCGGTGAGCGTGCCTGGTGAGCGTGGCGGTGAGTGTGCCTGGTGAGTGTGCCTGGTGAGTGTGCCTGGTGAGCGTGCCTGGTGAGTGTGCCTGGTGGACGTGCCTGGTGAGTGTGCCTGGTGGACGTGCCTGGTGAGCGTGCCTGGTGAGCGTGCCTGGTGAGCGTGCCTGGTGAGCGTGCCTGGTGGACGTGCCTGGTGAGCGTGCCTGGTGAGCGTGCCTGGTGAGTGTGCCTGGTGTGCGTGCCTGGTGAGCGTGCCTGGTGAGCGTGCCTGGTGAGCGTGCCTGGTGAGCGTGCCTGGTGAGTGTGCCTGGTGAGCGTGCCTGGTGAGTGTGCCTGGTGGACGTGCCTGGTGAGCGTGCCTGGTGAGCGTGCCTGGTGAGCGTGCCTGGTGAGCGTGCCTGGTGGGCGTGCCTGGTGAGTGTGCCTGGTGAGCGTGCCTGGTGAGTGTGCCTGGTGAGTGTGCCTGGTGGACGTGCCTGGTGAGTGTGCCTGGTGAGCGTGCCTGGTGAGCGTGCCTGGTGAGCGTGCCTGGTGAGCGTGCCTGGTGGGCGTGCCTGGTGAGCATGCCTGGTGAGTGTGCCTAGTGGACGTGCCTGGTGAGCGTGCCTGGTGAGCGTGCCTGGTGAGCGTGCCTGGTGAGCGTGCCTGGTGAGTGTGCCTGGTGAGCGTGCCTGGTGAGCGTGCCTGGTGAGCGTGCCTGGTGAGCGTGCCTGGTGAGTGTGCCTGGTGAGCGTGCCTGGTGAGCGTGCCTGGTGAGCGTGCCCGGTGAGCGTGCCTGGTGAGCGTGCCTGGTGAGCGTGCCTGGTGAGCGTGCCTGGTGAGCGTGCCTGGTGAGTGTGCCTGGTGAGCGTGCCTGGTGAACGTGCCCGGTGAGCGTGCCTGGTGAGTGTGCCTGGTGAGCGTGCCTGGTGAGCGTGCCTGGTGAGCGTGCCTGGTGAGCGTGCCCGGTGAGCGTGCCTGGTGAGTGTGCCTGGTGAGTGTGCCTGGTGAGCGTGCCTGGTGAGCGTGCCCGGTGAGCGTGCCTGGTGAGCGTGCCTGGTGAGCGTGCCTGGTGAGCGTGCCTGGTGAGCGTGCCTGGTGAGCGTGCCTGGTGAGCGTGCCTGGTGAGCGTGCCCGGTGAGCGTGACGGCGAATTGGGGGAGCCCCGGCAGTTTGAATCCCCGCTCGCGGCCACCGCACATCGGTGACGGAATCTTGAGAGGAGTCGGCAATCAGAATAATTTATGTATTTATTCATCCTGGAGAAATCCGACGAGCCACGAAGCTCTTTGCCGCCGATGTCCACGAGTGACGACGATCTGACCCGGTCCTGCGCTTCCGCTTGGTCGACTGACTCAGCCTCGAATGAGCACCTTGTGCTCTCGTGTCTACATCGCCGGGCGTGCCGGCCTTTATAGGTGATCGCTCACAGCACTTGCCGCGACAGCCTGTTGAGGCTACACGGGCGAGGCTCTGCCTTTGCCTGCCTCCTCATGCCCACCGCTGCCTGGTGCACGATGGGTGGTGGGGGTTGCATGAGCGAGCCACTCATCTCAGTCGTCTTAGTCATCTCAGTCAGGCGACCCGTGGCACCTGCTGGGTCTGCCCCACGACCTCTTGACAGAGTGGTATCAACGTGCACATAGCCTGGCACAAGCGCCGTGGTGACGTCACCGCCGCTTAGTGGCGAATGGCGGTTGTTGTTGTTGTTGTGAGCGTCTTGCCAACTCTCCGTTTCCCCCCCTCCGGGCCAGGTCGCGACCTGTCCACGTTCCTGCGCAACTTTGTGACGGAGCCCGACCTGCGCACGCTGGGAGACCTCTACGCGAGCCGCTCGGCGGGGACGCTGCACCGGCTGGGCGCACGCCACGCCACCGCCAGCGCCCCGCAGCTGGGGGCCACGCTGCGCCGCTGCCGGCGGAGCGGCCACCGCACGGCCGCCCTGCACGCCGCCCTGGCGTCCGGGGAGCACCACGGAGCCAAGGAGCAGGTCGGTCGTGGGCCTCGCCTCCACCCCATCGCTCACTCACTCGCTCCCTCGCTCACTCCCTCACTCACTCGCTCACTCAGTCACTCCCTCGCTCATTCAGTCACTCCCTCACTCCCTCACTCACTCGCTCACTCACTCAGTCACTCCCTCGCTTACTCAGTCACTCCCTCGCTCACTAAGTCACTCCTTCACTCACTCAGTCACTCCCTCGCTCACTCACTCGCTCCCTCGCTCACTCAGTCACTCCCTCGCTCACTCCCTCACTCACTCGCTCACCCGCTTGCCTCCTCCCTCACTCCCTCCTTCGCTCACTCCCTCACTCACTCGCTCACTCGCTCACTCACTTGCTCACTCACTCAGTCACTCCCTCCCTCGCCCACTCCCTCACTCACTCGCTCACTCACTCAGTCACTCCCTCCCTCGCCCACTCCCTCCCTCACTCGCTCCCTCACTCGCTCCCTCACTCACTCAGTCACTCCCTCACTCCCTCGCTCACTCAGTCACTCCCTCGCTCACTCAGTCACTCCTTCACTCACTCAGTCACTCCCTCACTCGCTCCCTCACTCACTCAGTCACTCCCTCACTCCCTCGCTCACTCAGTCACTCCCTCGCTCACTCAGTCACTCCTTCACTCACTCAGTCACTCCCTCGCTCACTCCCTCACTCACTCCCTCCCTCGCTCACTCATGGTGGTGACGTTGATGATGCAGCGGTCTGGAATGCTCTTCTGATATTCGGAAGCCACAGGGTGCGATGCACTTTTAAATTATCTCAATTGAAATCTCATTCCCTTAGAACTGCTTTTAGCGGCATTAGCGTGTTGTCCTTCCCCCGCACCTCCGATCACCCCACGGTTGGCTACGTACGGGGTGTGAAATGAGCTCGACGCACGTACGGGCGGGTGGGTGAGCAGCGGGGTAAATGCGCAGTGTTGGAACGAGCGGGCGGAGCGCGTGTGGAACCCTGTCTCCACGCAGGCCCTGCGGTTCCTGTACAAGAGCTGTCGCGAGCCGTCCACGCACCTTCTGCAGGAGTTTCTCGTCGGTGAGTCGCTCGCCGCTCGCCGCTCGGCCGCGGGCCATCGGTGCCGCCGCACCGCCTGCGCACTCTGCACAGCCGCGCAGGCCGGAACGGCCGTGGAGCAGAAACCCGTGGGTGACGCTCGGTGGATTTTCGCAAGGGATAAGTATGCGACGGGCGACGTTTCGGGCGGTGGCCCTTCTCCAACGGCGTGTAAGCGGCGGGTCGCGATGAACTGCCGCCGCGAAGTCGGAGGTCGTCGTGTGCCCCACTCGGCGGTCGCCGCGAGAGAAAAGCGACGGCCCACGACGGCGGAGGCCACGCGGAACCTGAGCGGAGTCGACGCTTCGCTCGCCCCGCGCGGAGTGCCCCGCTCCTCCTCCTGTGTGTCTGTGTGTCTCTGTGTGTTTGTGTGTTTGTGTCTCTGTATCTCTGTGTGTCTCTGTGTGTCTGTGTGTCTCTGTGTGTTTGTGTGTTTGTGTCTCTGTATCTCTGTGTGTCTCTGTGTGTCTGTGTGTCTCTGTGTGTTTGTGTGTTTGTGTCTCTGTATCTCTGTGTGTCTCTGTGTGTCTGTGTGTCTCTGTGTGTTTGTGTCTCTGTGTGTTGGTGTCTCTGTGTGTTTGTGTGTCTCTGTGTATTTGTGTATCTCTGTGTGTTTGTGTGTCTCTGTGTGTTCGTGTCTCTGTGTCTCTGTGTGTTTGTGTGTCTCTGTGTGTTTGTGTGTCTCTGTGTGTCTCTGTGTGTTTGTGTGTCTCTGTGTGTGTTTGTGTCTCTGTGTGTTTTTGTGTGTCTCTGTGTGTTTGTGTGTCTCTGTGTGTTTGTGTGTCTCTGTGTGTTTGTGTGTCTATGTGTGTTTCTGTGTCTCTGTGTGTTTGTGTGTCTCTGTGTGTTTTGTCTCTGTGTGTTTGTGCGTCTCTGTGTGTTTGTGCGTCTCTGTGTATTTGTGTGTCTGTGTGTTTGTGTGTCTCTGTGTGTTTGTGTGTCTCAGTGTGTTTGTGTGTCTCTGTGTGTTTGTGTGTCTCTGTGTGTTCGTGTCTCTGTGTCTCTGTGTGTTTGTGTGTCTCTGTGTGTTTGTGTGTCTCTGTGTGTTTGTGTGTCTCTGTGTGTTTGTGTGTCTGTGTGTTTGTGTGTCTCTGTGTGTTTGTGTGTATCTGTGTGTGTTTGTGTGTCTCTGTGTGTTTGTGTGTCTCTGTGTGTTTGTGTGTCTCTGTGTGTTTGTGTGTCTGTGTGTTTGTGTCTCTGCGTGTTTGTGTGTCTCTGTGTGTTTGTGTGTATCTGTGTGTTTGTGTGTCTCTGTGTGTCTCTGTGTGTTTGTGTGTCTCTGTGTGTGTTTGTGTCTCTGTGTGTTTTTGTGTGTCTCTGTGTGTTTGTGTGTCTCTGTGTGTTTGTGTGTCTCTGTGTGTTTGTGTGTCTATGTGTGTTTCTGTGTCTCTGTGTGTTTGTGTGTCTCTGTGTGTTTTGTCTCTGTGTGTTTGTGCGTCTCTGTGTGTTTGTGCGTCTCTGTGTATTTGTGTGTCTGTGTGTTTGTGTGTCTCTGTGTGTTTGTGTGTCTCAGTGTGTTTGTGTGTCTCTGTGTGTTTGTGTGTCTCTGTGTGTTCGTGTCTCTGTGTCTCTGTGTGTTTGTGTGTCTCTGTGTGTTTGTGTGTCTCTGTGTGTTTGTGTGTCTCTGTGTGTTTGTGTGTCTGTGTGTTTGTGTGTCTCTGTGTGTTTGTGTGTATCTGTGTGTGTTTGTGTGTCTCTGTGTGTTTGTGTGTCTCTGTGTGTTTGTGTGTCTCTGTGTGTTTGTGTGTCTGTGTGTTTGTGTCTCTGCGTGTTTGTGTGTCTCTGTGTGTTTGTGTGTATCTGTGTGTTTGTGTGTCTCTGTGTGTTTGTGTGTCTCTGTGTGTTTGTGTCTCTGTGTGTTTGTGCGTCTCTGTGTGTTTGTGTCTCTGTGTGTTTGTGTGTTTCTGTGTGTTCGTATCTCTGTGTGTTTGTGTGTTTGTGTGTATGTGTGTTTGTGTGTCTCTGTGTGTCTCTGTGTGTTTGTGTGTCTGTGTATCTGTGTGTCTCTGTGTGTGTTTGTGTCTTTGTGTGTTTGTGTGTCTATGTGTGTGTTTGTGTGTCTGTGTGTGTTTCTGTGTGTTCGTGTGTTTGTGTGTCTGTGTGTTTGTGTTTCTCTGTGTGTCTCAGCGTGTTTGTGTATCTGTGTGTTTGTGTCTCTGCACAGCGTCTGTGCTGGGGGAGATGGCGGTGAGGGAAGGAGCAGCGGATGCGATCCCCTTCCTGCCGTACACAGCGCTCACCACGTGGACCGAGGTGAGGCCTGGTGGCTCGCTCACCTCCTCGCTCTCCTGCTCACCTGCCCAGTCGCTCACCTTCTCGCTCACCTCCTCGCTCGTCAGCTCTCCCACTGTTCTCACCCGCCTACTCGCTCACCTGCCGCTCACCTTCGTCGCAATCTTACTCGCTCACCACCTCGCTCACCACCTCGCTCACCACCTCGATCACCACCTCGCTCACCACCTCGCTCACCACCTCGCTCACCACCTCACTCGTCTTCAAGATTGCGCGTGCGTCATTCTGCGTAGGCTTCGCGCGTTGCAGTCGCGCAGCCCCTAGCAAAGGAGCTGTTCCATCTCAAGGGGTTTTCCAGACGTGGAATGTTTCAATGAAGAAGTGGTGGTGATGGTGACGACGACTGAATGTTCACTCTCCTCCGTCGTGCGTCTAGGAAATCCCTGGACTCACGGCGACGCAGGAGAAGATTCCCAACGTCGCGGACGCTCTCAAGCAAAAGGTTCGGACCCCCGCGCGGCTCCCCCCGCGTGGCTGATGGGATGTGTACGCACGTATGTGTACGTTGAACTTCTTTCGCGCCGTACGTAAGCCAACCGTGCTAACCAGAGAAAGAGGAGGGTGGAATTGAGGCGTGTGGCGGAGTGCCTGTTTGTTTGGCTCGTGATTCCTGTGCAGCTCTTTTTCAGAAGCGACCTGGCTAATCACACACGATAGCTCACTGAAGTAGCTCATCGTCATCATATTCGTCGTGTGGAAATGTGTAGCAGCCAAATACTCTAGACGCGTGATGTTGATTTCTAAATGTGGAGGGAAAATCAGGAGAAAAGTCCACGCGACCACGGGGGGAGAGAAAGAGACACGCAAACTCCAAATATACAGCAGGTGTCAGGGTCAGGATTGAACCCACGACCTCCAGTACACCAGGGGAGGTAGTTAACATCTCCTAGCCACCGTAATGATGATGAGGGAGAGAGACACGCAAACTTCAAATATGCAGCAGCAGGCGTCAGGATCGAACCCACGACCTCCTACATTCCAGGCGAGGTCGCCAACATCTCCTAGCCCCCGTGGCGCGCGGGGAGGTCCGGTGTGAGTGGCGGTGCCGCGCGACGCTCACCGCGCGGGCGCTCTCAGCTGTCTTGCTGTCGCGTGCTTGATGCTGAGTGTCTAAGGATACTCTGCTGTTGTTGTTGTTGCTGTTGTTGGTGTCGCTGCTGTTGCTGTTGTTATTTGTTGTTGCTGCTGTTGTTGTTGCTGCTTTTGTAGCTTTAGAACTGCTTTCTGTGTTTAGTGTCCTTCCGCTCCGCACCTCTGATTATAAAGGTTGGCAACATATGGCACGAAAGAAGTTCAACGCAGGACAAAACGCTCAGCACGTTCCTCAATAACGCCGTGGGCTTACGAGGAAGAATAATGACACGTAGGCGATGTCTGATCGGCAGCGTTGAGCGGTTGTCGTTAACTGCGCACGTGCACCACTGCCAACGCAGCAGCGACAGCAGCGGCGGCGGCATCACCGAATCGTTTGGTTGATTCGCGGGTGCGGAGCGAGAGCGGAGCGCGTGACGGCCTTGCGGGTGTCGTTGCCCCCGGCGGCAGGCGAGCGGCCCGGGGTTCTGGAGCGGCCTGGAGCGGCGCGTCGCCGTGCCGGACGGGGCCCAGCGGCGCTACCGGCTCGGGGGCAACCGGCGCGCCCTGCGGGACCTCGTCGCGGCCCATGCGGTGAGCGGGACGCCCGGCCGCGGCGGTGGTGCCGGTGGTGTGCCGCGGTAGCGCAGCGCCACCCAGGCAGCGGCGAGGGTCGGTGGACCGTGCGTGCACGCGGTCGTCAAGCTCCCTCGCTCCTTCTCACACACCCACCCACACACCAACCCGTGGGCGTTGAGCTCAGCATCTCCCAGATTGCCAGGGTGTGATGGCAGTACAGCAAGTGGGATCATTTCCATCCTCCCCTCTCCCGTCGCACGCTTGAGTTTCCTCCTGGTGCCGTGCCCTTGTATCCCGACGCCCATCGCTCTCAGCCCTCCTCGCCCGTCTCATCTCCTCTCGCGTCCCACGTCCTTCCCTGTCCGCCGTCTTCTTATCTCTGCTTTCCCCGCCCGTATCTCCTCTGTGCCTGCTGCCCTTTTGGTCTCCATCTCCTAGTCTGCTATCTCCTCTCCTCTCCGCCCATCGCCTGCCCCCCCCCCCCCGCTCTCTTCACGCCTTCTGTCCCCCCTGTCGCTGTCTCTCGACCTCCGTCTCTCTGTCCCGCAGCGCAATCTGAGACAGGCGCTGTGGCAAAATGTGGACTCGTCGCGTCCATCTGTTCCATCGAATAGAGCATTGACACCCTCCACCGCTCCCCACTCCTCACACCCGGGGGTCTTCTCCACGTCCTCCGGTCCGCTCCCGCGAACATCCCGCAGCAGGACAATGGAGCTTGGCCAATTGCGCGGCGCCGCTTTGGGCTGCCTTGCCCGCTTTTTCGCATCGCTCCCTCCCCCGCGTCTGTCTCGAGAGCGAGCGAGATCCGCGCGCGTCGTCACAAACCCTCGAGCTGACAGGGCGTTGATGGGCGGCGTGTTCGTTTCTCTTCTCCGCTTTCTCAGGCGTCTCAGAGCAGCGGGCACCGGGTCGGCGAGCTCCTCACCCTGGCAAGGAGGTATCGCAAGTTTCGAGTGCGACGCATCGGGCGGACAGCAAACACCACGCGCGGGTCGCGGGAATGACGTCTGTTGTGAATATTAATCGCTATCGAAACTTGCCACCGGCTTCAAACGGGTGGAATTGACGCACTCCCCCTCGTTGTTCGCAGGGTCCTGTCGCTGTCTGCCTCCTGGAGCAAAGGTGAGCGGGAGAAAGCGACCCCCTGTGAGGTCGCGACCCCCTGTGAGGTCGCGAGCGTGTGTGAGGTTGCGACCCCCTGTGAGGTCGCCAGCGTGTGTGAGGTCGGCGGAGACCCGAGTTCGATTCCCCGCCCGCGGCGACCAACGCCACTGACGGTTGTCTGAACCGGTTCTGGGCCTCCCCGAGGCCGACTCGGCCTCAAGCGAGTGGCCGGTGCGGTGCGCAAACATCTCCCCTGCAGAGACAAAAGGTGGCCCGGCGTGGCGCCGCTGGCCACTCACGCCCTCGTGCACCGCGCCGGCCTCCATCGGTGCCGCTCGCTAACGGCACTTGCCCCGACAGTCTGTTGGGGCTACGCGGGGGAGAGGGGGTGGCGGTCTTTGTCTTTGTTGCGTGAGTGAGAGAGAGACTGCGAGTGCGCGAGGCCGCTGACACCGTCTCGCGCTCCGCCCTTCATCCGCCCCGCATGCCGGCACCGGCCGCGTTTGTTCCACCACGTGAATCGACGGCAGTGGGGAGCCGAGGTTACAACCGGCGGCATATGAATTCAGACGGGTGGTGGCAGGAGACCGTTCGGGGAGAGATGGTCGCGTTACGATGGAGAGGGAACGGGAAGCTGTTGCGAAACGCGCGAATCACGCGGATGGAATTTTACACCCTCCGCTCTTGCGAACCGACGAGCTATCGCGATTCGGGATTGCCTCGAAGCACAAGAATTGCTGCTCTCCCTTGATTATAACTAAACTAAACTCCCCGGTTATTCACTATTTTTATTTTACCAGGTAAGGCCCACTGAGCTACATAGCTCTTTTTCAGAAGTGGCGTGGCTAAAACAAATGATAGCCCAACGACTTGACGTGTTATCATCACGCGGAAATTTATAGCAGCCAAATACTCGAAAAGCGTGTTTCTCGAGACTCACAGAGACCCACGTTGATTCTAAATGCGGGGGGGGGGGGGGACCGGAGGACCCAGAGAAAAATCCACGCGACCACGGGGGGAGAGAGACACGCAAATTCCAAACATACAGCAGGCGTCATCGGGGTCGGGATCGAACGCCACGGCCTCCTGATTAACGTTGCGACTACGGGATTCACAATCCCCGTCCTCCGCCGCACGCGGCCCCGCGAGCGCGCCATCGCCGTGGCGACCGCCTCCATCGGCGCATGGGCCAACGGCTAGCGGCGAGCGACGGCAACAAGCGTCGCCAACCCGGCCACGTGCGCGCGCTCACCTCCGTCCGACCTCGGCCGACCCGCCGGCTTGACCCCCTTGACCTCTCGACTTCTGTGGCCAGGAGGACCGAGCAGTCTGCCGCTCTTCCAGGAGGAGGATCCGGAGCAGATGCTGACGGCCGGCATGGTGAGCACGCTGCGCCGACACCCTCCCCTAGCCCCCCAATCCCGTGGTTGCGTCGTCGGGGGGACGCCGGATGCTCGGCAGGCCGCCTCTGGGCCGTTCAGGGGCCTGCAGCCACGGAGGCTCAGGGTGGCGCACGGTGGCTCAGGATGGCTCAGGATGGCTCACGGTGGCTCAGGATGGCTCACGGTGGCTCAGGGTGGCTCACGGTGGCTCAGGGTGGCTCAGGGTGGCTCACGGTGGCTCAGGGTGGCTCAAGATGGCCATGTCCGAGCATCGAGCCGGCACCTCAGATTTTTGTTGCCAGAAAGGTGCCAAAAAGCGAATTGACTTCACCCGGCCTCAATCACGATCACAGGCCGATCGCCCAGACCGGCATCGGAGTGGCCTCCAGGAGCCCAGCCACCAAGGGGAAGAGAAGACCCAAGAGCAGATGGTGGCAGATGGTCACGGCACATCTGTAGGTCTCTGGGTCTACGGCTCTCTGTGTGAGTCAATAGATTCCTATACGTTCTGTAGGTCCCTCTGTGAGTGTGTCTAAGGTCAGTTGGTGGCATCCTACCATGGCATATATATGTGTGTGTGCGAGTCTATGGGTCTCTATGTGGGAATATGAGTCTCTGTGTGAGTCTGTGGGTCTCTGTGTGAGCCTGTGGGTCTTTGTGTGAGCCTGTGGGTCTCTATGCGAGTCTATGTGTTTCTATGCGAGTCTGTGTCTCTATGCAAGTTTGTGGGTCTCCATGTGAGTCTGTGGGTCTCTATGTGAGTCGATATTTATCTGTGTGGGGACCCACACACACACGCCTGCTCGCCGTCTTGACCGAGTGTCTGCGTGGCCACGTGACCCCGTGGCCGTTGGTGTATCCCAGCTGGTGGATGACCTGCGGACCCACCTGCAACGCTGCCTGCCCACGCTGGGCAGGAAGGCGCTGGAGGACATCGCCCTGAGCTACGTGCAGATCCAGGTGAGGCGAAGCAGCAGCAGCAGCCCCGTTCACCTTCAGCCGTGCTCTGTCCGCCGTTGGACGGACACCTCCACGGCGCCTCCCGCCCGCCAGCCGATTCCGTCACTCCGTCCTTTGGCTGCTGTTCCGTCGTCAGCAGCGGCCGCGTCCAGAGCCCCCACGTTTATTAGGGGCGCCGCGGTGGCTAGGAGATGTTGGCTACCTCGCCTGGTATGCAAGAGGTTGTGGATTCGAACCCGACCCTGACGCCTGCTGCTGTATATTTGGAGATTCGTGTCTCTCTCTGCACATTTAGAATCGGCGTGTGCGTTTAGAGTATTTGGCTGCTATCAATTTCCACTTGCTGATGCGCTACTTCGTTGGGCTATTATTATTATTATTTGTAGCCCACTGAGCTCTACAGCTCTTTTTCAAATGCGACCTGGCCACAAATGATGGCTCAAAGAAGCTGCTTCTCACGTGGAAATTTATAGCAGCCAAATACTCTGAATGCACGTCGATTGTAATTGTGGAGGGGACAACCGGAGGACCCGGAGAAAAATCCACGCGACCACGGGGAGAGAGAGACACGCAAACCCCAAATATGCAGCAGGCGGCAGGGTCGGGATCACACCCGCGACCTCCTGTGTACTTGGCGAGGGAGTTAACATCTCTTAGCCACCGTGGCGCCCATCATTATTATTATTATAATTATTACTACTCCGCCTGTTTGCCCAGGAAAGACTCGCCGAGTCTCGTGACTCCCTTGTCAGGAGGCTCCTGCCAGGTTCTCGCAGTCGGGAGGCGACGGTTGCTGCCGTGCGCATCCCAATCGAGTCACGAGCGGCGTGATTTTTTCACATTTGGAAATTTTGGACCGTGACGCCGCCGCGCAATGGCCATCTCCTGCGAGTGACGTCACGGGGGGATCTTTAACGTCTGCTGTGAGCGAAGCGGATCGAATACAAACCGCGTGAGATCTGCAACTCGGACGACGCACATCCGGCCAACGTCGCGCATCCGTAGCATGAGTGCCACATCTGGCTTTGCCCAAGCCTCACGCCGTCTCCTCTGCCGAGTCATCGACCCGAGTCGCGCCTTACGGGGTCAGTGGAGCGTCACGGGGTCAGTGGCGCGTCGCGGGGTCAGTGGAGCGTCACGGGGTCAGTGGAGGGTCACGGGGTCAGTGGAGCGTCCCGGGGTCAGTGGAGTGTCACGGGGTCAGTGGAGCGTCACGGGGTCAGTGGAGCGTGACGGGGTCAGTGAAGTGTCATGGGGTCAATGGAGCGTCACGGGGTCAGTGGAGCGTGACGGGGTCAGTGGAGTGTCATGGGGTCAGTGGAGCGTCACGGGGTCAGTGGAGCATCACGGCGTCAGTGGCGCGGTACGGGGTCAGTCGCGTGGAATTGCGGTCTCGTTGACTCCGTTCCCACGGCTCCGGTAACGGACACGGAGGTGAGTGGAGGGGTTGCACTTATTTGTGTATTTGTGCTTCATGCCAACGCAGCCCTCTCTCTTCATTGATTCTGTTCGCAGGATGCAGCGTCCGTATCACGTGCCGCTCGGGGTCTCGGTCGGGTGACACGGAGGCTCTGTATTGGGTGACACCAGCGCTGTGTGTTGATTGGTCAGGGGTTCTGTATCGGATGATGCAGAGGTTCTGTATTAGGTGACACCAGCGCTGTGTGTTAAATCGGTCAGGGGTTCTGTATCGGATGGTACGGAAGCTCTGTATTAGGTGACACGTGCTGTGTGTTAAAGCAGCTTCCAGCTGCTGTGACGCCCGGCTGATTTCTCCGCTGAAAATCACCGAAGTTTAGAAATCGCACAAATACAAAGGTCTCCCATGTAGGCATATGGACCGTTGGGGCAAGTATTACGCCGACAAAGGACTGACTTCACTCTGGAGGTGGTGGGGTGGTCAGCACCGTGCCCTGTGCTGTTGTCTCCCAAGTGCCAATGATTTTCACACGTCGAACCAGCTCATAATTTAAGGCTGGGTCAACCTAGGGGAGGCTCGGGACCAGTTCAGATGTACGCCACTGATGTTGGTCGCGAGTGTAAATCTCACTCGGATCACCGTCTTCATAGCCACTGCGTCGCCCCTTCCTAACACAAGGCACAGATCCCCCATGTAGCCTCAACAGATTTATGGGTCAAGTGCTCTCAGCGAGTGCCTTTGCAGACCGGCACGGCACACGTGATGGTGGGTGGCTAACACTGCCCCTGACCGCCTTTGTCTCCTTAGTGCTTGTGTTTAGACACCGTATCATAACCCCTGAGCAATCTAACATGATTGCTTGCTAAATGTTTCTATTTGGTGTTTGAACATCTTGATACCGGTTTTATTGCCAGAAAGGGTAAAAACTCTTCTTATTATTTCATACACCGTATCAGATATTCATTTAAGGCTCAGTGGATCTAGAGGAGGCCCAGGAGCGATTTAGGCACACTCACTCACACAGACATGCAAAGCACGAGACAGCTGCATTGCATGGGCGTACCTATTAACTATTATTATTATTTTACCAGGTAAGGCACACTGAGCTTCTTCTTGGTTCTTTCGGTAACGTCACGTAGAATGGAAATAATAAAATAATAAAAATAAAACATAAAATAATATAAGCACACTGAGCTACGTAGCTTTTTTCAGAAGCGACCTGGACATCACAAATGATTGCACAACGAATTGGCTCATCGTCATTGTGTGGACATTTATAGCAGAAAATCCACACGACCACAGGGAGAACATGCACACTCCAAATATACAGCAGGCATGAGGGTCGGGATCAAACCCACGACCTCCTGTACATCAGGCGAGGTAGTTCACATCTCAGATTCCCTTTCGAGTCTACGTGCATGTACGTACCTACGTTGAACCGATTTTGCACCGTACGTAGCCAACCGTGCTAATCGGAGGTTGCGGGGGAAGGACAACAAACTAACACGCAGAAATCAGTTCTAAAGATATGAGTTTTCAATTTAGATTTAAAAGTGCGCAGCTCCCAGTGGCTTCCTCACATCGGAAGGTAGAACGTTCCAGACGGCCGCCGCAGTAGCGCGTCTGAAAGCGCCGCGCGATGTGGTGACCGTCCTTTGTCCGACGAGCGGAGTTTGCGCGGCGATGCTTTATGCTCCTTGGATGAGATCGGCGAGGTATGCGATGTGCGGTGCAATCGATCGCTCTGCTCTGCAGGCTGTAGAAACGCGTTCGTCAAACGCGGCTTGGCTTCCTCCTCGCCTTGTACCCGGTTCTACCACGACGTTCATGCCGCCACCTTGCCGCTCGACCTTGCACGGTGGTTGTTGGGTTGCGTCCTCCGTGGTGCTTGTTGTTGTCATTGTAGCTGTTGTTGTTGTTGTTGTAGCTATAACCAGGGTCCCCATTTAAAACGTGCAATTATTGCCCCAATGGGCTTTCACCTGTGCCACAAAAAAAACCAAGCTAACCTACGTGTGCATGTTGAACTTCTTTCGCACCCTACGTAGCCAACCCGTGCCAATCGGAGGATAGCGCTAACCTAACCCTGACGGGATATGACCGTGCGACACCATGACCCCTCGCTCCGTTACATCTCACTCCGTGACCTCTCATTCCGTGACCCCTCGCTCCGTGACCCCTCGCTCCGTGACCCCTCGCTCCGTGACCTCTCATTCCGTGACCCCTCACTCCGTGACCCCTCGCTCCGTGACCCCTCGCTCCGTGACCCCTCGCTCCGTGACCTCTCGCTCCGTGACCTCTCGCTCCTTGACCCCTCACTCCATGACCTCTTGCTCCGTGACCCCTTGCTCCGTGACCCCTCGCTCCGTGACCTCTCGCTCCGTGACCTCTCGCTCCGTGACCTCTTGCTCCGTGACCTCTCGCTCCTTGACCCCTCACTCCATGACCTCTTGCTCCATGACCCCTTGCTCCGTGACCCCTCGCTCCATGACCCCTCGCTCCGTGACCTCTCGCTCTGTGACCCCTCGCTTCATGACCCCTCGCTCCGTGACCTCTCGCTCCGTGACCCCTCGCTCCGTGACCTCTCGCTCCATGACCTCTAGCTCCGTGACCTCTGGCTCCGTGACCTCTCACTCTGTGACCTCCTCCCCTTCCCCCGGCTGTCGCCCTCAGCTGCAGCAGGTGACCCATCTGCTGGAGTCGGTCTGGGCGGCCTACGGACTCACCTGGGACTCCGTGTGCCTGTGAGTTTCCGCGCCTCTCTTGCCGTGTCGGCCCTCGCCCCAGCGACTCGCCCCAACATCGCCACTGGGGAGACAAAGGCGACCTGGCGTGGTGCTGGCCACCCACTCCCCTTGTGTGCCGTGCCGGTCTTTAAAGGTGCTCGCTAACGGCACTTGTCCCAACAGTCTGTCAGTAGACTACACGGGGGATCTTTGTCTTTATCTTTGTCCGCGCCAGCAGTGCCCGCAAGGCGGAGGCAGCGGAAGCCGCGATGCTCCCGCTCACCATGAGGCTGGGGGACGCCGCGGCACAGCTCAGCCTCCCTCTCCCCGGCGGTGCCTCCTCCTCCTCCACTCGCTCCACCACTCGTTCCACCACTCGCTCCGCCACTCGCTCCGCCACTCGCTCCGCCACTCGCCCCACCACTCGCTCCACCACTCGCCCCATCACTCGCCCCGCCACTCGCCCCGCCACTCGCCCCGCCACTCGCCCCACCACTCGCCCCGCCACTCGCCCCACCACTCGCCCCACCACTCGCCCCACCACTCGCCCCACCACTCGCCCCACCACTCGCCCCACCACTCGCCCCACCACTCGCTCCGCCATTCGCCCCACCACTCGCCCCACCACTCGCCCCACCACTCGCCCCACCACTCGCCCCACCACTCGCCCCACCACTCGCTCCGCCATTCGCCCCACCACTCGTTCCACCACTCGCCCCACCACTCGCCCCACCACTCGCCCCACCACTCGCTCCTCCACTCGCTCCGCCACTCGCCCCACCACTCGCTCCGCCATTCGCCCCGCCACTCGCTCCACCACTCGCCCCACCACTCGCCCCACCACTCTTCCCACCACTCGCCCCACCACTCGCCCCACCACTCGCCCCGCCACTCGCTCCGCCACTCGCTCCGCCACTCGCCCCACCACTCGCCCCACCACTCGCCCCACCACTCGTTCCACCACTCGCCCCGCCACTCGCTCCGCCATTCGCCCCACCACTCGCCCCACCACTCGCCCCACCACTCGCCCCACCACTCGCTCCACCACTCGCCCCACCACTCGCCCCACCACTCGCCCCGTCACTCGCTCCGCCATTCGCCCCACCACTCGCTCCACCACTCGCCCCACCACTCGCCCCACCACTCGCCCCACCACTCGCTCCTCCACTCGCTCCGCCACTCGCCCCGCCACTCGCTCCGCCATTCGCCCCGCCACTCGCCCCACTACTCGCCCCACCACTCGCCCCGCCACTCGCCCCGCCACTCGCTCCGCCATTCGATTCACCACTCGCTCCAGCACTCGCTCCACCACTCGCTCCACCACTCGCCCCACCACTCACCCCACCACTCGTTCCACCACTCGCCCCACCACTCGCTCAACCACTCGCTCCACTACTCGCTCCGCCACTCGCTCCGCCATTCGCCCCACCACTCGCCCCACCACTCGCTCCACCACTCGCCCCACTACTCGCTCCACCACTCGCTCCACCACTCGCTCCACCACTCGCTCCACCACTCGCCCCGCCACTCGCTCCACCACTCGCCCCACCACTCGCCCCACCATTCGCTCCACCACTCGCCCCACCACTCGCTCCACCACTCGCTCCACCACTCGCCCCACCACTCGCCCCACCACTCGCTCCACTACTCGCTCCGCCACTCGCCCCGCCACTGGCTCCGCCACTCGCCCCACCACTCGCCCCACCACTCGCTCCACCACTCGCTCCACAACTCGCCCCACCAATCGCCCCACCACTCGCACCACCACTCGCTCCGCCACTCGCCCCGCCACTCGCGCCGCCACTCGCCCCACCACTCGCCCCACCACTCGCTCCGCCACTCACCCCACCACTGCCACTTGCTCCACCACTCGCTCCACCACTCGCCCCACCACTCGCTCCACCACTCGTTCCACCACTCGCCCCACCACTCGCTCCGCCACTCGCCCCACCACTCGCCCCGCCACTCTCTCCGCCACTCGCCCCGCCACTCGCCCCGCCACTCGCCCCGCCACTCGCTCCGCCACTCGCCCCGCCACTCGCTCCGCCACTCGCCCCACCACTCGCCCCTCCACTCGCCCCGCCACTCGCCCCGCCACTCGCCCCGCCACTCGCTCCGCCATTCGCCCCGCCACTCGCTCCGCCACTCGCCCCGCCACTCGCTCCGCCACTCGCCCCGCCACTCGCCCCGCCACTCGCCCCACCACTCGCCCCACCACTCGCCCCGCCACTCGCTCCGCCACTCGCCCCGCCACTCGCTCCGCCACTCGCTCCGCCACTCGCCCCGCCACTCGCCCCGCCACTCGCCCCGCCACTCGCCCCGCCACTCGCTCCGCCACTCGCCCCGCCACTCGCTCCGCCATTCGCCCCACCACTCGCTCCACCACTCGCTCCACCACTCGCTCCACCACTCGCCCCACCACTCGCCCCGCCACTCGCTCCGCCACTCGCCCCACCACTGCCACTCGCTCCACCACTGCCACTCGCTCCACCGCTCGCTCCGCCACTCGCTCCACCACTCGCCCCACCACTCGCTCCACCACTCGCCCCACCACTCGCCCCACCACTCGCTCCGGGGTAGCTGAGTGGAAGCGTCCACTCGTTCCGCCCGTGAACTCGTGGTTGTTTTTGGGTAGCTGAGTGCCTTTGATGTTTTGGTGACCCAGGTCACTCTTGAGACTAATCGTCATCTCTTGAGTTCTCACCTGAACAATCTCAACACTTATCATCTCACGTTAGCCACTCATTCACTTCCCCACTCACCCACTTACTCACCCGCTCGATGATTCACCCACTCACCCACTCACTCACCCAATCACTCACTCACTTACCCACTCAGTAACTCACCTGCCATCTCACTCACCCTATCACCAACTCCCTTACTCATTCACCCACCCACTTACCCACTCACTCACTCACCCACTCGCTCTTTCACCCACTTATTCGCCGACTCACTCATCAGCTCACTTCACCCACTGACCCATTCACTCACCATTCACTCACCTACTCAATGATTCACCCACTCCCCCACTCACTTACCTACTTATTCACGTACACATTCACCCACCCACTCAATCACCCACTCATCCTATCACACACTCACTGACTCACTCACTCACTGACTCACCCACTCATTCACCCACTTGCTCACACGCCCACTCATTCATTCACCCACCCACTTACCCACGCATTCACCTACTCACCCTATCACCCACAAATCCACTAATTTAACCACCCAATCGCCCATTCACTCAATCGACCACTCCAACTTACCCACGCATTCACCCACTTACTCATTCACCCACCCATGTACCCACTCACTCATTAACTCACTAACTTAGCCACTCATTCACCCACTCACTCCCTCATTCACCGACCCACTTACCCACTCATTCACACACTCACGCACTCACCCATTCACCCACTCATTCACCCACTCGCTCACTCGCCAACTCACTCATTCACCCACTTACCCACTCAATCACCCACTCACTCCCTCATTCACCGACCCACTTACCCACTCATTCACACACTCACGCACTCACCCATTCACCCACTCATTCACCCACTCGCTCACTCGCCAACTCACTCATTCACCCACTTACCCACTCAATCACCCACTCAATCACTCACCCACTTACCCTATCACCCACTCACCCACTCATTCGCTTACTCACTCATTCACCCACCCACTCACCCACTCATTTACCCACTCACTCGCCCACTCAATCACCTACTCCAACTTACCCACACATTCACCCACTCACTCGCCCACTCACTCGCCCACTCAAATCGTTCACTCACTCACTCACTCCTGCGGTGGCCTTAAGACTCCCCCGCCCGGTCAACGCGAACCCAACCTCTCGCCCTGTCGCCCTCTCGCCCGTGCCGACTGACGGCCGCACACCGCAGGGTTCAAGAGTCTGCAGTGCACGCTGGGGTACCGCAGCGTGCCCCTGCAGTCGTTCCTGCTCATGGTGGACCAGGGGACGCTGCAGCTCACCGACTCCTTCGTGCAGAGACTCTTCCACGGTGACGCTCGCCGCAGTGGCCCCTCCAGCACAGGGAGTGGGGGCTGGGGGGGTGCTGTGGAAGTCGAGTGGCATCACTCGACTGGGGTTGCACACACGCAGGGGTTGTCACCTCACCCAACGCCCCCCCCCATCGCCCCACCCCCCTAAACCCCACCCCCCTAAACCCCCACCCCCCCCATTCCCCCACTCCCCATCGCCCCACCCCCCCACGCATCAATCCCCATCGCCCCACCCCCCACCCCCTTGCCATCGTGCCAAGACTTGGCAGGACCCTCCTGAGACAGAGACTTGAGACTCAGCGAGTCTTTCCGGGGTAAAGAAAAGATGAAGGCGCAGCCCTGCAATTTCTCGCACACACCTCTGCTGGTGGAAGGGCTAGAGGGGCCTCCAGAGAGCCCCTCTGGAGGGCAGTTTTGGCCTACTCTTCCACGCTGGCCAGACGTCTTGGAAGACGTGCGGCGTCTCGGTGGCGAGATGTCCACTGCCTCACCTGGTGTACAGGAGGTCGTGGGACCCTGAAGCGGATTTTCCCCTGGCTCCTCCGGTTTTTTCCCCTCTACATTTAGAATCAACGTCACGCGTTTAGAGCATTCGGCTGCTATGAATGCCCACGATGATGATGATGATGAGCCCCTTCCGTGGAGCATTCATTTGTGATAGCCGGGGGTCGCTTCTTATAAAAAGAGCTGCGTAGCAGCTCAGTGGGGCCTTACCTGGAAAACAACAACATAAGAAGTGGTTGTAACAGTAAATAGAGTCCCGAAGCTTGACCCCACCACACACGCCACGGCCGATCACAGTGCGGCGGTGGCGTGAACCCCCTCACGCCGCTGGCTGGACGGAGGTGGCGGCGGTGGCGGCGGGAGGGATTTGCGAAGGCCGCCACCGTGAGACCGAGAAGGCCCCCGCCACTGGAGAGGCGGCCACGGCGGCCTCAATAGGAGCTTGCAAACAGCTTCCGAGGCCAAGCGAATGATGCGGCTCTCCTTGCCGTCTGTGCTCTCGGCGGGCCATAGCGCAGTAATTGATAGGTTGTTGTTGTTGTTGTTGTCCACAATCGTCTGGTTTTTGTTTTGTTCGCGCTTGCAGACTTGGACGACAGCCCGAAGAACGAGCAGGCGAAGTTTGCGGTTCTGTCCCGGCTATCGCAGGTGAGCGGCGGGGGGGGGGGGCTGTAGAGCCCCTACACTTGACGGGGGACCTCGCGGCAGCCCGGAGAGCCGTGAGACTCACGGTGGTGGTGTTGACGATGATGATGTTGACGATGATGATGCTGGTGATGATGTTGATGACGGTGCTGTGAGCACTGATGATGTTGATGAAGATTGTTGATGATGATGGTGTTGACAACGATGATGTTGTCGACGACGATGATGTTGACGACGATGATGTTGACGACGACGATGATGTTGATGATGATGGTGTTGACAACGATGATGTTGTTGACGACGATGATGTTGACGACGATGACGATGTTTTCCGGGCAGCCCCAGGCCGACGGGGTCTACCAGCAGTGGGAGAGCCCGGCCGCGTCGTTCAGCCTGGCGCAGCGCTACGCCGCACGGCTGCATGCGCTGGGCCCCTGGGCGAGGAAGGTAAATCCCCACGGCGCTCGTGCCAGGCTAGGTGCACCTCGAGGCAACGCGGAGCGTGCAAGGCTCAACGCCGGCAGGAGGTCACGGGACGCGCCCAGCCGCCGTGCGGTCGACCGACCGAGACGGCCGGCAGATGCGCCCAGCTGTGTGTCGTCAACGTCGCGCTGGTCTTAGTTTACCGAGAGTCGTTCGCTCGGCTCGTGTAGAGCGGCCGCGACCACGGTGGCGCGGGGGGCCCCGCCGCGTGATCGCCCCCTGACCCGCTCGCCCCGTGCCCGCGCCAGGACGACGCCGCCGCCCCCGAGAAGGAGTCCTCGCAGAGCGACTTCCTGCCGCTACGCAGCTTCATCAACCGCCTGCTGAACATCGAGCGGCAAGGTGGGGGGGGGGGCGGGGATGCTGGGGGGGGGTGACTGGGTCCGGGCTCGGAGATGAATCGCGGACGAGGAGGAGGATGAGGAGTGCCGCCGGCGTCTGGCCCTGGCCGTGCCGTGCGTGGACGCGCCAATAGCAGATCCCTGATCTACGTCATGTCGCTCAGACGTCACCTCACTAGCAACACCGCCACCCGATTTAGCGTCGCCTTCAAACCCACACACGCGTCGCCCCTAGCGCCGTTGCCTCTCAGCCGTCCGCCACCACCACCGTGCCGCCACCACCGTGCCACCACCACCGTGCCACCACCACCGTGCCACCACCACCGTGCCACCACCACCGTGCCACCACCACCGTGCTACCACCCTGTACGCCGCTTCGATGTATTACGTCGTTTCGACATTCGTCGTTGTAAACCAGCGTGTTACAGTACCATGCTGATGTGTGTCCCTATCGCCCCCCCCATCGTCCCTCCCCCCCATCACCCCCCCGGTCCCATCGCCCCCCCCCCCATCGCTCCCCCCTCCCCTCTTCCCTGCCCCCCCCCCCCCCCCCTTGGAGGCACCGCTGCATTGCGGCGGCCGGGTCGTTGTGTCCATCCCCGTGGTTGACTCGGTGGTGGTGGATCCACGAGGGGGGGGGGAGCGCGATGGGGGCAGCCACCCCCCCCCCCCCCCCATCAAGCCCTAGCAAAGTCGTGCGCTGTTGACATTTCCAGAGTAAACACTTTGTCGATATTCGTCTCGGCTCGGTTCAGGCTCGGCTCCTTAGCCGTGCTCGGGATGTCTCGGGAGCCGAGGCCGAGCCGGCTGACTCGCTCGCTCGTCTCTGGGAGCCACCGTGCGGCTCGAGTCTCAGCCCAGCCGTGAACGTGGTCGAGTTTGTTTTGTAATTCATTCACGTCGGGAGCCACTGTTTAAACAAACACGCTTGAATGTTCGGACTGCCCCCCCACCTCCCCCCACGCAGTGGCCGGCCACGAGCAGGAGGTGGCGGGCTGCGTCGACGCTCGCTTCGTGGAGGAGGTGGCACTGAAGCAGTCGCTCGGCGCAGCCAAGAGGCGCTCCTCCCCCCGGTGAAATCCGGCGGCGGCGGTGGCGGTGGTGACGGTGGCGGTGTGGTGGCGGTGTGGTGGCGGTGTGGTGGCGGCGGTGGTGACGGTGGCGGTGTGGTGGCAGTGGCGGTGTGGTGGCAGTGGCGGTGCGGTGGCAGTGGCGGTGCGGTGTGGTGGCGGTGTGGTGGCGGCGGTGGTGACGGTGGCGGTGTGGTGGCAGTGGCGGTGTGGTGGCAGTGGCGGTGCGGTGGCAGTGGCGGTGCGGTGTGGTGGCGGTGTGGTGGCGGTGGTGGTGATGGCGGTGACGGTGGCGGTGGGTTCCACTACGAGCCCAGCCCACCGCGGATGGTAACCCCCGGGCGGAGAGGGCATCTCGGCCCCCCTCAATCTCGCCCCCCCCCACCCGGCCCACCCCCCACCCCTCCCTTTGCCTTCCCACCGCCTCGCCCCTCACCAACAGCCGCCGGCGGCAATGGCCGGGAGGGTTACCGCTTGGCCGCTGGCTGGCGGGGGTGCTCTGCGCATTAAGTCTCTGACAGCTGTCCCTATGGGCACGACGAGTCGGCTGACTCGGCACCGTGGCCTGCACAAGCCCCCAGGCGTTTTGTTGCGCGTCGGCTGACGAGGGCCCCCACCCCATTGAGCCGAGCGGTGGCGCCGTTACCAGGGCTGGCGCAGGCCCACGAGCGCCAGCAGTGGCGGCGGTCACAGAAGAAGATCGCAATGGGGTGGAGGGAACGAGGGCAAAACTCGCGAGAACACAACGACAAGAGCGACACGTCGTTTAGACGAGAACCAATCTCAGAACGGAATGTACAATAACGGTGCTTGCAATACAAATGTCACACAGAGTCAAACACGTCCCGTCACAGGCGCGTATGGATTTATTAGAATCACAATCTTCATTTGTGACTGCGGGAGGAGCAGGAGAAATCCGATGAGCTATGGAGCTCTTTTTCACAGATGTCTAGTAGGCGCCACGGGATCTGAGAGTAAAAGCGGCAAACAAACACACTGCACAACACAATGATAGCAGTGCAACGTTTCGACGAAAAAAGTCACTCAGTAAATATAAATACAGGGACTCCTCCACTTACGAACAAGTCAGGTTCCAGAAGTCTCTTCGGAAGTCGATTTATTCGTAAGTCCAACTTTACTCCTCTCGATTCCAAACGTGGTGTATGGCATGTACACTAAACACGGGGAATGGCGTTCAAAGTTTTATAATCTCCTGTAGATGTAGATGTCACTGGTTCTTCACGTTCTGCAGATGTAGATGACACTGGTTCTTCAAGCTCTGCAGATGTAGATGCCACTGGTTATTCACGTTCTGCAGATGTAGATGCCACTGGTTCTTCAGGTTCTGCAGATTTAGATGCCACTGGTTATTCACGTTCTGCAGATGTAGATGCCACTGGTTCTTCACGTTCTGCAGATGTAGATGCCACTGGTTCTTCACATTCTGCAGATGTAGATGCCACCACCATCTGTTGCACGGCGGTTGAACTTACGTCTTTCAGTCCGAACGGGCAACTGGACATACAGACAGGTTTGTTGTATCTTTGAAAGTGTGTAAGTCAAATGTTCGTAAGTAGAGGAGTCAATGTAAAGATAAATAAAGTATATGTCCGACTTTTCAACACTCAGTGAAATTTTGGGGCAAAGCAGCAAAGCGACAACAACGCACAGTCCCTAGATAAAATGACACTCTTAAATTGACCTACCGATGCGTGAGTAACGATCAAAGTCACAAAGCACATTAGCAAATGTGGTTGTCTCCAGCACTGATCATCTGCTTTCGGATATTTCGTTTGTTCTGTGTAGTGTTGTTGTCCTTCCCGCGCACCTCTGATTGGCACGGTTGGCTACATGAAGTGAACAAAAAGCTCAACATACATATACACACAAATACGTAACATATATTTTGATGGAAGATTTACGATATTCCTGGGTCTTTCACGAAAGCGTTAAGTCAAGATTTACGATGTTCAGGGAGGCAACGAGGTTGGTGCTGCAACGGCAAAGGCTTTGTGTCACCTATTCCGATTCTTGTTCAGGGATAGCTAAATGTCAATTAGATAGACGCCTTAGGTTTCTTGGGTTTGACAATGGCGCGAATGAATTAGCTAAGTTTAGCGCAGCTTTTACAATCAGGATTCTATGGATGAACAGGGCCCAAAGTAGATTTATTCTTGCATCAAGTGATGTGAGATTTGGATTTTAAGCAGAGGTCACAATGGAGGGTCCTGTATGGTACACCCTGTGCAAATCGAACAGCAGAATGAAAAAAGCCGGCTTAGTCTGTTCAGTGATTCATTAGGAGCTGATCTGTAAGCAGCGTCACAGTAGTCGAACAGTTGGAGATTGATAGCTTCAACAATTTTCAGGCCATTCGAATAGGGAAACTATGTTTCTGTATGAAAACTACATTTTATGTTTCATTTTATTTGCCATGTGATCGATATGGGGTTGGAATGTCCGTTATGAATCAATCAGTAAACCCAAGCATTTGCAGCACTCCGTTTGTTCAATGATGTTTTTTTTGATATCCGTAATATGTGATTTGACCAGGCAAGGTATTTGAACAGGTAAGGCCCCACTGAGATATACAGATCTTGTTCAGGCGTGACCTGGCCACAAATGATAGCTCAACGAAGTGGGCTTATCATCATCACGTTGACATTTATAGCAGCCAAATACTCGAAACGCGTGATGTTGATCCTAAATGTGGGGGGGGGGGGGGGAAACCGGAGGTCCCAGAGAGAAATCCACACGACCACGGGGTAGAGAGAGACACACACGCAAACTCCAAATATGCAGCAGGGTCGGGATCGCACCCACGACCTTCTGTATACCAGGCGAGCTAGTTAATATCTCGCCACCCTGGCACCCCAAGAAGGCCCTGCAACCAGACCAAGTTCGCTATCTCTTTATATTATATGACTGGGATTCGTCTGCCAGGAGGGGGCGATGATTGCTGCTGCGTGTAAGTTTTAGTTATTTTTACTAAAATACAAATGAAACTATTTTTTGTGAATATTTTTTTTACTAATTGTTATTTCACCAGGGAAGACCCCGCTGAGCCACGTAGCACTTTTACAGAAGCGACCTGGCCATCACAAATGTCAGCTCGACCAAGCGGCTTGTCATCATCATCAGCATCCCGAGGACATGTGAAGCAGCCAAATACTGCTGGGTCTAACGACGGCCAATGCCGCGTCAGCCACGGGAGTTGTGTGACCATACTTCACCATGCTGGCGCGAGCCGCGTGGTGCAAGCTGGACCTGTGGGGGAGGGCGGTTCGGAGATCTCGCCATAGCAGAGGGTTTTTTTGGGGGGGTTAGATCGCGTAAATATAAATGTGTCATTAAACCCTCCACCACCCGACAGCCTATTTGTAAGGGGTTGTCACGTGAACAAAACGTGCCAATACGTTGCTAGTTCAGTTGTGTGTTGGAGAGTAAACCCACGACAACATTTACAAGTCAAGTAAGGTCCCATGATGTAGCTGCTCACCCCGAGCTATAAACGTCCTGATATTGTCCTTGTCCTGTTCGCCTTCTGGCGTTCTCTGGTCTGACCCTGGTGGTGAGACTAGGCCCTAGAGGAGGCTGTCTCTGGTGTAGGCCAATCTGTTTCAAAGACAATGCCCGTGTATTAATTATCAGAGCATGTTTTTGTTTGCATGTTCACCACAAGTATGTGCGTGGTTAATGCAGACACGATTCCTTGCAAAAGGTTCCCATTTGGTGTTTGAACATCTGAACACAACTGTTGTATTTCCAGAATGGGTAGAACATATCATGATATACAAACAGACTCACCAGGCGACGTCCAGAATGGAGAGACCTCTCGCCACTGATGTTAGCCGTGGCTGGCAATGAAACCCAGCGAGCCGGGTGACTAATGGCACGTATTGTCACTAACACTGTGGCCTTGAAAGGGGGAAAGAAGTGTAATATAAATAGGCAACATCTATGGGACACTTATTTTACGACTATCAAGTTGATGAGAAAAGAGAAAGCGTCACCATTTAAGGGCCAGAATACCGGTGGAGGTGGAAAGATGTTCAAACGCCGAATAGACAGCCATCACAGGGCATCATCAAGTCTGCATGCAACATACATGCCAGTTAAATTTCTGAAGACGGCTGCTTGCGTTGTAGCCGAAACGTCATGAGAATTATTTTATTTTATTATGTTTTGTTTTTATTATTTTATTACTTCCCTTCTACGTGACTTTACCGAAAGAACCAAGAAGATACATGCCAGTGGTAAAAACATGGACCACACATGTTGTGGTAAAACATGCATTCACCACACATGCTCGTCGAGCAAATTGGATGCTTTGTAATAGGTATTCTGGCCGCTAATAATTAGGCGTCATAGTGGGCAGCGTCTTGTTGGGGGTGATGGGCGTCATGGGCGAGCACAGACGGAGAGGCCAGCGAGACGGGAGCGAATGGTGCGGTTGGAAAATCCGCACCGCGCACGCATACATCATTGGGGGGGGGGGGGGGGTCCGTGGTAGAAATGTTCATTTGGAGGTACTATATTAGTTCTCACTCGCTTGAATTTGTACTGAATGAGTACTAAATTAGTCCTCGTCCGACGGGTCGGTGAGCCAAAAGCCGCCCTGCCCAGCGCTTGGTTTCAGACGCGAGCAAAATGTCGTTGAGTTCATCCCTTTTGAGAACGCAAAAACAATGTAAATGCCCAACACAAAAAAAGATTTACCCTCGCCAAGGAAGACGGCGCGGTCGTTCATACGCCCAGCCCCTGATACACCCAGCCCCTGATACACCCAGCGTGGCCTTGCTCCGCCCCCCGGCCACGCCCCCTTTCTGGAACCTTCTCGCGGGTTCCTGGGGCTCCCCGATGGACGCCTCCTGTGACCTGTCCCCTAGGTGTCCCCCTCTCGTATATGTCGTGGCCTGCTGACGCGAGTCCTGTCATACACCGCAGTTACCCTTTCCCGCCAGCAGCCAGCGCTATGCCACTACACACGCGGCAAAGATCCCCGCCCCCCGCGTAGCCTTCAAAAGGCACTTGGGGCAGGTGCTGCTAGTTAGCGAGCATCAGCACCTATGTGGAACAAGGAGGAGCTGGGTGGCCAACACCACTCACGGTCGCCTTTGTATCCCCAGTGCTGATATTTAAACACCGAAACTGTTACTAATTTGAGGCTGAGTGGACGCAGGGAATGCCCAGGACCCGTTGAAATATTCGCCGTCACCATTATTGGCCATGAGCGGAAATCGCCGGCGGCTTCGGAGTAGCGCGGTGCAGCGCTATCCATTGCTCCACCACTCCTCGCATACAAACACACACGGACACACTCGGACACACACAGACACACAAATAAAGACAAAGTTCCCCGTATAACCTGCCCAGACTGTTGGGGCAAGTGCTGTTAGCGAGCACCTATGAAGGCCAGCACGGCACACTAGGGGGGGGGGGGGGGTGGCCAACACCACGCCCGCCCGCCTTTCTCTCCCCAGTGGCGATGTTTACACACTGCACCAGGTACTCATTTGAGGCCGAATCGACCTAGGGGAAGCCCAGGACCGGTTCAGATAATCGTCACTGGTGTTGGCCGTGAGTGAGAATCGAACCCGTGTCGCCGGGTTCATAGCGCAGCGGAGCGCTAACCGCTACACTACCGCTCCCGGACACGCACACAGACACACACACACTGACACGCACACGGACACGCACACGGACACACACTGACACACACACTGACACGCACACTGACACACACTGACACGCACACGGACACGCACACGGACACACACTGACACACACACTGACACGCACACTGACACACACACTGACACACACACGGACACACACACGGAAACACACTGACACACACACTGACACGCACACGGACACACACACGGACACGGACACACACTGACACACACACTGACACGCACACTGACACACAAACGGACACACACTGACACACACACGGACACACACACTGACACGCACACAGACACACACACTGACACACACACTGACACACACACACTGACACACACACGGACACACACTGACACACACACTGACACGTGTATAGGGGTGATGTCGCGAAGGGGGGGGGGTGCGGGGGGGGACGCCGGGCAGACGCTGGGGCCCGGGCGCTGAGCCCCACTCGGAATGGAACAGAGTGCCCGGGGCTACTGCTGCTGCTGGTGGCGGCGGTGGTGGTGGTTGTGGTGATGGTGGTGGCAGTGGTGGTGGCGGTGATGGTGGTGGCGGTGATGCTGGTGGCAGTGGTGGTGGCCGTGATGGTGGTGGTGGCAGTGGTGATGGTGGAGATGGCGATGGTGGTGATGGTGGTGGCGGTGATGCTGGTGGCAGTGGTGATGGCGATGGTGGTGATGGCGATGGTGGTGATGGCAATGGTGGTCATGGCGATGGTGGTTGTGGTGGCAGTGGTGATGGCGATGGTGGTGGTGGCGATGGGTTTAATTCGGAGTCACCGGGGTGCATCGCAGCTTCGCCCCCCGTGCTCGTCACGCTAATTGGGACGCTGACCGCCGCCTCGTTTCGCCGAACGTCCGCTAAAAGTTCGGTAACGAAGCCGCGCGACTGCCCCCCCCCCCGCCGTGACTCACGCGCCTGCTCCGAGGTACCCCCCCCCCACCTCTAATTGGGCTTCGTCCGCCTTCGGCGAGCGAAATGCCTCGCCCGAGCCTCCTGGCGCCTCGTTCCACCCGCGGGTGAAATCTTTCATTGGGAGAGCCCCGTGGCAGGTGGTGGGGGCCGCCAGGGCAGCAGCCGCGGCGGCCGTGGCGGTGTCGCTCTCGCACCTCGCGGCGAGTGAGTGAGCGTCATATTGGTCAGAGTCATAGGTGCTCGCTGACAGCACTTGCCCTCGCAGGCTTTTAAATGCCGTATGTGGGTTCTTTGACTTCATCTGCGTCTCGTCCCAGATTGACTGTGAGTGTCAGAGTGCGTGTCAGATTGTGTGCGAGTGAGTGAGCGCCAGATTGCGAGTAAGCGTGTCCGTGTGTCAGCATGAGAGTCAGAGTGTGTGTCAGAGTGAGTGCCAGAGTGAGCGTGTCCGTGTGTCAGCGTGAGTGTCAAAGTGAGTGTCAGAGTGAGTGTCAGAGTGAGTGTCAGAGTGAGCGTGAGTGCGTCACAGTGTCGGTTTGAGTGAGCGTCAGAGTGAGAATGATTGTGCCAAAGTGTCAGAGTGCGAGTGAGTGTGTCAGTGACGGATGCGAATACGTGTTTCAGTGTCAGAGTGAGTGTGTCAGACTGTCAGATCGCAAGTGAGTGTGTCAGAGTGACGGAGTGCGAATAAGTATTTCAGTGTCAGAGTGAGTGTGTCAGAGTGCAAGTGAGAGTGTCACGTGTCAGTGAGTGTGTCAGAGTGCGATTGAGAGTGTTGGATGTTTAGACCTCTTTATTCCACGTGGTTACTCCGGTCGCTTTGTGACTCCCTCCGGGGTCTGCTTTGAAATCTACGACTCCTGCTTCTGAGTGGGGCCACCTCCCTCTGATCCTCGATGCCAGACAGCGTCCACAGCGTGGTCTCTACTCCACACGCAGCAAGCTTTAGACACTGGCAAACGGCTCCCTCCGGTTATAAACTATCAACAATATTTTATTTTACCAGGTAAGGCTCCATTGAGCTGCTATTTTAATAAGAGGTTTTTTTTGGAGTTATATCGCGTAAATATATACATGTATCATTAAACCCGCCCCACCCGACACAGCCAACTAGTAAGGGTTGTAACGTAAACAGAACGTCGCAATTCGTCACGAGTACAGAACTCGTGTGTAGTATAGTGTATAGTGTAGTGTATAGTGTATTGTATAGCCTAGTATACTAGTACAGCACACCGGTGTGTTGGAGAGCCAAGCCACAACATTTACAATCCGAGTACGACGTTTCGCCAGTAATTATAAACTGGCTTCATCAGGCGACAGCCGGATTTGTGGAGAAGTCCACCTGTTTCGTTCCTGATATAGAGGCGTAGATGTGGTGACCACGCTTCTGCGCTCTTGCACAAAGTGTGGGGGGGGGGGAGATTACTGAGGCAACGTACATTATGCATGCGAATGTTGCGGTCCCTTTGATCTTGTCCTTCCTGTCCATTGAGTGTATTACAATGTCCGTACCGATGGGAATCCCTGTTGAAGTATGGTGGCCTGTATAGGCGTGCATTTGAACAATGTTTTATTTGATGATTCACTTCCACGCAGCACTAAGTCGGGAGCTATCCGAACGGTTGCAATTTTTTCTTTCAATTTCAATAGATTATTTAATTAGTCTTGGCCAGTAGTAGCTAGTTTTTCAAAGAACTTTAACATTATCACAATCAATTGAGTGTCCTTGATGGCACGCGTGTTCTGCTACTGCTGACAGTTGTAATTGGGATAATTTAATATTTCTCCAATGTTATTTTAGTCTCGTGCTGATCATTCGTCCTGTTTGCCCAATATAGAATTTGCCACAAGTGCAGTTAATCCTGTAAACACCTTCTGTTGATAGTTTCGGTAATACAGTACATATTTTGTACCAGAAATGTATTTATGTATTGTATGTACCATCCAAAATCTGACTCGGATGCTTTGTTTTCCCCAACATCTGGCTAGTTTATCAGTGACTCCCGCAATGTACGGTATTTTGATTGTTTTCATTACTTGGGCAGTTTCAATGCTCGTGTTATTTGATTTGGTTTTAGCATGTAATGCCCTATTGATTTGTGCATTCGAGTCCGACGTTTCACTGGTGATTACCACCAGCATCATCAGGCGATTTGCCAGAATTGTGAACAAACGCCTCCAGTTTCGCTGTTAAATCGACGGGGTAAAGGCGACATCATCGCTGTGAGCTTATCAGGGGCGCAACCCGGGGTGGGTGGGCGGGGTGTTTATATGGTCAGATACATTGCAATGGGATCATGCTCATATGACAATATGCAGGACCTATTGTCGGTTGGGTGAGTCACAGTTCATGAACAAACAGCGGAAAGTAAACACAAAGAGCGGAATGCTGTTTGTGTTTACTTTGTTGTCCTTCTCCGCGTGTTGTGTTCGGTCGCGGCTGTGGTGAATCGGGGGAATGCCTCGATCCAGCAATGGAGCCAGCCGTGGCTGACAATGACGATGGGATGCGGCGAGCGATGGCGAGATGTGTGTGTGTTGGTGTGTGTTCGTAAGTTATGTTCTGAAGAGGAGTTGGAGACGCTGCTGCTGAGACTGGAGCGTGCCACTAAGAGGTGGGGCCTTACCATCAGCCCCACCAAAACTAAGCACCTGCCTGGGTATTTTGTACATCGGACACTCCGCCCCCACAATTCCCAATCGGTTATGGGGCAGTAGTGGAGAGAGTGGAGAGTTTCCCATACCTGGGCAGTGTGCTTATGACCGGCTCCAGTATAACAGCAGAGGTCTCACTCCGAATCAGTCGAGCGGCAATATATTTTCATCGGTTGCTTACCGCTGTGTGGAAGCTACCTGGTCTGTCGCTCCGCACGAAGCTTCAGGTCTTCTCGGCTAGTCATTCCCTCCCTTCTCTACGCTTGCGAAACGTGGACCCCTCTAATGGAGCATCTTCGCCGGTTGGAAACATTTAGGCTGGCCTGCCTACGATCCATCCTGGGTTTAACCAGGCTGGATTGTGTGAGGAGCTCACAAATCCTTGAAAGATCTGGGCAAAGTCCCATCGGTGAGCTCCTCCGGCAGGCAAGGCTGCGTTGGCTGGGTCATGGAGCTCGCATGTATCAGCCACCGCATGCCTAAACAGCTTTTGTTCGGCCGGATCGAGGGGGCTAAACGGGCGCGGCACGGGCTAGAGAAGAGATGGAGTGATGTGGTACAGGAGGACGTGGAGCTGAGTGGACTTGCCGATGACTGGTACCAGCGGTGTCAAGATCGGCCTCTGTGGAGGAGGCTTGTGAAGGACGCTACTGGGCAATTGGAGGCAGTCGCCCTCCAACAACAACGGAGGGCGGAGGAGCGACGCTCACAACAACGAGCGGAGCGCCGGGTGGCTAAAGCACAGCAAGTTGGTACAGTAGGGGGCACAGGTGGTGCATCAGCCAGTCATCTCGGTCAGTCGACCCGTGGCACCTGGGTCTGCCCCGTGAACTCCTGCCAGCGGGCGTTCGACACTTCACGTGGCCTCAAGGTGCACATGGCCTGGCACAAGCGTCGTGGTGACGTCATATCCACTTAGTGACGAATGGCGGTTGTTATTGTTGTTCGTGTGTGTGTTGTTGTTGTTGTTCGTGTGTGTGTGTTCGTGTGTGTTGGCGTGTGTGGGTGTGTGTTCGTGTGTGTGTGTGTCCGTGTGTGTTGACGTGTGTTGGTGTGTGTAGGTGTGTGTGTGTTTGTGTGTGTTGGTGTGTGTGGGTGTGTGTGTGTTCGTGTGGGTGGAGCAGGAGGGTAACGTTTAGCGCGCTCCACTACGAACCCGGTGACCCGAGTTCGATCCCCGCTCACCGCCAACACCAGTGACGATTAGTTGAACCGGTCCTGGGGCTCCCCTAGGTCGACTCAGCCTCAAATGAGTATCCGGTGCGGTGTGTAAACATCGCCACTGGGAAGACAAAGGCGGCCGGACGTGGTGCTGGCCACCCACCCCCTTGTGTGCCGTGCCGGCCTTCATAGGTGCTGCTCGCTAACGGCACTTGCCTCTACTGTCTGTGCAGGCTATACGGGGGATCTTTGTCTTTGTTTTTAGTATAATGCCAGCTCAGTCATTTGCCCACCCGAGCAACGCGTAGAGTCCTCGTTCACAGCGCGACGTCGTCGCCCGAGTCGGGGACGTGCTGAGTCACGGAACCAGCACGTCCATTTAGCGTGGAGGAATCCGATGAGCTATGAAGCTCTTTGTCGCAGACGTCAAGTGGGACATCCCCAGCAGTGGCTCCACGAGTGCCAGATGGGTGGCGGGGGGGGGTTGGAGGGGGTTGGGCTTGGGGGGGGGGGCTTGGGGGGTGGGTTGGGGTTGGGGTGGGCGTTGGGGGGGGGGTGCGGGGGGTTTGCGGGGGTGGGGGCTGAACGAGGCCGTGGGTGCTGAGCGATTGTCGCCCCACCAACTGCGACCCGCGCTGCGCCCGCGCTGAGGGCGACAAAAATTTTTCCCGCGCGCGCCTCCTGCCCGGCGCCAAGCGGCGCACGCAGTGAGAAAAAGTGCACAGCAAAAAAAATCTCAAAATAAACACAATCACTTTTGACTCTCTCTCTCTCTCACAAACGATAACAACAACAACAAAATGCACACGAAGCGGCAACCGCACTGAGCCGGGGCTTTGCTTTGCTGGTGACTTTTGTTGTCGATGTGGCGCGATCTCGTGGTGCCACCCTCGCCCCCTCTCGCCTCCTCCTCGCCGCGGTATTTAAGCCGCCGGCCGTGGCTGCCGTGGCTGCTGCTGCCCACGGGAAAAGGCGTCCTCACAACCCCGCCTGCGTGAGCCGCGTGACGGACAGACAGAGAGAGACGAGAGGGAGTTTCTCTACGACCCCAGAGAGCCGCGTTCAATTTCCCGAAGCGGTCCAGGCCCGAGAGCTCGGACTCCGAGGACTGCCGTCATGCCTGGAGCCAAAGGTGAGGGCGGCGCAGCCCCCCACAGCTCACGTGGGGGGCGGGGGGGCGGCCGGGGGCGGTGCTCAGCGTCCGCGGATGCGTGAGCGCGGTTTGGTCACGGAGGTGCTGGGGCCGCTCTGTCTGTGCGTGAGCGCGATGACTGCCATTGAATGCGCGTGAGCGCGCGGGGTTTATTTCGTGAAGGTACGAACCTGTTGATTCCCGCTCACGGCAAACACCAGTGGCGATTATCTGAACCGGTCCTGGATCTCCCCGAGGAAAACTCAGCCTCAAATGAGTACCTGGTGCGATGTGTAACATCGCCGCTAGGGAGACAAAGGCGGCCGGTCGTGGTTTTGGCCACCCACCCCCTCGTGTCCTGTGCCGGCCTTTATAGGTGCTCGCTAACAGCACTTACCCCTACAGTCTGTTAAGGCTATACGGGGAATCTTTGTCTTTGTATGTGTCTTCATGTGTGTGCGTATGTGTGTGTGTACGTGTGTGTTTGTATGTATGTGTGCGTATGTGTGCGCGTATGTGTGTGTGTATGTGTGTGTGTACGTGTGTGTGGTCCGGCGAAACAACCCTCTACCTCCTCGTTGGTGCCGGATGGCAGCGCTGTGGTGAGCGGTGCCGTGGGGAGAGGACCAATTCAGATTGACCATTCCCCTCATGGCGTTTGTAGCCACCACAGCGGCCAAATGGGAGCTCTGGACGGGTGCGAGGGGCTGGTAACCCCTCCACTTTCAAACAAATTACCACTAAACCACGAAAAAAAATATATATATATATCTCAGTGTGTGCCAGAGGCCGCGGGGGGACAGGCGTCCTTGACGTCTCCAGGCCAAACCCCATTTAGCGGAGCCAGGAGATTGAATCTTTACACTCGGGGCTCCTCCAGAAACAACAAAAAACCACTAAGTACGTGTGGCTATGTGGAATTTTAAAACGCTCACTACGGAGGAGAGGCTGCCACTCCTCTGTCGGGAGCTGGACCGGTACCGCCCGGATCTCTGCGGTATTCAGGAGGTCCGGGGAACCGGCTCTGGCTACTGCCACCATGAGGGGTGGACAGTCCTCTAATCGGGGCAGGAGACTGCCAAAGAACAGGGAGTGGCTCTTCTTCTGATCAAAATAATGAAGGGGGCATGGGAGTGTGGCAGTGAGGTGTGGGAAGCTATAAGCCCCAGGCTACTTTGGGCTCGTGTTCCTATCAACCAGAGATGAGGAGTGGTGGTCATGGTTACTTATGCCCCCACCGAAGACGAACATCCGTGGAGGAATGCAGGCAAAGCCGATGAGTCAGATGCCTTCTATGACCTCCTGTCACAGGTGCAAGCTCAAGTGCCCCCTCGGGATAGAATCATGCTTTTGGGTGACTTTAATGCCCGAGTTGGCCATGATGCTGGCACCTGGTCTGCAGTGATTTGAAGGCATGGGCCAGATCAGCTGAATAACAATGGTAGGAGGCTGCTAGATTTTTGTGCATCTGATGGGCGTGTAATTATCAACATGCTGTTCCGGCATCGGCGCATTCACAAACATCATGGATGCATGCCGGGTCCAAGCAAGAATATTTGCTGCACTACATAGTGATTAAACAGTGGATGCGGGCCTATGTCCTTGACACCAGGACCTACCGTGGAGCTGATCTGCCCACTGACCATCGACTTGTCATCTGTAAGATGCCTGCCATTCTTCCACTCCGGTGGTGGGTGTACACTCAGGACCCCATTCAAACCCATAGTGGCCTGGTCTCAGCTAGCTGATGAAAGTTGCAAGTGACACTTTCATCATCGCTAAACCTTGCCCATTTCCCATGAGGGGAAATGGGCAAGGTTTAGGATTGCTTTGGGTACACGGTCCAGAGCTCCCCAGAGACCCTGGCTGGCAGAGGAGGTGTTCAGGCTGGCTAAGAAAAAGCGACAGGCCCACTCTCATTGTCTACAGCATCCCACGTCAGAGAATGAGGAGGCTTACTGTGACATTCGCTCGGAGGTTCGGAGAGCCGTGCAGAGCTGCAAGGATGGGTGGTGGTCGTGGGTTGCTGAGGAGATGGAATCTGCCTCAGTGGTCCGCGATCACAAATCACTCTTTAATTCAAAAAAAAAAGTAACTTGCAGCGCCACTCCTATTACCATAATTAGGGGAAAGAATGGTGATCCAATCTCCGACCCTCAGGAACAGGTTTGCAGATTTGCTGAGCATTTCTGTGAGGTCCTGGGGGAGGGGAAATCCCTCACCCTGGAAAATATGGGGAAAAGTGGGGATGACCCTGCTGAGGCACCCCCTGTGAGTGGCTGGCTGAAGTGCCATCTGTTGAGGAAGAACTGAAGGCGATCTAGAGTCTGTGACCAGGAAAGTTACCAGGCAGAGATTATCTCCCAAGCGAAATGTTGAGGGAGGGTGGCGTTTGTGTGCAGACTGCCTTACATAACATAATAATAGTCTGGACCACTGGACGGGTTGCGCAGGATTGGAAGGATGTCCTGGTGGTCCCCCTTTTTAAGAAGGGGGACCGCACAGACTGTAACAACTACAGGGGCATCTCACTCCTCAGTGTGTCGGGAAAGGTCCTGGAAAGGATTATTCAATATCGCCTTGCCAGGCACGCTGAGGAGAGGCTTGGTTTCAGGAAAGGGCGGTCCTGCACAGATACCATATTTTCTGTCCATCTGCTACAGCAGAGGTGTAGGGAATTCCAACAAGACATCCATCTCTGCTCTATTCACCTGGTCAAGGCCTATGATACCATCAGTAAGCCTGGGCTCTGGGTTGTTCTTCGTGCTTTCAGAGTCCCTGACTCTCTGCTCACGATCATTATGGACCTTCATGATGGTGAGCGGGCCCAGGAAAAACTACATGGCTGGGAGTCGGAGCCATGTCCTGTTCACCTTGGGGTGCGACAGGGATGTCTTCTGGCTCCCACATAATTTAACATCTATAGTTCGTGAAGCATTCGATGGCTCTACCGGAGGAATTTCCATCTGATACAGATACAATGGGAGGCTGATCGATGCCCTGGTGTGGTCAAGGTATGGCTCCCTATTGATCAACCATTTTATGTATGGCGATGATCTGGTAATTTTGCTCACTCAGAGGAGTTGTAGGCGCTGCTGTTGAACCTGGAGCTTTCCACTAAGAGGTGGGGCCTTACCATCAGCTCCACCAAAACTAAACACCTGCCTGGGTATTTTGTACCATCGGACACTCCACCCCCACAACTCCCAATTGGTGATAGGGCAGTTGTGGAGAGGGTGGAGAGTTTCCCATACCTGGGCAGTGTGCTCATGACCGGCTCCAGTTTTACAGCAGAGGTCTCACTCCGAATCAGTCGAGTGGCATTATCTTTTCATGGTTTGCGTAACGCTGTGTGGAAGCTACCTGGTCTGTCGCTCCGCACGAAGCTTCAGGTCTTCTCGGCCACGGTCATTCCCTCCCTTCTCTATGCTTGCGAAACGTGAACTCCCCCAAATGGAACATCTTCGCCGGTTAGAAACATGTAGGCTGGCCTACCTACGATCCATCCTGGGTTTAACCAGGCTGGATTGTGTGAGGAACTCACAAATCCTTGAAAGATCTGGACAAAGCCCTGTCAGTGACCTCCTCATGCAGGCAAGGTTGCGTTGGCTGGGTCATGTAGCCCGCATGCCCAGCCACCGCATGCCTAAACATATTTTGTTCGGCCGGATAAAGGGGGTGAAACGGGCGCGGCATGGGCTGAAGAAGAAATGGAGTGATGTGGTACAGGAGGATGTGGAGCTGAGTGGACTTGCTGATGACTGGTATCAGCGTTGTCAAGATCAGCCTCTGTGGAGCAGGCTCGTGAAGGATGCTACTGGGCAGTCAGAGGCAGTCCCCCTCCACCAACAACGGAGGGCGGAAGAGCGACGCTCACAACAACGAGCGGAGCGCTGGGTGGCTAAAGCACAGCAAGTTGGCACAGTAGAAGGCACAGGTGGTGCATCGGCCAATCATCTCAGTCAGTCGACCCGTGGCATCTGGGTCTGGCATTCGGTGGCATCTGGTTCTGCCAGATGCCACCGAATGCTCTGGTTTTCTCGTGCGTGTAAATCGCTCATTCATTGGCCGATAATGCCTTCATATACAGAGGACCGCAGAGCCCGGGGGAAATCTGGCTCCTCGTCACCACGTGGCTGCGGCCACTGCCTTCCCGCTCCTCGTCTGAGGTTCGTCCTCTTCCTCCTGTCGCCTCTGAGTCGCCCCACCCTTCCCCTCTTTCATTACGAGACCGAGCGAGCGAGCGGCGCTGTGTTACAAGTTATTATAATAATAGTAATTATTTTAGTGGAGTTTTATGATTAAACATTATTCGGAAACGAGTCCCACACCGATAGCCAACTGGAAGATCGAGGTGCTGGCTTCAGTCGCCGTTCTCAACTGAGTCGGAGTTGTGTTCACGGAGTCGAAGTTGTGTTGAAGGAGTCGTTCTGTTGACTGCGGAGTTGTGTTGACTGAGCGGTGTTGTGTTGACGGAGCGGAGTTGATGCAATGCAGTATCGGGTTGGCTGAGTCTCGACACTTGGGCCCTGGGCTAACGATGTCTAGGTGACAAGCCCGCGCGCGATGCTTGTGAACTGATCTCGCCCTGTCGTTATCAGGTAGCAAAGCTGACAAGAAGACTAGCGACAAGGTAACGTCTCAGATTTACAGCTCACCCACGTGGCCTTGCCTCTCTCGCTCCCTCTCTCTCTCTTGTTCTCGCTCTCCATCGCTCTCTCTCTCCTGTCAACGAGGAGAGCTGCTCAGCTTTCTCTTCTGCTGTGCCCCAGAAATGTCTCGCATGTCCGTGTGCATCCGTCTGTGGCGCGGTGGGGGGGGGGTGCAGCGGAAGCGAAGTGGACTTTCGTGAGCTGCGCACCGACCAACCCGACGCCTCCCGAGTTCGATTCCCGCTCACGACCATCAACCGGTCCCAACCCGACCCAAACCCTCTCTCTCCGCGGTAGCTGTCCTGCATGGGGGAGCGGTAGTGCAGCGGTTAGCGACCCCGAGTTCCATTCCCGCCTACGGTGACGGTCATCTGAGCTCGGGGCTGTCGTGTGCAATTCCCTGTCGCGCAGCTGCTGGAGTCTTCGTCTCCGTCTTCACCATCTCGGCGTCGCCAGCCAGGCAGTCTAACAGCTGTCCTGACTGGGAGCCGTAGTCACTAAAAGTGTTACTGTCAGGCCGTGCTAATAAACAGAGTGCATCCTACTCTTAGTGTATCTTAGTCAGTCACTACATATTTACGTTAACGTTCTTTCGCACCGTACGTAGCCAACCGTGCTAAAAGGAGGTGTGCGGGTGAAAGACAACGACCTGACACACAACAACAAGAAGCAGTTATATAAAAATGAGTTGTTCAATCTAGATGATGATATTTTTGGTTATTTCGGTAAAGGCACGTCGGGGAAATAAATAAATAGATAAATAAATATTATTCATTGAAAATAAAAAAAACAAAAAACATAATTGAAAAATAGTCAAATTAAAAAAATAATAAAAACAAAAAACTCACGACGTTTCGATCGCAACACAAGCGGTCTTCATCAGGCGGAGAGAAAAGAGGGGGCAAGCCTCCAAGTGTCGCTGCTTCTGAGGCGCTATGAGGGCTCCTCCAGAGTGAGTGGGCGGGGGACGAGAGCTGCGCAGGCAGCACGCGAATGCTGGAGCAGAACAATGGGGGGGGAGGCGGTGAGCTTGTGCAGCACAAGCAGCATGGGCGGGGCAGCCAGTCAGCCAGTCAGCCAGCGCTCATGCAGGTGCAGACAATGGGGGGGAGGTGATGATGAATGAAATGTGCGGATAGCTCCGAGTGGCTTCCTCATTTTCGAACCGAAGAGCGTTCCAGACAGCCGCAGAAGCAGCATCGCATCTGAACGCGCTGCGATGCAGCAATCGTCTTTGATCGTCTCGGGTTGACAGGTCGCGTGTGGTGGGGTAAAGTGTGGGCACCCTCCCGCCTCTTCGGATGCGTCTGTGCTGGCGTGGAAGAGTAGGCCAAAATGTACCCTGGGTACTCTCGAGAGCTGCCCGCAGCGTAGGCCCCATTGCGCCGGCAGTTACGTGAGCGAGCAATTACAGTGCTGCGCCTTTGCCTTCACCTGCGCCTCCCCCTCGCCTGCCCCCCCCCGCATTTGGCCAGCGGTGTTGCCTGGTGGGCGATGGCCGTTATGAATGATTAACCTGATGGTGATAACGATCGATTATGATGATGGATGATGGAAACGGTGACTCGCAATGATTGATTCTTATTCGGGATGATTAGCGATGGATGAGGCACGGTGGGTGACAATGTTCAAAGATGATGCAAATAGTGGTGGCAGTAACGCTGTTACCGCTGCTTCTGCTGATGATGATCATGGTGATGGTAAAACTGCTGACATTACCTCTGCTGCTGCTGATGACGATCATGGTGATGGTAAAACTGCTGACGTTACCGCTGCTTCTGCTGATGATTATGGTGATGGTAAAACTGCTGACGTTACCGCTGCTTCTGCTGATGATCATGGTGATGGTAAAACTGCTGACATTACCGCTGCTTCTGCTGATGATGATCATGGTGATGGTAAAACTGCTGACGTCACTTCTGCTTCTGCTGCCATTGATGATGACGCTGCTAATGATGACGCCGCTGAATTCAGATGTTGTCGATGCTGATGTTGTTGACGCTGACGTTGTCGATGCTGATGTTGATGATGGCGGGGCTCTGGCTTGGCTCCCGCTGATCCATCCAGCAGCACTGACGCCCACCCTGTCGCCCGTGTCCCGCAGACTACAGCAAGTGATCCCAAGAAAGAAACTGCCAAGGGCAAGGATGACAAGAAGCATGGAGGTACACGAATCACGAAGCCTGCTCGGCTAAGTGCCACTCATCCCGAGCCGGGCGGTGGCGGTGGTTGTTGCTACGCTGCTGCTGCTGCTGCACGTGGCTACTGCCTGTTGTGACCCAGCGCTGTGGAGGCAGCGGCCAGGGTTGGTGGATCACCGCACAAACAGATGTCGAGGTGGTGCCCATACCCTGGCACGCCACCAGGAGAAGGCGCTACAGCGGGTGGACGAATCACCGCTCTGTTCGTTGCGTCTGTCCGGGGATACAGTGTTGCCCCCTCGCGCAAGGCGTGGGGTTTTCTCGGGGCGCTCCAGTTTCCTTCCCACTTGCACAATAAACGCAACTCGTCATACAATTGGCTGAAAATATCGAAACAAATAAAAACCTCATCGTAGAAGTGGCAGCACCAGGACCCTCCTGAAAACGAGACCTAAGACTCAGCGTGACCCTCCTGGATAAATAAGTACAATATCACTATTGGGTATTACGAGGCCACCACTGCAAAATGCCACTGATGCCACCGATTGTTCTGCTGCGAGGTGGCACGGTGGCGGTAGCACTCGTGCCTCACTCACCACGAGAAGAGATTGGGTTCGATTCCTGACTCAGGAGCCACTTTCTGCGTGGAGTTGTGCATCATCTCCCCCTGTCCTACAGAGTGAAAGTGAGTGGAGTTTGTATGTTCTCCCCATGTTCTACAGTGAGTGAGTGTAGTTTGTATGATCTCCCCCTGTCCTACAGAGTGAGAGTGAGTGGAGTTTGTATGATCTCCCCATGTCCTACAGAGTGAGAGTGGAATTTGTATGTTCTCCCCCTGTTCTACAGAGAGTGAGTGAAGTTTGTATGATCTCCCCATGTTCTACAGTGAGTGAGTGGAGTTTGTATGTTCTCCCTATGTTCTACAGTGAGTGAGTGAAGTTTGTATGATCTCCCCCTGTCCTACAGAGTGAGTGGAGTTTGTATGTTCTCCCCCTGTCCTACAGAGTGAGAGTGAGTGGAGTTTGTGTGTTCTCCCTATGTTCTGCAGAGTGAGAGTGAGTGGAGTTTGTATGATCTCCCCCTGTTCTACAGAGTGAGAGTGAGTGGAGTTTGTATGATCTCCCCCTGTTCTACAGAGTGAGAGTGAGTGGAGTTTGTATGTTCTTCCTATGTTCTGCAGAGAGTGAGTGTGTGGAGTTTGTGTGTTCTCCCTCTGTTCTGCAGAGAGTGAGTGAGTGGAGTTTGTATGATCTCCCCTTGTTATGCAGAGTGAGAGTGAGTGGAGTTTGTATGATCTCCCCATGTCCTACAGAGAGTGAGTGGAGTTTGTATGATCTCCCCCTGTTCTACAGAGTGAGAGTGAGTGGAGTTTGTATGTTCTCCCTATGTTCTGCAGAGAGTGAGTGTGTGGAGTTTGTGTGTTCTCCCCCTGCAGAGAGTGAGTGAGTGTAGTTTGTATGATCTCCCGTTGTTCTACAGAGTGAGAGTGAGTGGAGTTTGTATGGTCTCCCTATGTTCTGCAGAGAGTGAGTGAGTGGAGTTTGTATGATCTCCCCTTGTTCTGCAGAGTGAGAGTGAGTGGAGTTTGTATGTTTTCCCCCTGTTCTACAGAGTGAGTGAAGTTTGTATGTTCTCCCCCTGTTCTGCAGAGTGAGAGTGAGTGGAGTTTGTATGATCTTCCCCTGTTCTACAGAGTGAGTGAGTGGAGTTTGTATGATCTCCGCCTGTTCTGCAGAGTGAGTGAGTGGAGTTTGTATGATCTCCCCCTATTATACAGTGAGAGTGAGTGGAGTTTGTTTGATCTCCCCCTGTTATACAGAGTGAAAATGAGTGGAGTTTGTATGATCTCCGCCTGTTATACAGAGTGAGAGTGAGTGGAGTTTGTATGATCTCCCATGTTCTGCAGAGTGAGAGTGAGTGGAGTTTGTATATTCTCCCCATGTTCTACAGAGAGAGTGAGTGGAGTTTGTGTGTTCTCCCCATGTTCTGCAGAGAGTGAGTGAGTGGAGTTTGTATGTTCTTCCCAAGTTCTGCAGAGAGTGAGTAAAGTTTGTGTGTTCTCCCCCTGTTCTGCAGAGAGTGAGTGAGTAGAGTTTGTGTGTTCTCCCCCTGTTCTACAGTGAGAGTGAGTGAGTGGAGCTTTTATGTTGTACTCCTGTTCTGCAGAGTGTGAGTTAAGTTTGTATGTAACCCCCCTGTTATGTTCTCTGTTCTGTAGAGTGTGAGTGAGTGTAGTTTGTATGATCTCCCCATGTTCTGCAGATAGTAAGTGAGTGGAGTTTGTGTGTTCTCCCCATGTTCTTCATGCATTTGGGGTGCCTAACCCTGCTCACAATCATCAACGACCTTCATGGTGGTGGGCAGGAACGGGTAAAGCTGGCAGAAAATTTGGAGCCTTTTTCTGTTCACATTGGGGTGCGACACGGATGTCCTCTGGTTCCTACATCTGGTACAGATACAATGGGATGCTGATTGATGCCCGGTTGCGGTCGAGGCATGCCTCCCTATTGGTCAACCATGTTATGTGTGCTGATGATCTGGTGATTGCTCTGAGAAGGAATTGGAGGGTCTGCTGCTAAATCTTCAACCCCACCAAAACTAAGCACCTGCCTGGGTATTTTGTGTTACCAAACACGCCTCCCCCACAACTGCCCATTGGTGGCGGGGCAGTTATAGAGAGAGTGGAGAGGTTTCCATTCCTGGGCGGTGTGCTTATGAACAGATCCGGTTTGACAGTAGAGGTCTCACTCAATGCTGCTTCGTCGGGCGGTATTGTCTTACCTGGTCTGTCGCTTCACACGAAGCTTCAGTGATGCCCTCCCATTTCTATGCTTGTGAAACGTGGATCCTTCTCATTGAACATCTGCACCTGTGAGAAACATTCAGGCTGGCGTGCCTACGATCAATCCTGAGTTTAACCAGGCTGAATTGGTGAGTTCCTCTTGCAGGCAAGGCTGCGTAGGCTGGGTCATGTAGTCTGCATGCCGAGCCACCGCATGACCAAACCGCTTTATTTGGTCAGATAGAGGGGGCTAAACGAGTGTGTCACGGGCTAGAGAAGAGATGGAGTGATATCGGACAAGATGATGTGGAGCTGAGTGGACTTGCCAATGACTGGTACCAGCGGTGTCAAGATCGGCCTCTGTGGAGGAGGCTCGTGAAAGACGCTACTGGGCAGTTGGAGGCAGTCGCCCTCCATATTCCTGCCATGGTCACAGCAACGAATGAAGTGCCGGGTGGCTAAAGCACAGCAAGTTGGTACAGTAGGGGGCACGGGTGGTGCATCAGCCACTCATCTCAGTCATCTCAGTCAGCCGACCCTTGGCATCTTGGTCTGCCACGTGACCTCCTGCCAGCGGGCGTTCGACATTTCACGTGGCCTCAAGGTGCACATAGCCTGGCACAAGCGTCGTGGTGACGTCACCGCCACTTAGTGGGCAATGGCAGTTCTGTTTTTATATGTGAGCGATTGAGTGTGTGTGAGTGTGAGAGTGAGTGTGAGCGTGTGAGTGAGAGTGAGTGTGTAAGTGAGTGTATGAGTGTGTGAATGAGTGTGAGTGAATGTGTTAGTGAGTGTGTGAGTGAGTGTAAGTGAGTGTGAGTGTGTGAGTGAGTGTGAATGTGTGAGTGTGTGAGTGAGAGTGTGTGAGTGAGAGTGATTGTGTAAGTGAGTGTGTGAGTGAGTGTGAGTGAATGTGTGAGTGAGTGTGTGAGTGAGTGTGTGAGTGAGAGTGAATGTGTGAGTGTGTGAGTGAGAGTGCGTGTGTGAGTGTGAGAGTGAATGTGTGAGTGAGTGTGTGAGTGAGAGTGAATGTGTGAGTGTATGAGTGAAAGTGAGTGTGTGAATGCGAGAGTGAATGTGTGAGTGAGTGTGTGAGTGAATGTGTGAGTGTGTGAGTGTGTAAGTGAGTGTGTTAGTGAGTGAGAGTGAGTGTGTAAGTGAGTGTGTTAGTGAGTGTGAGTGTACCGTATTAGTTTGGTGTATTCACTGTGGATTTTGATTAAGGTGGAGGGGTTACCAGCCCATCGCACACACTTACAAACAGCATACATTATCCAGCGAGATCAGAGCTCTTGTTAACACCTGATGAAGCTGACTGCAATCTCCAGCGAAACGTCGGACACAATTGTAAAATTCTCTTTGGGCTTTTCAACGTTCCTCTTCCTCCTCCGGTTTTGATGATGAAACCAAATCAATCGGCACTTTTAGCAATGACTCGACAACTCGATTTGATTGTTTCTGTCGCTGGGTGGTGGAGGGCTACAATTGGCAAAGTACCCACGTGGCGATCGCACACAAAAAGGAACGGACGTAGAACCCTAACATTTGTCATGAATCCCTCCCGAGTGAAATTAAGACGGAAATCCATCAGAGTTGAGCGTGTGACCACCCGTGTCACCACCCATGCCACTACCCATGTCACCACTCGTGTCACCACGCGCGTGCTATGCCCGTGCCAACCGCCACCCTGAACACACGCGAGGTGCATCCATCCCGAGGGTGTCCGGGTGGAATATTTAGATTAATTAATGAAACCATAACAAGCCATTCAGTTGCCCCAGGGGAGGCGGTGACACATCGTGGCAGGCCTCGTCAAGTAGCGGCATGGCCGTTCATTAGCAAAGTTCACTCCCAGGTTGATAACTTTGATTTCCACCTGGGTTGCGACCACGTTTGTCTCCTGGGTTGCTGCCACCCCGGTAGGCTCGCCCCCTGCGCTGCTCTCTGACGAGCCGTGCTGCCCCGGCGCGGGCCCACAGGCGGCACGCGCGGCCTGTGGGCACGGCGGGCCCACGGCCGTGGCCAGGCGGCAGAGCTCGCGGCTCGCAATCTGAAGCCGCCGCCGGTTCAAATCCCGGTTGCGGGTTGTTTGTCGTGGGGGGGGGGGGTAGACTCTGCCCCCCGCCATGGGAACGTGGAGTTTCCCTGGCTGTGCGGGGCTGTGACCGAGCGCCTCCCGTGCCAGATGGCGCCAGGAAGGCAGCGGGACAGGGCCAGTAACGTGCAGCGGCTGGTGCGGCTGGCCGTGAGGGTGCTGGTGTGGAGATGCGGAGGCGGGGAGAGCCGACACTGCTGACTGATGCACGCCGCCGCCACCGCCACCAACAACAACAACCGCCACCACCGCCACCAACAACAACAACCGCCACCACCGCCACCAACAACAACAACCGCCACCACCGCCACCAACAACAACAACCGCCACCACCGCCACCAACAACAACAACCGCCGCCACCGCCACCAACAACAACCGCCACCACCACCACCAACAACAACAACCGCCGCCACCGCCACCAACAACAACCGCCGCCGCCACCACCCCCGCCAAATCCGCACGAGACTTGAGGGCTTCTGACCGACCGCCGGAAATCTGTGGCAGGGCGAGGAGAGCACCGCGAATGTCTCCTGGGCTGGTCGTGATCGCCTCCCCCCTACCCAGCCACCCACTCCTCCCCCCCTACCCAGCCACCCACTCCTCCCCCTCTCCCCTCCCCCCACCCCCCACTGCTATCTACCGTGGGATGGGGTGAGGGCGTCTGTATAACTCGTGCCACACACACAGAGCGATGGAACGCGGTTCGCTGGGTCTGTAGCGCATTTCGGCGCTAACCACTACGCCACCACTCCCCCAACAACAACAACAACCGCCATTCGCCACTAAGTGGCGGTGACGTCACCACGACGCTTGTGCCAGGCCATGTGCACCTTGAGGCCACGTGAAGTGTCGAACGCCCGCTGGCAGGAGGTCACGGGGCAGACCCAGCAGGTGCCACGGGTCGACTGACCGAGATGACCAAGGTGACTGGCTGATGCACCACCTGTGCCCCCTACTGTACCAACTTGCTGTGCTTTAGCCACCCGGCGCTCCGCTCGTTGTTGTGATCGTCGCTCCTCCGCCCTCCGTTGTTGTTGGAGGGCGACTGCCTCCAACTGCCCAGTAGCGTCCTTCACGAGCCTCCTCCACAGAGGCCGATCTTGACACCGCTGGTACCAGTCATCGGCAAGTCCACTCAGCTCCACGTCCTCCTGTACCACATCACTCCATCTCTTCTCTAGCCCGTGCCGCGCCCGTTTAGCCCCCTCGATCCGGCCGAATAAAAGCTGTTTAGGCATGCGGTGGCTGGGCATGCTGGCTACATGACCCAGCCAACGCAGCCTTGCCTGCCGGCGGAGCTCACTGATGGGACTTTGCCCAGATCTTTCAAGGATTTGTGAGCTCCTCACACAATCCAGCCTGGTTAAACCCAGGATGGATCGTAGGCAGGCCAGCCTAAATGTTTCCAACCGGCGAAGATGCTCCACTAGGGGGGTCCACGTTTCGCAAGCATAGAGAAGGGAGGGAATGACCGTGGCCGAGAAGACCTGAAGCTTCGTGCGGAGCGACAGACCAGGTAGCTTCCACACAGCGTTACGCAACCGATGAAAAGATATTGCCGCTCGACTGATTCGGAGTGAGACCTCTGCTGATAAACTGGAGCCGGTCATGAGCACACTGCCCAGGTATGGGAAACTCTCCACTCTCTCCACAACTGCCCCATCACCGATTGGGAGTTGTGCGGGTGGAGTGTCCAATGGTACAAAATACTCAGGCAGGTGCTTAGTTTTGGTGGGGCTGATGGTAAGGCCCCACCTCTTAGTGGCACGCTCCAGCTTCAGCAGCAGCATCTACAACTCCTCCTCTGAATGAGCAACAACTACCAAATAATCGGCATACATAACGTGGTTGACCAATAGGGAGCCATCTCTTGACCGCACCCGGGCATCGATCAGCCTCCCATTATATCTGTACCAAATGGAAATTCCCTCGGTACAGCTATTGAAGGCTTCACGAACTACGTGGTCAAAATAGATGTTAAATAATCTGGGAGCCAGAGGACATCCCTGTCGCACCCCAAGGTGTACAGGGAATGGCTCTGACCCCGGCCACGTAGTTTTACCCGGGCCCGCTCACCATCATGAAGGTCCTTAATGATCGTGAGCAGAGGGTACAGGGACTTCGAAAGCACGAAGAACACCCCAGAGCCCAGGCCTACTGATGGTATCATAGGCCTTGGCCAGGTCACTAAAGCAGAGATGTAGGACTTGTTGGAATTCCCTACACCTCTGCTGTAGCAGACGGACAGAAAATATTGCATATGTGCAGGACTGCCCTTTCCTGAAACCAAGCCTCTCCTCAGCGTGCCTGGCAAGGCGATGTTGAATAATCCTTGCCAGGACCTTCCCCGGCGCACTGAGGAGTGAGATGCCCCTGTAGTTGTTACACACAGACACACACACACAGACACACACAGATACACACACACAGACACACACAGAAACACACACACAGACACACACACAGACACACAGTGATATGCATATGCGGTGCACGAGCTGACACCCCTCGTCTGCTCTTCACGTGGACACCCACGGGGGAGGTGGGGGAGAGGAGGAGGGGGGGGATCCGTGGAGATTTCCTACGAGGCGAAGGAAGTCTCCACTGCAACAGCGCTCGTGCGTCTCCGCCTCTCTCTCTCTGCTGCTGTTGTTGCTGTTGTTGTTGTTGCTGTTGTTGTTGTTAATGATGAACGACGCAGACGGCCCCGAGACGTTCTCGGGCATCGCTGGGAGCGCCCAGAGAGGGGGCGAAACCCCTCCACCACCACCACAACGACCACAACCAGCACCAACAATAACACCACCACCTCCACCAACACTACCACCGCCACTAACACCACCACCAACAACACCATCACCACCAACATCACCACGACCACCACGACCACCGCCACCAGCACCACCACCGCGATCACGCACGTGGGACAACAAGCGATCGCGGCGCTCGTTGTCGTGTGGCTCGTCGAGTTGAACTCAATAAAGTGGCGACACCACGGAGGGATTCCACCCAGCACTACCGCACCGCCTCGTCTCTCTCGCAGCCACAAAGCCAGCACCTCAGCAGTGCTGGCTAAACCCCAAACACACAGCAGGCGCCCGGGTTGGTTAGTTAAAATATCTCTGCCGCAGCCCTCTGAGAGAGAGACTGGATACCCAGTGTTTGAGTTGAGAATCTCATTGGAGCTGATCTGTGTCTCTGACGCGGCCATGATGAACCTCCTGAGAGAGAGACACACACACACAGACACCCACTGCCCAGTGTTTGAGTTGAGAATCTCATTGGAGCTGATCTCTGTCTCTGACGCGGCCATTATGACTGAACCCTCTGAGAGAGAGACATACAAAGACACCCAGTCCCCAGTGTTTGAGTTGGGAATCTCATGGGAACTGGCCATTATGAACCTTCTGAGACAGAGAGAGAGGGTCTCATCAGTAATCACGTATTCACCCTGACATGGCCATTAGGAGTCAATTAGCCCCGCTAAGAATCGGGGCCCAGCAGACAGCTCTGTTGAGTGATGGTGGTCGCCCTACTTTGATTATTTTTCCCTCAGAATATTTTTGTTCCACCTTTACACCTTTCGCGATGCGTTACAGAGCCCTCAGAGTGAGCGGTGCACCACCTTGTGTCAGAGAATGTCCCTGTATGATGATGTCATTGAACTACTTCTAAATTCCCATCTCAACGCGGAGGAACTGGGGCAAGGGTCATGGAGGACCCCGTCTGGAGGCCCCTGGAACCTGCTAGCGGGTTCGAGAAGGGACGGAGCCAGGCCGCGCTGGGAGCATAAAAGGAGCCGAGAGCGGGAGGCTCAGGGCTGCCGGTTCTGGGAGTGGATTCGTCTCGTCGTCACCGTCGTCTCGTCGCCATCGTCGCTAAACGTCTCTGCTAGACACTGCGCTACGAAGGAGAGCAGTTGGCTCTCTCAGTCAGCGCCGTCAGTGTTAGACAGCTGGTGTTGTGTACAGGCCCTAGGCTGAGCTGCTGTGGAGAGTGTGTGGACGAGACCGTGGAAGCTGTTAATAAAGAAAGTGGCCCTGAGAAACTCCGTCTCTAAGTCGTTGACACCACTCCTGTGCAAAGAAGCTCCTTGGAGTATAACTAGAAACTTTATTTTTTATTTAGATTTGAAGATTTCGTGACTGCAGGGATCATACTCTTTGGTTCTTTCGGTAAAGTTACGTAAGTATAAAATAAAATAAAATAAATCACGACGTTTCGGGCACAACACAAGCGTCCGTCATCATGTGGAACAACCGCAGCAAGAAACAATTGCTGAAGTGGGCAAAAGGGCTGCTTGTAAGAGAGGGGAGAGGAGCCAGGGACGAGAGATAGAGAGGGTGGGGGTGTGGGGTAGGGAGAGTGGAGAGCTGCAAGCTCTGACACGAGTACGACAAAATGCCGGGGCTGGGAAGTGAGCGGGGCTGGGAGTGGGAGGCTGAAAAAACTGGAGATGTAGATATGAAGGCAAACTATAAAGCAGTTAAAGTTTTACCTGGTTAATAACATTCTTCCAATGATTACTCAATTTGTATCCATCTTCTCGGTTTAAGTTACGTCTATGTTTATATATCTGGATGGCTTCATGAACATCCTTTGATATTCTAGATTTGAAGCTTTCATGACTGCTAGGATTCATACTCTTTGGTTTTTTCGGTAAAGTAAAATAAAATAATGAAAAAACTTGTTGTTTTCATTTACTTTTTTTTATTTTTCATAGTAGCCTGAAGGTTTGCAGAGCACCTTGGTCTCAGAAAAAACAATATCATGAGAGCCCACAGCGTTATAGCAATGGTCAGCCACGGCGGAGGTATTAGTTCTGCCGTGTTTCAGATCTGACTTGTGCTCGCGAACACGGTCCGAGACATGTCGTTTCGTTTCCCCAATGTAACAATCACCACAGGTGCAAGTTAGTTTGTACACTCTAGGATATTGCATGTCAGGAATGACATCCTTCACAGATGGGATTAGCACGGATTGTGTACTGTACTGAATCGGACCTGGACCTTGTGATTGTTTAAGATTTTGGAAATCTTTTTGGTAACGCCTGCTATCAATGGTAACATGATAGTTTTGATCGGCGTCTTAGGGGGTTGTTTATCCATGGTTGGAGAAACAGCTTTGCGGATAATGCGGTCCGAATATCCATTCATCTTAAGGGCCTGGTGTACGTGTTCCAGTTCACTGGCTAGGTGGTGTTGGTCAGAAATGCAGTGGGCCCTATGGTGTAGTGTTTTGATGAGGGAATTCTTCTGTGCCGGATGGTGGTGGGAATCAGGTTTCAGATAGGAATCTGTGTGGGTGGCTTTCCTGTAAACAGTGTCCCAAAGGGCCATCAGGTCTCTTCTCAAACAAAACAACATCCAGGAATGGTAGCTTACCATCATTCTCCACTTCCATGGTGAATTTGATGGATGGGTGTATGGAGTTGATGTGGTCTAGAAATTGGTTCAATGCTGGGAGGCCATGTGGCCAAATGACGAAAGTGTCATCCACATATCTCTTCCACAAGGAAGGACGTAGGGTGGATGTCTGGATGGCATCTGTTTCAAACTTCTCCATGAAAACATTCGCTATCACTGGTGATAAGGGGGAACCCATGGGGCAGGGGTCGGGAACCTTTTTGACTGGGAGAGCCATAAAAGCCAAATATTTCTAAATATATTTCATTGAGAGCCATATAGTATTTTTAACGTATAATAAATTAAATATGTCTTACTTTTATTGCGACTTCTGGTGCTGCATGGTTTTGCTGATGGCCTTGTAGTCTGGTTCATACGTGGTGAGGTTGAGCTTCATGCAGGTGTTGAGGCTTCCATCAGTTAAACGTGAGCGTAGGTTGGTCTTAATGTTCCTCATATGCGAGAATGACTGCTCACATGCATATGTAGAGCCAAATATGATCAATACGGCAATACTCACACGCTGCATTGTGTGGTATGTCACAGGAAGCTCGTTCCAAGTTTTAAGAATCAGCTGGTCTTCAGGTTGAAGATTTTTCATTTCTGTCCACTTGTGTTCCCTCGCCAGCTCTGCTCGCTGTCGCGCAAGACTTTCCAACTCTCGATTAAGTGACTTGAACTTACTCATCCACATGTCTGATGCCTTCAGGTCAGCAACTTCCAGCTCAAAGTCTCCGATAGAGACCCCGGGGATGCATGTCAGGTCGACTTTGTCCACTGCACACTCATGTGGATGAGTGATTAACTTGAAAAGACCAGTGCGCGCACGAAATTCTCCAAAACGTGCTTTGAATGACTGCAGGAGATTGGACGTAAAGCCAGCTAGCTGCTGGAGATCCAGATGTTGAGTGGAGTCACTTGCTAAGCATGCATCTCTAAATTGTCGCAGTCTTTCAAAGTGCAGAAGACGACCTGTTTCAATGTCCCTGAGAAAGACTTCCAGCTTGCTTTCAAATGCAAACACTGCTTGTTGAAGGGATGAGATTGTATTTCCAATACCTTGCATTTTCACATTGAGCTGGTTCAGATGGCCAGTTATGTCCACGAGATAGTGAAACTGCAGGAGCCAGTCAGTGTTGTCTAGTTCAGGATGCTTGACGCCTTTCATTTCAAGAAAAGTCCGGATTTCACTCAGGCAAGCTGCAACACGGCTGAGCACCTTCCCCCTTGACAACCAACGCACGTTGCTGTGTACAAGCAGACCGGGATAATGATTCCCAACTTCTTCTAACAGAGCTTTAAACTGGCGATCATTTAAAGCTCGGGCAACAATAAAGTTGACCACTCGAATGACCAGCGACATCACCTCACCAAGCTCCTGGCCACACGTCTGAGCGCAAAGCGTCTCCTGGTGCAGGATGCAATGAAAACTTAGGATGGCTCTCTTTTCATGTTCACGGAGAAGCGCTACAAATCCTTTGTCCTTCCCCAACATACAGGGTGCACCATCAGTATAGACAGAAATAAGTTTATCCATCGGTAGTTATTTTTCTTTAGCAAACTCCTTGAAAGACGTGAATAAATCCTCTCCTCTTGTTGTCCCTTTCATTGGCAAAACAGTCAAGCTTTCCTCACGCAGTCTGTCACCTGCAGCATACCTGGCAATTATACTGAACTGAGATAGATGGCTAACGTCTGTTGACTCATCTAACGCGAGAGAAAAGTATGTCCCGGCGTTTATGTCCTTAATTTGTGTTTCCTCGACTTGATTTGCCATCATGATGCTACGATCGTGAACAGTTCTTGCTGACAGAAGCATGTCTTTTATTCGTTTGATTATCTTGTCTTAATTTGGGAAGTCATCAAACAGTTCATTGACCACATCAAGCATGAATGTTTTGGCATACTCGCCATCTGTGAATGGCTTTCCATTCCTTACTATTGCCAAAGCACCCGCAAACCTAGTGGAATTACCGTCACCTTGCTTGGTCCACACACAAAGTTGCTGCTGACTCGTCTGCACTCTCCGCTGTAGCTCTTCGCATGTCTTTTTCCTGCTGTCCCCCGCTGGATATTTCGATGCAAATGAAGCATGGTGCTTATCGAAGTGCCGCTTTATATTTCACCGTTTCATCGATGCAATTTTATCATTGCATATTAGACATACCGCAGATCCTGCTCTCTCCACAAATGCAAATTCCTCTGTCCACGCAGCCTGGAATGCACGGTAATCATCGTCTTTTTTTCTTTTCGCCATCTTTTCCGTTACAAGGGTTGAAGCGGATAAACTAGTTGGCTATCTGATCAAATGGATTTCTTCACCTTTACAATGACCCGTGACATGCTCGCGAGCCATTGGTTCCCGACCCGACCCATGGGTCACGGGTCACGGGTCCCGTGACCCGTGAAATTTATCTTCAAAACTAATTTCTGTTTACTTTAAAATGACACAGTATTATTAAACAATATCACAAGTATTTTAAATTCAGTTCCAAACTGATTTATTATTTTTTATTTTTTTTTCAACTCAAAATTGTCTGGGAGCCATATGCCATCACCGGAAGAGCCATATATGGCTCGCGAGCCATAGGTTCCCGACCGCTACCATGGGGGTACCTTCATTTTGTTGATAGAAAGTACCATTCCAGGTGAAGCAAGTGTTGGTAAGGCAGAGTCTAACCAGAGTAGGAACATCAGGGTTCAGTCCATGTGTAGTGGTGGTGTTGACGTGCGCCGACTGTGACAGTGATGGATCACGGGGCGGCGCGGGGTGCGGGGTTGGGCACGCGTTGTGGGCGTGGTGTGGACGCGTGCGCCGGGAGTGACAGATGACGGGGCGGCGCGGCGTGGGTGGTGAGGCACGATGAGATGTGGGAAAACAGGATCGTAGCCAGCGCCGAGTGATTGGTCGAATAAGATGGGTGCTCGCAGCGACGTCCGCAGGTGGGGTATAAAGGGGGACGCGCGAGAGCACTCGGGGAGAGTTGCCCAGTTGAAGACCCGAAGACGGAGCTGAAGACCTAGTGCCCCGAGACCCCTAGTCCCGCCGTCCTTGTGGGGACCGGGGCCCTGTGTGGCTCGGAGGCGAGGCTGTGGGACCCGGGGTCCGACGCCCACGTGGGTCGGGCTGGGGACCCACAGTCAAGACGGATACCCCGGGCAGGGAGTGTCCCGAGTAGCTCAGTGGCGTTAGTCGCCGAGTAGCTAAGTGGGTGTTGGTCACCCGAGTAGCTCAGTGGCGTTAGTCGCCGAGTAGCTAAGTGGGTGTTGGTCACCCGAGTAGCTCAGTGGCGTTAGTCGCCGAGTAGCTAAGTGGGTGTTTGTCACCCGAGATACTAAGTGGGTGTTTGTCACCCGAGATACAAAGTAGGTGTTAGTCACCTGTGAACGAGTTTGGTAAAATAAAGAGTGTGTTACCCGTGAAGTCGTCTCCCGCCGAGTTACTACATTACAACTGGCGTCAGAAGTAAACCTGTCTTCAAGAAGTATGGACACGAGGAAGACTACCCGTACCCACGAGCGAGGTCGGGACGACGACGGCGTACCGGGGACACCAACCTCGGGAGGAGAGGACGAGGAGTTGCCGCCGATGCAGCACTTCGCGGTGATGGCCGACGCTCCGCTTGCCTCCGACACCAGCCTCCAAGACGCGCACTCCCGGTTGGCGGAGTTGCTACTCGCCGCCGCCGCTGTCTTGGCTGACATCTCCGTTCCGGCGAGCGGGAAAACGGCTGCGGGGTTGGTGGAGGAAGCGACGTTGGAGGAATCCCGCCAAAAGGCGCTTCGCGCCAAAAGTCTGGAAGTTGCCGCCGTTTTTGGGGGGCCGCCATCGATTGGCGGGAAACACGGACGCCACGTGGCCGGACACCTCCGCTCAGCGCAGCCCACGTCATCAGCGCGCGCCGGAGCTCTCCATTTTGCGCCTGACAACCGAGCCGACATTTTACACAACTACAGCGGAGCGCGGGAAAATCTCTCCGACGTCGACGACGATCGGGTCCTCCAGCAAAGATTGCCCGCGCTGTCGGCGTTCAAGGCGGATGGGGGCGACTGGGGAGCCTTCCAACGAAGGTTCCTCGCTCATCAGGAGATGTCGGGGTGGTCCGACACCACTGCCCTGCGTGCGTTGCCAGCGATGCTTGACGACGACGCGCTTGCAGCCTTCACATCTGCTGCAAGGTCGTCCCGTTCTACGCTCCAGGACGCACTACACCTGATGGCGAAGGTGTTCGGACCGCCCTCCACGTGTCGCCACCAGTTCTACGATCGGTGGAAGGTGGCTGGAGAAACGACGCTCGCCTATCGCACGGCACTGCTCGCCTTGGCGGACGCAGCTTTTCCCCGCATGGATAACGAGGGGAAGGACGCCATGGTGACGGAGCAGCTGCTGGCGTTGGCCCACGAGTTGGGGGTCCCCATCAATGTGGCGGACGAGATGGATATCTGCTCCCTGGCGATCGCCACGAGCATTCACGCGTACGAGGTCCTCAAACGCAAGCCGGGGGTCGTCTGCAAATGGGCGGGGAACGCGGCACTGGCCGCCACGATCGCCGAACCTCAGCCAGCTGCGGATCAGGAGCAGGCCTTCGCTGCATCGCGTCCGGGGGAGTGGAGAACGGGAGGTCATTCGCCCACACGTTCACCCCGCAAGCTGGAGCAACCGAAACCTACGACGTCCGTCGTCTGCTACAACTGCGGCCTTCGGGGTCACGTCGCAGCCGGGTGCCGGGCCCCGCGTCAGCGCGCCACAGGACCACGTCGGGACGACGACCAGGGCCACAAGTCATCCCAACAAAACCCGGCAAGTCGCGGCACCTCACACGTTCGGTCCACAAACACGGCACATTCGGGTCGCCGCTTGGCGGTGGGGGGTTCGCGGCTGGGTGCCGGGGGTTCACTTCGGCGAGGGGGGTCCGTACGCGGCCCGCAAGCAGTCGAGTGGTCTGAATTGGCCCACAGGATCGTGGCTGCGTCGGCCGGGTCGTCCGTGGTAACGGGGTTTATTGACGGGGTTTTCCCCATTTTTTCTTATGTATGGGCGGGAGGCCGATCGGCCATGGACGTCCAACTGGGGATTTCCCAGCCACGTGCAAAATCTAAATTGGCAGACCACATCAAATTTAATATCGCCAAATTGACTGAAGCGCGGGAGGCGGCGAGGTTGAATTCGCGGTCGCGGCAAATTGCGAACGAGAGATTGCATGGGCGGAGGGTGCATACGCATGATTGGAAACCAGGCGATAAGGCCTGGCTGCATTGTCCACATGCACCGTTGGCTACGTCCCCCAAGTTGTTGAGACCTTGGAGGGGACCGGTGGAAATTGTGCGGGTTGCACGACCCCAGAGTATACAGATTAAATGGGAAAAACGCCGTTGGTACGTGCACCCCTCCCGACTGAAGCCCTATGCGGCACCGTGTGACCCCGTTCTGTGCCGTAACGACCGGGCGTGTGATGTGACCGTCGACTCGGGGAGGGAGGTGTCGCAGGCTGATTCTCACGTGTCTCCACCTGACCCACCCCCAGGTGCCTCGGGCTTGACGGCTGCTGACCGTCGGGAGCCTGAACCCCGGGGCACGCACGGGTCCTCGATGCCTGGCCGATGTCTTCCTGAACCGCCGGCACCACCGGACGTTCAGCCGCGTCTGGTGCCGTACGACGGACCGGCAAGGCGGACTCGGGCTAGGGCACAACAATTTTCATGAAGACGTTTTTTCTCAACACCGAGCTCGCCCGGTGTTCCCCTCTGCCGGGGTAATGTCCCGTTGTAGGGACGCTCGGAAAGAATGGGACACTGCACGAGTCGAAAGAAAAAAAAAAATTTCCATTTATTTTCCTTTCTGCATACACATTGCTATTGTCACTCGCCGGTTTGTATATATTGTTCTATTGTCGCGGTGGCATTGGTTGATGGTTGCGGATGGTAGTGTTCGCGTCGTGTTGTGTTGTTACGTTAGTTGTTGTTCTTGTTGTTGTGTTGTGTTACGGGGCACACAGGGCGGTTTGTATATTTTTATAGCAGCCGGGTCGGCTGCGAGCTATGTGGTAGGGGGTGATGTAGTGGTGGTGTTGACGTGCGCCGACTGTGACAGTGATGGATCACGGGGCGGCGCGGGGTGCGGGGTTGGGCACGCGTTGTGGGCGTGGTGTGGACGCGTGCGCCGGGAGTGACAGATGACGGGGCGGCGCGGCGTGGGTGGTGAGGCACGATGAGATGTGGGAAAACAGGATCGTAGCCAGCGCCGAGTGATTGGTCGAATAAGATGGGTGCTCGCAGCGACGTCCGCAGGTGGGGTATAAAGGGGGACGCGCGAGAGCACTCGGGGAGAGTTGCCCAGTTGAAGACCCGAAGACGGAGCTGAAGACCTAGTGCCCCGAGACCCCTAGTCCCGCCGTCCTTGTGGGGACCGGGGCCCTGTGTGGCTCGGAGGCGAGGCTGTGGGACCCGGGGTCCGACGCCCACGTGGGTCGGGCTGGGGACCCACAGTCAAGACGGATACCCCGGGCAGGGAGTGTCCCGAGTAGCTCAGTGGCGTTAGTCGCCGAGTAGCTAAGTGGGTGTTGGTCACCCGAGTAGCTCAGTGGCGTTAGTCGCCGAGTAGCTAAGTGGGTGTTGGTCACCCGAGTAGCTCAGTGGCGTTAGTCGCCGAGTAGCTAAGTGGGTGTTTGTCACCCGAGATACTAAGTGGGTGTTTGTCACCCGAGATACAAAGTAGGTGTTAGTCACCTGTGAACGAGTTTGGTAAAATAAAGAGTGTGTTACCCGTGAAGTCGTCTCCCGCCGAGTTACTACATTACACATGCAATAATACAAAACTTAGTCCAACAGGTAACGTAACAACCACCACACTTGTAATACCTATGGCTATCTTCAGCCCCGATGGTTTCCACCAAGTTGTTTCTCCATCACTCAACCCCGATGGTTCCCACCAAGTTGTTGCTCCACCACTCAGCCCCGATGGTTTCCACCTTGGTCGTCGATTAGTCCCCCAGCAAGCGCCCCGACCTCTGGTCTCACTCCCGCTTATAGACTCGCTCCACCCTGCCCCTCTAGACAGTCCCCCCCCCACTCTACTGTAACACGCGTGTTCTTTATTGAATAATGAGTACAGTGCCTTACGGCCACATGCGCCTAATGATCTCAACGCTGGGCCTTCTAGCACTTTCTGTCTGCAGTCCTCTACACGTGAATTGACTTTGGCTTGACAGCAAACTGTTCTTCAGGAGCTAAATACCAATGTGGACGTCTGCTGGCCAAGATGAGAGGGTGCCCTGGTGGCTAGGAGATGTTAACTACCTCGCCTGGTATACACAAGGTCGTGGGTTCGATCTCGATCTCTTTCACCCCATGGTCGCATAGAGGAGGAGGACTACACCAACTCTCTGCCGAAAAAAAACTATTAACTATTTTTTTTTATTTTACCAGGTAAGGCCCACTGAGCTTTGTAGCTCATTTTCAGACGCGACCTGTCCACAAATGATAGCTCAACGAAGTGGCTTATCATCATCATGTGGAAATGTATTGCAGCCAAATATTCTGAACGCATCTTGATTCTGAATGTCGAGGGAAAAACCGGAGGACCTGGAGACAAATCCACGCGACCACAGGGAGAGAGAGACACGCAAACTCCAAATATACAGCAGGCGTCAGGGTCGGGATCGAACCCACGTCTTCCTGCATACCAGGCGAGGTAGTGAACATCTCTGAGGAGGCACCACTGTTTTACTAGAGAGCGTACCCATTGCATGCTCCACCGTGCAGCAGCGTTCGAGTCCCTTCCTCACGACCACCGCCTCTGCTGAGCGCCCTCGGCTCCCCGTTTCTCCTCCTCCTCCATCCTCCTGTTCTCATTTCCCATTCTGTCTCTTCTGCCTTCCCCTCTCCCGTTCCTGTCTCCCCTTTCATGCACCATTTGTCGTCCTAGCTTCCTGACTGTTTGTCGTTGTTACTGCTGTAACTTTCTCACCCCGTGCCTTTTACCGGACATCGGTGAACGGAAAAGAGCTTCACAGCTCATTGGATTTCTCCAGGATAAATGTAAGATTCTGATCGTCTCCTTGACTCCACTCCCCTCGCCGCAGGCAGCAACGGCGTTGCTCGCGACTCTCAACCACGAGGCAACACTCAGACGCACAGAAATATAAAAGTAGATGCGACTCAATGCACGTTTCCGAAGGATAGTGAGCAACTCTTTTCAGAGGTTCCTCTGATACATATTGTAGGTCTGTTGAACTTCTCTCGCACCGTACGTTAGCCAATCGCGCTCATTGGGAGGTGCGCTACATCGATATACTCGTCCCTGTCATAGGAATGCGCAATTTCATCCACTGGGTCAAGTTCGCCGACGTTTAAACGCCACCCCCCACTTCAGCTGTAGGATTTGCTTATTTTACTTATTTTGCTAATTTCTTGTGGGTGGTGCGATTTAAATGCCCTGGGGTCAGAGGTCAGCAACCCAATGGCTCTGGAGCCACCGTGAGGCTCTTGAAGGACTCCTTCGTGACGCCAGTTATTTATTTATTTAGGGAGACCACCGCCGTCTCACATTCAACACACACAGTTTCACTGCGGCGACTCTAGGAATATCTCGTTGAGATTTTTAGTTTTTGCACGCTTTTATAATTATTTAACTCACTCTGTTGTTGTCGTATCCTCAGATCTTGTAACTCAATTTTAACCCAGTTCCCAATGTGGTATCGACTGCAAAACTTGGTATACTTACGTCTTACTGATGACAATACTATATTCTATCATAAAAAATTAAGAAAAGTATTTTAAAACATAAATTTTTAAAGGTTATATTTCGGCGTGGGTCTAATTGTCCACGCTCAACTAACGTTGGCTGTAAATCACCACGGTCCCTTACGTTATGGCAAGCTTCGGGGCCACTTCCTGGAGTCGTGGAGTTTTGCCATTACGAGTACGGTACATTTCATTAAAGCGTGTTTTTAAAAAAGTATTTTTAAATATTACTTATTTTTACTGAATTCTAAACAAACGCCTGCATCTTGTTGTTGTTGTTTTTGCTGTTGCCCGCCGATCCACCACTTGCCCCTTGGGGTGGTGAGTTGGGCACGGGCGGTCTCGGTTGTCGTCGCGCGCGATCGCGTGAATAACTACAACAGCAACAATAATAATATCCACAATAGAGGTTATTTTTTGGGTTAGATCGCGTGAATATAAATGTGTCGTTAAACCCGCCACCACCCGACACAGCCAATTAGAGAGGTTTGTCACGTAAACAGAACACGCCAGTTCGTTACTAGTGTAGTGGTGATACGCGCTGGGTGTATATGTCGTGTGCCAGCGCGTATGTACGGGTGTGTGTGTGGTGACGCGCGCTGACGGGGAGGAGCAGGCGTCAGTGCGCGGGTGGGGGTAGTGCTGCTGATTGGCTGTGTGCCGGTGACGCGCCCAGAGGGAGTGATCGGGTAGCAGCGCGGTGTGATTGGTCGGAGAGTGGAAACACGCGCTGAGCGGAACCGGATCGTGGGGATAGCGCGTGGGGATTGGGTAACGGAGGAGCGGTGCCGACGTTGAGGTCCGCATCCGCTCCGTCTCCCGGGAAGAAGGGGTATATAAGGTGATGCACAGAGGAGCAAGGGGCAGAAGTGGAACCATCTAAGAATGAAGACGAAGGTGTAGAGATAGAGCCCGGAGAGGAGAGAAATGGAGAGTAGAAGAGAGTAAGGTATAGTGTGTAGCCAGCGAGATAGAAAGGTCTACACGAGCTGAGTAATGTATAGTGTGTAGCCAGCGAGATAGAAAGGTCTACACGAGCTGAGTAATGTATAGTGTGTAGCCAGCGAGATAGAAAGGTCTACACGAGCTGAGTAATGTATAGTGTGTAGCCAGCGAGATAGAACGGTCTGCACGAGCCGAGTATGCATACGGTGTAGCCAGCGAGAGAGAACGGTCTGCACGAGCCGAGTATGCATACGGTGTAGCCAGCGAGAGAGAACGGTCTGCACGAGCCGAGTATGCATACGGTGTAGCCAGCGAGAGAGAACGGTCTGCACGAGCCGAGTATGCATACGGTGTAGCCGGCGAGAGAGAGGCAAAGTCTACACGAGGAGAGAGAGAAGAGTGTAGCAGAGGCGCAGAGTCTACACGAGGCGAGAGAAGAGTGTAGCCGAGGCGCGGAGTCTACACGAGGCACAGAGAGCCGGCAGCACAGAATCCTGAGTCAAGAGAAGTGCGGTGTGAAGAAGAGAGGCCACGCGTTGTATTGTTACAAGTCAAGATTTAATAAAAGAAGTGTGTTCCCGTCAAGGAGTTTCCTGCCGTCATTTTCCAATACTTCATCTGGCGTCAGAAGTGAAACGGGCTTCCAAGTATGGAGACGAGGAAGACCCATAGGACCCACGGGATTGACCGCGAGGAAGACCTGGACGACTCGGAGCCGCTGGTGGCGGGGGGTGAGGAAGAGGACTTGCCCACGCTGCAGGGTCCGTCGACGGCGCCGGCCGAGCGACCGGGGACAGACGCCGGGCTTCGTGAGGTGCACTCCCGACTGGCGGAGCTGCTGCTCGCCGCCGCGTCCATCTTGGCGGAGATCAGCTCGTCGGGAGGAGCGGGGACGGTGGGGGACATTTTACAAGGTCGCCCCGCAGATTCCCGCCAAAACGAATGGGGGATTCCCGCCATTGCGCCTGGGCCTACTTTTGGCGGGAACGGCGAGCGCCACGTGGTGGTGGGTTCCCAAGCGCGCGCATCGACTTCATCAGCGCGCGAGGGGGTCCGCCATCTTACGTCTGCTGCTGGAGCCGCCATCTTAGACACCGACGGACAGGCGGAGAGGAACCACGAGGCGGATGACTTCATTTTTCAGCAGCGCCTGCCCACGTTGTCAGCCTTCAAGGCGGAAGGCGGAGACTGGGGCCAATTTCAGCGAAGGTTTTTGGCGCATCAAGAGATGTCAGCGTGGTCCGATGCTACGGCGCTGCGGGCATTGCCCGCCATGCTGGACGACGATGCGCTCGCGGCCTTCAGGGCTGCACGGAAGTCGGACCGCTCCACGCTGAAGGATGCGCTGGGTTTGTTGGCCAGGGTCTACGGGCCTCCCTCTACATGCCGCCATCAGTTCTACGCAAGACGGAAAGCGGCCACGGAGACCGCGCTGGCCTATCGCACGGCGTTGCTGGCTCTTGCTGATGCTGCGTTCCCTCGGATGGACGAGGAGGGCCAAGACGCGATGGTTTTGGAGCAGCTGCTCAAGTTGGCGCAGGACCTGGGGGTCCCTATCAACACAGCTGACGACATTGATATTTCTTCTTTGAGAGTCGCCACGAGTATTCAAGCGCACGAGGCCCTACAACGGAAGCAAGGCGTTGGTTGCAACGCTGCTGTCGTCGCAGCCCCGGGGTTGGTGGTCGCCGAACCCCAAGTCGTCAGCCCACGAGAGGAGGCGTTCGCCACGGGACGACCAGGGGACTGGAGGCCGGGGGCCCGGTCGCCTCTGCGATCGGGCCGAAAGTCGGAGCAACCAAGATCTACTCCGACCCTCGTCACGTGCTATAACTGCGGCCTCCGGGGCCACGTGGCGTCCGGGTGCCGCGCTCCGCGGCAGCGCGCCATGGGAGCTCGGCTGGACGACGACCGAGAGCCAAAGTCATCTCTACAATCCCCGGCAAGTCGCGGCACCTCACACGCTCGGCCTGTTTATTCGGCACACATGGGACGCCGCGTTGCGGCGGAGGAGGGCCGGTTAAGGTTCGGGGATTCGGTTCGGCGAGGGGGGTTCGGCCGGGACCAGGGAGACATTGCATGGGCGGAATTGGGGCATAGAATTGTGGCTGCTTCGGCGGGTTCGTCCGTTGTTACGGGATCTATTGATGGGGTTGAGATTAGGGTGTTAGTGGACACGGGGGCATCGGCAACTATTATATCGGACCTCATTTATAATATTCTTCCAGTCCAATGTCGTCCGCTGCTTCCAGTGGATGTGCCATTTTACGCCGCTAATGGGGGATCGTTGGGCATTATCGGTCAGGTTAGGGCGTCCATTTGCATTGGAGATATCAAATTATCGGGACCCGTTTTCGTTTCGTCTTCTTTGGCAGTTCCGTGTCTTTTGGGCACTGACTTTTTGGCAAAAATGCCCATTAAAATTCTTATCGATCAACGATGCATTGAACTGCCATCGGGTCGCCGGATTTCATTTTTGACGGGCCCTACTGACATTCGGACGGCGTGCGCTACGATACAAGCGGTGGCGACGCAGACAGTGCAAGTGCCCCCGGGTTCACAGATGTTGATTCCCCTCCGGTCCTTCTAACAAGGCTGTCGGGGGTCTTGATTTATCGGTGGCTCACACTTTGGTGCGGGCTGACAGGGATCCGTTTGTGATGGTTTTGAACGCGGGGTCGCGACCAGCTGTCATCCCGCAGGGCACCGTGCTGGCTCACGCGGCGCAGGTTCCTGGGGATGATGGGTTGGTTGCGCAGGTGGGCTCGAGCCCCGCGCGGAACGTTGAGCCAAGGGAAGACCTTGAGTGGGTCCATTCGTTATGTGCCGCCTCGGACGATTTGTCGGCGGCGCAGTTGGGTGCGCTGCGCGAGTTGCTCATTGAATTCTCTGATGTATTCAGTAAACATAAGTATGACATTGGGTGCACGGATTTGTTGCACCATCACATTGAAACGGGCGATGCGGCGCCGGTCAGGCTAAATCCCTTCCGACTGAGTCCCGTGGAGAAGGAACATGTTCAGTCGGCTGTTAACGATATGCTAGAAGCCGATATTATTTCACCCTCCTCTAGCCCGTGGGGAGCGCCTATTGTGCTGGTTAAGAAGCAGGACGGGTCCCTGCGATTCTGCGTTGATTTCCGTCGCCTGAATAAGATCTCTGTGGCTGACGCGTATCCGCTCCCCAGGATGGATGAGTCCCTCGATGCATTGTCTGGTGCGCGATATTTTTCGACTCTTGATTTGTTATCGGGGTTTTGGCAGTTGCCGCTCGACGAAGAGTCGAAACCTAAGACAGCATTTCGGACTCCAGGGGGGCTGTTCCAGTTTAACCGGTTACCCATGGGACTTCACTCCTCTCCAGCGACGTTTCAGCGACTTATGGAGCTGGTTTTGTCGGGCTTGCAGTGGGATACATGCTTGATTTATATGGACGATGTCATTGTTTTCAGTAAAACGTTTGAGGAACACCTCCGGCGATTGAGAGGGGTGTTCTTGCGAATGCGATCGGCTAAGTTGAAATTTAAACCGGCCAAATGTCACCTCCTTCGTAGGTCCGTTAGATACTTGGGTCACATTGTCGATTCTTCGGGGATCTCCACCGATCCCGCGAAGACGGATTGTGTCGGTTCGTGGCCGACACCTACGTCCGTTTCCGACGTGCGTAGTTTCATCGGGTTTGCTTCTTATTATCGGCGGTTCGTTGAGCACTTCGCCACTATTGCAAAACCCTTGCACGCTCTAACGGCGAAGGGAGTGAAGTTCAAATGGGGACCGGAGGAGGAGGCCGCGTTTCGCTCCCTCCGGGACGCCTTGGTGGGTGCCCCACCCTTGTGTTATCCCGATTTTGCCAGTCCCTTTTTGCTGGACACGGATGCTAGCAACACGGGCATTGGGGGGGTGCTATCCCAAGTCGTTGGGGGTGTCGAAAGAGTTGTCGCCTACGGTAGTAGGGTGTTGTCTCCGGCGGAGCAGCGCTACTGTGTCACCCGTCGCGAGCTGCTTGCCATTGTTTTTTTTGTGCAGCAGTTTAGGCCATATCTGTATGGTCGTCACTTTACAGTCCGAACGGACCACGCGGCGCTACAGTATTCATTGAGGGTCGCCCAGCCCTCGGGCCAGTTGTCGCGTTGGTTGGAAGTCCTCCAGGACTATCAGTTTACGACTACGTACCGTAAGGGGTTGCGACACACGAATGCCGATTGCTTGTCGCGGTTGTTGCCTTGTGATGAATGCGCGTGTTTGTCGGGATCGGCGCGCTGTAAACCGACGCTTGCGGGGGAGATGGGGGCACTGGCTGCGACAGCGGGCGCACCGAGTGGGGATGATTCCACTGCCTCTCAGGGTCGGGACTCGCTGCTCTCGCTGTCGCTCAGCGAATGGGGCCGCCTCCAGATGGCGGACAGCTCGCTGCTAGCATTGCGCCGCAAGGTTGGGGGTCCCGAGGGGGACCAGGAGCGTACCGGCTCCTATGTACTTGAGCGGGGCGTGTTATTGAAATGGGACAGTTTGTCCCGGCGGAACGCACTCGTGGTGCCTTCCGCTGTGAGGGGGAGGGTTGTCTTGGCGGCACACGAACGCCTCTTGCACTTGGGAGTTAACAAGACGCTTGCCCTGCTTCAGCGTGACTATTACTGGCCGGGAATGGGAAGTGATGTGGTGCATATTCTGAAGGGGTGCGTTGAGTGCGCCAGGCGTAAACCACCGGCCGTGGCAGCTAATCCACCGCTGCAATCTATTCAGGTCTCGCGTACCAACGAGCTCGTTGCACTCGATATTTTGGGGCCCTTCCCAGTCACGCCGAGAGGGAATAAATATTTGTTAGTGGGGGTCGAATACTTTACCCGATGGCCTATGGCGTGGCCTCTCGCTAACCAGTCGGCAGCGGCTGTGACGGATGCCTTCGTCCAGGGCTATGTCCTGGACAAGGGGGCTCCCGAACGCCTGCTGACCGACCAAGGTAAAAATTTTTCGAGTAAATTGTTGCAAGAGGTGTGCAATCTGTTGGGTACCAAGAAGGTGCGTACCTCCCCGTACCACCCGCAGACTGACGGGATGGTGGAGAGACTCCACAAAACCTTGACTTCCATGCTGTGCCAGCAGGTGTGCGAGGCACATGTAGATTGGGACCTGCAGGTCCCGGGAGTCCTTGCCGCGTATAGAATGGCCCCCCATGCAGCTACGGGGTTTTCCCCATTCTATTTGATGTACGGTCGGGAAGCTGACCCGCCAATAGAAACGCAACTTGGCCTGTCCGCTCCACGAACTAATTCTAATTTGGCAGAACATATTAAGTTTAATATTCATAAGCTGACAGAGGCGAGGGAGGCCGCACGGCTTAATTCGCGGGCTCGCCAAATTGCTAATGAACGGTTGCGGGCACGGAAGGTGTCCATGCACGAATGGAAACCAGGTGACAGGGCCTGGCTGCATTGCCCTCAGGCACCCTTGGCTACGTCGCCTAAATTGTTGAGACCGTGGAGGGGACCCGTGGAGGTCGTGCGCGTTGCACGGCCCCAGTGCGTTCAGATAAAGTGGGGAAAGCGCCGGTGGTACGTTCACCCCTCCCGACTGAAACCGTTCTCGCCTCCATATGGCCTCCCCTTGTGTCGTGATGGCCGGGCGTGTGACGTGACCGGCGACCCAGAGGGGGAAATGTCTCTGCCTGATCCACACGTATTGTCGCCTGATCTGCTCCCAGGTGTCTCGGAACTGACAGCTGCCGATCACCGGCGGCCGGATCTCCGCGGCGGGGCCGGCCCTTTCAGGCCCGTTCCGCGCCGTCTGGAGCGGCCGGAACCGCCGGACGGTCGTCAGTGTCCCGCCCCATACGATGGACCAGCCAGACGGACTCGCGCCAGGTCGTGCTACTTTGCATGACCTGCCTCGTGAGGAGTCGGGGCAGTTGGAGCGCCTCGTCACTGCGTGTAGTCGCAGGGACGTGGGGCGCGTTCGTTTCGAATTTGCTCGTATCGTGTTATTGTTGACTTTTCGCGTTCATTGTCAATCTGTACATAGTTATTCTTGTTGTTGTTGTTGTTGTGTTATGTTACGGGGCACACTCGGGGGGTTATGGGGTTTTTTTTTGTTGGTTGTCGTTTTATCGTCGTGGTTGGTTGTTGTTAGCAGCCGGGCCGGCTGCGAGCTATGTGGGAGGGGGTGATGTAGTGGTGATACGCGCTGGGTGTATATGTCGTGTGCCAGCGCGTATGTACGGGTGTGTGTGTGGTGACGCGCGCTGACGGGGAGGAGCAGGCGTCAGTGCGCGGGTGGGGGTAGTGCTGCTGATTGGCTGTGTGCCGGTGACGCGCCCAGAGGGAGTGATCGGGTAGCAGCGCGGTGTGATTGGTCGGAGAGTGGAAACACGCGCTGAGCGGAACCGGATCGTGGGGATAGCGCGTGGGGATTGGGTAACGGAGGAGCGGTGCCGACGTTGAGGTCCGCATCCGCTCCGTCTCCCGGGAAGAAGGGGTATATAAGGTGATGCACAGAGGAGCAAGGGGCAGAAGTGGAACCATCTAAGAATGAAGACGAAGGTGTAGAGATAGAGCCCGGAGAGGAGAGAAATGGAGAGTAGAAGAGAGTAAGGTATAGTGTGTAGCCAGCGAGATAGAAAGGTCTACACGAGCTGAGTAATGTATAGTGTGTAGCCAGCGAGATAGAAAGGTCTACACGAGCTGAGTAATGTATAGTGTGTAGCCAGCGAGATAGAAAGGTCTACACGAGCTGAGTAATGTATAGTGTGTAGCCAGCGAGATAGAACGGTCTGCACGAGCCGAGTATGCATACGGTGTAGCCAGCGAGAGAGAACGGTCTGCACGAGCCGAGTATGCATACGGTGTAGCCAGCGAGAGAGAACGGTCTGCACGAGCCGAGTATGCATACGGTGTAGCCAGCGAGAGAGAACGGTCTGCACGAGCCGAGTATGCATACGGTGTAGCCGGCGAGAGAGAGGCAAAGTCTACACGAGGAGAGAGAGAAGAGTGTAGCAGAGGCGCAGAGTCTACACGAGGCGAGAGAAGAGTGTAGCCGAGGCGCGGAGTCTACACGAGGCACAGAGAGCCGGCAGCACAGAATCCTGAGTCAAGAGAAGTGCGGTGTGAAGAAGAGAGGCCACGCGTTGTATTGTTACAAGTCAAGATTTAATAAAAGAAGTGTGTTCCCGTCAAGGAGTTTCCTGCCGTCATTTTCCAATACTTCACTAGTGCAGCACACACCGTTTGGGTGTTGGAGAGTGATCCCACTACAACATTTACAATCAGTGTAGTGTATAGCGTAGTTTTATAGTGTAGTGTATAGTGTAGTATGCGAGTACAGCACTACACCGTTTGTGTGTTGGGGAGTAAACCCACTACAACATTTACAATCAGTGTAGTGTATAGTGTAGTGTATAGCGTAGTGTATAGCAGAGGTGTGGACTCGAGTCATGTGACTTGGACTCGAGTCAGACTCGAGTCATGAATTTGATGACTTGCGACTCGACTTGGACTTGCATAACAATGACTTTGTCCCACCTCTGGTGTATAGTGTAGTGTATAGTGTAGTATACTAGTACAGCACTACACACGTTGTGTGTTGGAGAGTAAATCCACGACGTTTACAATCTGAGCACGACGTTTCACCAGTAGTTACAACCAGCATCATCAGGCGACAGACAGATTTGTTGTGAAATCCTCCTCCTGTTTCGTTCCCTAAATAGAGGGACACAGGAACGAAACAGGAGGATTTCTCCACAAATATGTCAAATGTATGTGGTGTTCTTGACTGTGGGAAGTCGCGTGAAATAGCATTCGCTAATTAACAACGAGGGCGGAGCGGGGGGGGTCGTCTGACAGCGCCGCTCATCACACCCCGGCAGAACCGGCAGCATCCAGGGCTGCGAGGCCGGGCCTCTGTAGCCGCACCACCACCACCACCAAGCAGCGGCAACAGCAGCCGTCTCATCCTCCCTCCCTCTCCATCTCCCTCGCTCCTCCTCTCACGCAGCGCCAGCAGTCACCTTCAAGCAGCAACTCCAGTCTCTCACCTGGTTCAGTCTCTCACCAGCCTACTCACCTGGTGAGTGGGTGAGTGGTTGGGTGAATGGGTGAGTGCGTGGGTGACCTGCAGTGTGGTGAGTGAGTGTGATTTCGATTTAAAGCTTTCGTGACTGCAGGGATTCATCTTCTTGGTTCTTTCGGTAAAGTCACGTAGAAGGGAAGTAATACAATAATAAAAATAAAACATAATAAAATAATTCTCACGACGTTTCGGCCACAATGCAAGCAGCCGTCCTCAGGTGAAAACCAGGTCTGTCGAGGCGACAGCGTCTGAATGAAACAGCACCATGCTTGGAGCATATATTTAAGCTGGGTTGGAAGGGGGGGAAAGGGCGCCTTGACAAAAGAATTTGCATATCAAGAGGAATTTAGCATATTTATGGGAAATGCAGGTATGTGATTAGTACTACTTATGCCCGTGCATTATGCAGGATTAGCAGCATCAAAGGGAGGGGATATGGGAAATGCAGGTATGTGATTAGTACTACTTATGCCCGTGCATTATGCAGGATTAGCAGCATCAAAGGGAGGGGATAGGGGTAGTATTTATAAAGGGAAGGAGTGTTAATAGTATGTAGCTGTAGTAACTAAAACCACCACGTAAACAACTAAAGTATAAACTACATAGTATCATCAGTATACTAAATATACTCTACAGTAAGCTGAGTTACTAACAGTAAGTAATACATTACAATTCTACGTCGTAAAAAATATAATATGCTTCCATCTTAACTTTATTCTCTTACATCACACGAGTCTACACCGTACTATATACTGTCATAGACAAACCCAACATTAAATTATATACTGTATTGCTATAAACCACCCTATACCTTATACATTGTAATATTACACTGTATTATTCTACCCACCTGCTGCTTGCGTTGTGGCCGAAACGTGAGAATTATTTTATTATGTTTTATTTTTATTATTTTATTACTTCCCTTCTACGTGACTTTACTGAAAGAACCAAGAAGAGTGAGTGTGAGTTTGTGTAAGTGGGCGGTTGAGTAGGTGAGTGAGTTAGTGAATGGATGAGTGAGTGTTGTTACTACATGCAGTGTGGTGATTGAGTGTGAGTGGGTGGGTGAGTGAGTAGATGAGTGAGTGATTGGGTGTGTATGCTGTAGTGACCTGCAGTGTGGTGATTGAGTGTGAGTGGTTGGGTGAGTGAGTGAGTAGATGAGCGAGTGAGTGGGTGTGTGTGCTGTAGTAACCTGCAGTGTGGTGATTGAGTGTGAGTGGGTGGGTGAGTGAGTAGATGAGTGAGTGAGTGGGTGTGTGTGCTGTAGTGACCTGCAGTGTGGTGATTGAGTGTGAGTGGGCGGGTGAGTGAGTAGATGAGTGAGTGAGTGGGTGTGTGTGCTGTAGTGACCTGCAGTGTGGTGGTTGAGCAGAGTGTGATGGATGAGACGAAGCGGGTAGAGGCTGAGTCCTCGACACAGCTCAAGGAACGAATCAACGAGTGACGTTCACGTGAACCGTGGTGGTGGTAGTAGCGATAGCGCCTCGGTGGCGAGCTGTTAACTATCTCGCCTGGTCTACAGGAGGTCGTGGGTTCCATCCCGGGCCTAACGCCTGCTGTATATTTGCAGTTTGCGTATCTCTCCCTGTCGGCCAGGTGCATTTTTCTCCGGGTCCTCCCTTCCCCCCCCCTCCACATTTAGAATCGACTTGTGCGTCCAGTGTTTGGCTGCTATAAATGTCCACTTGACGATGAGCCACTTCGCTGGGCTCTCGTTCGTGATAGCCAGGTCGCTTCTGAAAACCATCTATGCCGCTCAGTGGGCTCTGACCTGGTACATTTTCTTGCTCCATATACAGGAATGACAAGCAGGTGACTGACCGCCGGCAAATGAACGAGCAGTGGTGGCGTGGTCATTACGTCTGGCCTGACGACGCTCGCTCCACGTGGCACGAACACGCGGGCAGTGCCTGGCCTCGATAGGTGCTCGCAAACCACCACGCGTTCCTTGTGGAAACTCCACGTGGGCGACTGAGACAAACTAAACACACCACCCCGGGGGTTACGGATCGTGCTGTGTACAGTGCTGCGCTAAAGTAGGCTTGAGCCGGCCATAAACAATTCATCACATCCCATGCTGTTTTTTTTTAAAGGAGCAGCGAATAAGCCACGCGCAGGGCTCGGCGCTTCAAGGCGAGTGGGGTGGTCATGGGGTGATGCGTGTGGCCGGCGGTCTTCACTTGGCTCCGAGTGGATCCATCACCACGGCCGTCGACTCGTGACGCTGCGCCGTCACCGCACGGTACCCGCCCGCTCGCTCTCGTCCAGAGAGGGCGGCGGGGAGGAGGGCGACTCAGAGGCGCCAGGGGGAGGAGGAGGAACCACAGACGAGGAGGGGGAAGGCAGCAGCAGCTACGCGGTGACGAGGAGCCGACGCTACCCAACAATTGCCCCCCAAGCTCTGCGGTCCTCTATATGTGAAGGTGTTATTGGCCATTTAACGAGTGCATGTGTAATAATCCTTCTTGAGACGGCTTCGGAATCAGTCCTTTTTATTTCCACTCCACAATACACTTTACTCACTCACTCTCCGTTGCTGGCAGACAACGGAGAGAGGACAGACTTCGCACTCAGTCCCCACCGCGCACGTGGCACCCAGAGCCCCCGTCCGCGCGTGACCCTGCTCTTGTCAGTTTCTAGTCTGCTCTCGATCGTTCTCTCTCACTCTCTCTTAATCCCTTCGTCACGTGGTCCCCCCAGCCAATCGTTCATGGACAGCTTCGACCATTCTCGATGGTTCCCTGTCAATCCCGGGACCACGCCCCTCATCCGGCTCCCCATTAGCTGGGGCCCCGAATGGCTAGGCCAATCACTCCTGATGACATGCCGTGATCACGCCTGGGCCATGGTCCCTATCTCAACCCTTATTGGCTACAAGCAGGACCGGCAAGCCAATCCCCACGTTAACCCTCTATGGCTGTTATTACATCACCCCCCCCCCCGGTGAAAAAATTTAGCCGTCTCGGCTGGGAAAAGGGTGAAGAACCAATTCCGCAACATCTTATTAGGGCACCAAGGTGCGTTTAACAATTTGAGGGTGAACCGGCATTCCCGCGCCTAACAACATTTAAAACAGTCACCCATAATAAAAAAAAAATCACGACATACATTAGGGTGCCCCTGCAGCGCAGTAACGACAGGGAAATCAGCGAAACGATCAAACGTTAACGAAACGGAAGAGATTTCGACCGCGTACGCGACGCGGGACCCTCTCCGCTTCCAGCGCAAGGTTGCTTTGCTTCCGGATGGACAGGAGGTGGCAGGCTCGAAGAAGAAGTAGGTTGTTGGTGCTTGGTCACGTCCAGGGCGGGCCCCGTTGGAGGGCGGGCAGCGGGGGCTTCCTCAGCCCTCAGAGCCTGTTCATCTGCAGGAGGCACAACACAGTCCCCCCTGGGATCAACGGGCGTGTCAAGCGGCGTAGTCGGCCCGGCAGAACCCGGCAGGTCAGCTAGTGGGGATGAAGGACCGACACGCGCGTCAACATAGGGTTTAAGTCGCGAGGAATGAACATACCACCGACGTTTTCCGTATTGAACGCGGATACTTTGCGAGTTCCGAACATCTACCAGCATCACAGGCCCCCGCCACGGCCTGTGCAGTTTAGGGGATGTGCCCGCCGGTACCTGGGGGCAGTGGAGCCACGCCAGGTCTCCCACTGACCAAGGCATGCGAGTATGCAATCGACGCGCATATCGTTCGTTCCTTGCCTGAGCACGGGCCGTCGCACACCGGGCAGCCTCTCGCGCCTCCGTTACTCGTTCAAGCGAGTCACGCACATGGTCAGGCAGGGAGCGGGACGGTTGTTTACTCGGCGTCCCCAGTTGCACATCGATGGGTGGAACATTTTCACGGCCATACATAAAAAAAATGGTGAGTATCCCGTGGACGTGTGCGGAACCATGCGGTATGTCGCTAAGACGCCTGGTATGTGCAGGTCCCAATCGGTTTTCTTGTCACTGACCGTGTGACAAAGCATAGCCGAAAGGGTACGGTTGAATCGTTCCACCATACCATCTGTTTGTGGATGGTATGGGGAGGTGCGAACTTTCTTTGTACCTAACGCGTCACAAACTTCCCTAAGCAATTTAGAGGAGAAATTCCGCCCTTGATCTGTGAGCAGCCTCTCAGGTGCCCCTTTGTCCATGACATACCCGTTCAAGAAAGCGTCGGTGATGGACGCTGCCGTTTGGTCGGGCAGAGGCCAGGCCATCGGCCATCGAGAAAAATATTCCACCCCGACCAGAAGGTATTTATTGCCCCTAGCCGACGGGGGAAACGGCCCCAGAATGTCGAGAGCCACTAATTCGTTGATACGGGACACTTCAATGGAACGCAACGGTGGTACATAGTGGTTCCGAGGCGGCTTCCTCTTCGCACAATCATGGCACGAGCGGACAAAATCATTGATGTCTGCCGTCATACCGGCCCAGAAAAAATCCTTTTGCATCACGGCCACAGTCTTTTGGACGCCGAGGTGCATCAACTTATCAGCGTGCAGAGCACGGAGCAGGTCTTAGCGAAGCGAAGTAGGCACTACCAAGCGTGGTCGGTCAGACAACCCGTCGGTACACATTAACAATCCCGACTTACCCCGGAACATCTGCCACTTCCAACCCGCCAATTGCGATTTCTGTTTCCCAACCAATTTACGTAGCGGAGACAGCGAGGCATCGGCCTCCTGCTCGCGCAACCAGACCGCGTGCGGCAGCCGTAAGGTATCATCGGTGTCCACCGACACCTGCTGGTCCTCCTTCGCTTTCGCCCCTGTGTCGTCCTCATTCGCTATCGCCCCCATAACCGGGCAGGGCGACGTGGGCGGTGCCGCGCAGCGGTGCGTGCCCGTCAGGCAAGTGCACGGAGGAATGGGCGGCAGCCTTGAGAGCGCATCAGCGTTCGCGTGACGGGCCCCCTTTCGGTATATTATATCGAAGGAAAATTCCTGTAACGATTCCAACCACCGGGCCAATTGGCCTGACGGCTGATCCAATTTGAGGGAATATTGCAAAGCCGCATGATCAGTGCGGACCAGGAATTTCCGTCCATACAGGTACGGCCGGTACAATCGAACAAAATGGACAATTGCCAAAAGTTCCCGCCTTGTCACGCAATATCGCGTTTCTGCAGGGGATAGAACCCTGCTGCCGTACGCCACCACCCTCTCAACCCCGTCCTTGCGTTGCGACAAAACGGCCCCAATGCCGATATCACTAGCATCCGTATCAAGGATGAACGGCTGCGAAAAATCTGGGTAATCTAACGTAGGCGCCGTGGCGAGGTGGTCCCGAAGTGCCATAAAGGAACTTTCTTCCTCCGCACCCCATTTAAACCTTTGATTTTTGCCAGTTAGAACGTGTAATGGTTTTGCCAACGTCGCAAAGTTCTTAACGAAGCGGCGATAATAGGAAGCGAATCCAATAAACCGCCGAACATCACCCACCGAGGTGGGTGTGTGCCACTCACGTACACACTTCGTTTTCAGAGGGTCAGTGGATACACTGTCCGAACTGACAATATGACCCAGGTAACGGACGGAGTGTTGCAGAAGGTGGCATTTCCTCGGTTTAAACTTAAGGTCAGCCGCACGCATTCTTTGAAAAACTGTCTCAAGGCGTTGGAGATGTTCCTCGAACGTGCGGCTAAAGACAATTATATCGTCTAGATATTTGAGGCACGTTTCCCACTGCAGTCCCGCCAACACCAATTCCATGAGCCGCTGAAACGTGGCCGGAGCCGCGTTCAGGCCCATCGGCAACCGATTAAATTCAAAGAGACCTTGCGGCGTGCGGAATGCCGTTTTGGCTTTTGACTCGTCATCGAGGGGAAGCTGCCAGAAGCCCGAGGACAGGTCAAGGGTGGAAAAGAATTTAGCACCCGATAAAGCATCCAATGAGTCATCCATCCTCGGTAAGGGGTACGCGTCCGCTACCGAAATTTTGTTCAACCGGCGGAAATCAACGCAAAACCTCGTACCACCATCTTTCTTCTTAACCAGAACGACGGGCGCGCCCCAAGGGCTGTTGGACGGCGAAATAATATCCGCCGCCAGCAATTCATCTACTGCCCCACGCACGTGTTCCCTTTCCGCCGGGCTCATGCGGTGAGGGTGCATACAGACGTGCGGCCGAGGTCCAAATCATTTCTGCTGAAAACATCAGCGTACCGCAGCAATAGCGAACGCAAGGCGTTCCTATGTTCATTTGACAAGGAAGAATTCTCTCCGCATAAATCTGCGATCCAGCGTTCTTGTGAACGATCATGCGGAGACCCATCCGCGGGCCTCCGAGCGCGCGGCGGTTTGTCACAAGAGGCGAAATCGGTAGTGGCGTGAGCCAGCACCGATCCCTCCGGAACAACAACGCGGTCAGGTCCCCCATTCAAGACCTGTATGAAAGGTGCCTGACCTGGGCGCACGATCGTTTGTGCCGCCGCCAAAGAAAAAGATTTCGATACCGAATTCGATGGGGATAATAGCACGCCCTTCGCATCCCTTCCCATTTGAAGTGGTTTTCGGTAACGCAGCGGGATAAGCATTTGCGCTCCCGATGGAACCTCCACCGTAGCCGCAACGACAGCAGTAACTGCGTTACCTGTAGGCGCATTGGCCAGCAGGGAAGGCAGGAACGCCATCCTACGACCCCCCGGCATTTCCAAACAGTCCTGGTCAACCCGTATTCTCAGCGGCATCCGGCGCAGGAAATCCGTACCCAACAAGCATGGAACAGCTAGCTAGCGAGAAATTAACACAGGTCCTGCGGCGGTAATATTTCCGATAGCGATGCTCACATCCACCTGTCCGCAGATACCCATGCCCCCCCCCATTGGCGGCAACACACGCATCATTATACTTGCGTATCCGCGACGCAGGAATGGACAACAAATGAAAAATAACATCAGAAATGATGGTAGCCGATGCGCCAGTGTCCACCAAGATACGGACGTCAACGCCGTCGATGGTACCTCGTACCGTCGACGAGCCCGACGCCGCAGCCACAATCCTGCGAGCCAATTTCTTCCACTGTGTAGCAGAGCGTGTCAATGGAGCAGGAGAAGTAAAATTATTCTTAGGAGTGTAAGAATGAGTGCGAGTGAATGAGTGATGTGACACGACCTGCCGGGTGTCCGATTTGTGCCGACTCGCCCGAGGTTGTTGCAGCTCCGCAGCAGGTAGAGGAGATGGAGGTCCCCTTGGCGGAAGAGGCGACAGCAGAGGTCGGCAGCGGCAGTCACGGGCGAAGTGGCCCCGTCTGCCGCACTTGAAACACGCGGCCGATGTCGGCCGGTGGTCGGACGACCCGGCCCTCGCACGCGGCCGGCCCGTGTAGTCGCCCCGCTGGTCGCGCAGCCGCCGTCCCGGAATCCTATGCGGGACAGCAGCAGCCAGCATGTCGTCGTCGCCCGAGTCGTCGGAGCAGTGGACAGCCAGTCGCGGAGACCACCCCAGAGGCGGCACGTCGACCTCGGGTTTCCCCGTCCACGCCGCCATCTGGTCCCAACGCTTGATATTAAACTTAGCGTCCAGGCAGCGCGCCACCCACCGCGATGAAAGCGGTTCGTGGCCGCACACTGGTAGAGAGATGTTGAGCTCCTGAGACAACTCCAGCATGCGGGAAAGGATGAGTGGATCCAAATGCTCGGCCATTGCGTCGGGGTAGGCGGCCATGGCCATCGCCATTAACGCCCCCCGATAGGCCAACGGCGATTCCTCCGGTGCTCGGCGACGCGAAATTAATTTTCTGGTGGCCGATGTCGGCGGGTCATAAAATTCCGCCATCTCTGTGAACGCATCCCGCAGTGTCTTCTTCTTGGACGCCGGGATGGAGCGGAAGACTCCCAGAGACACATCATCCAGTTCACAGATCTAAAAGCTGACTCGAAGCGCCACGTAAAAGCACTCCAATCGCCCCCGGCGATAAATTATTTTATTTGTGGAAGGCGATGTCCGCGGTGGCAGGCGCGTGCCGCGGGCGTCTCCGACTGCCGTTCCCGCTCTCCACTCGGTGCAGGCAAAATGGCGTCCGGCGGCCGCGTGGTGGTAGGCGCGCCCAAAATGGCGGCCGACGACTCCGGCGCAGCCGCCCCACCCAAGACGACGGCATCCTCCCGCGTGGCAGGAGCAATGGCGGGTCCCGATTCCATAGCAGGACCCCTTCCCGTGGCGTCCAGCTGATCGGCGATCTGGCGACCCACGGCTGGTGAGGACGCCACCGCGGTCACCAGGCTTAGCAGAATGGCGCGCAACGACTCAATCTGCTCCGCCATCAGCCGCCATTCGTCTCTTGGTCCTGCGGTGGTCGCATCCTCCCCCGGTCGACGCTGAGAGGCGTCGAGGCGAGTGTCATCAGCAGGTGGCACAAGGGCTGTAGCTCCCAACAGCTCATCTTCATCCGTCTCGACCTCTTCCTCCGATAGAGGCACGGGCAGGTTCATTTTTCTGGGGTGCTTAGACATCTTGACGATCGTCCAAACAGTCGCAGAATTACTTCTGACACCAGTGTAATAATCCTTCTTGAGACGGCTTCGGAATCAGTCCTTTTTATTTCCACTCCACAATACACTTTACTCACTCACTCTCCATTGCTGGCAGACAACGGAGAGAGGACAGATTTCGCACTCAGTCCCCACCGCGCACGTGGCACCCAGAGCCCCCGTCCGTGCGTGACCCTGCTCTTGTCAGTTTCCAGTCTGCTCTCGATCGTTCTCTCTCACTCTCTCTTAATCCCTTCGTCACGTGGTCCCCCCAGCCAATCGTTCATGGACAGCTTCGATCATTCTCGATGGTTCCCTGTCAATCCCGGGACCACGCCCCTCATCCGGCTCCCCATTAGCTGGGGCCCTGAATGGCTAGGCCAATCACTCCTGATGACATGCCGTGATCACGCCTGGGCCATGGTCCCTATCTCAACCCTTATTGGCTACAAGCAGGACCGGCAAGCCAATCCCCACGTGAACCCTCTATGGCTGTTATTACACATGTACGAGGGCATCGCAGCCACCTGGAGGAAATCCACGCGTGCGAGGGAGAGACACTCGATCCCGTCCAGATTGAACATGCGGGATACATCTTGTTGCTGTGCCGCCTTCTCCGGGCGAGCCGGAGTGCCGGTTCCCCTTCGACCCCCGCCACAGGAAGGGAGTTTCAGATCACATCCGTGCGTGATCCACCAACCCTCGCTGCTCCCACAGTGCTGGATCACATGGCATGTTGTGATATTTTTGTTATCAAGAGCTCGCGGATAGATGCCTCTGACTCAATGTGGCCTCTTCCCTTTGGTGAATTAAAGCGCATTGAATAATTGGCATCACGGATGCAAATGACTCTGCCGCAGCGGTTGTGACCCACGAAGCTGAGTTTGGTTCCCGGCCAGGGCGAATTGTCTCTCAGTCGGTCCCTTCAACAACTTCCCCTACACCAATCAACACGCAGTGACCGGGGTGGTGAAGTATGGTCAAGCAGCAACAGAAAACCACCGTTCGCCACCGAAAGGCGATGACATCACCACGGCGTTTGTGCCAGGCTGGGTGCACTTTGTGGCAGTCGCGAGTAGTGGCTGCTGGCAGGAGGAGGCCACGGGATAAACCCAGGTGCTATGGCTCGACTGATGTGCCATGCTAGGTGCAGGAGATGGCGGGACAGACCCCGGTGCTATGGGTTGACTCACTGGTATGATTAGCAGATGCACCATTAGCCAACATCACGTGGGGAGGCCTTCATCCAACAGTCGACTAATGAAGGCCGTACGTTTATTGTGATAATTTTAAAGGAATGATCACGATCCTCATTGCCGGCTCTCGCCTGGATGAATGGCAATATCAGTGAAGGGAGCTTTGTAAAATTAATGAGGAATCCCATTGGGATTGCTCCCCTCTCTGGGAAAAACACGACGCTCCATACTTACTTTTCACACAGACAATGGCGCATTTGCCTCACGAGGAAGAACATCTCGTTACAACCTCGACTTGGGACGCCGTGCGGCCGCCACGACCGCACGGTACCCACTCGCTCGCTCTCGTGGAGAGAGAGAGAGGGTAGGGGGAGGGCGAGAGAGAGGACGACTCAGAGAGAGAGGGCGACTCACACACAGACGAGGAGCGGGAAGGCAGCGGCAGCCACACGGTGATGAGGAGGCGGCGCTACCCCGCGAGTGATCCTCATGGCGGCACCCCGGGGTACCGAACAATACAAACCGGCCGAGACAATTAAATGTTGTATTTCTGGGACAATATTTTCCCCAGGGGTGTACTTCACTCTACGACTGGGGTACCAATCAATCCGATGTTGGTGCTACTCCGCGATGTCGAAACGCAGCGAGGACGATTGCGCCGAAACCCTGAACGCTCGCGATACGCACCGTAGTGGTGCATCGTGTACAGCTCCTTGAGATACGTCGATTGCCGCATCGCCCACCATCAACAGACTAAACATGACTGCATCATGGACATCGTGCGAGAGCCGGGGTACTATGGATACCCCGAGGTACCGCCATAAGGTTCAATTGCCCCCTAAGCTCTGCGGTCCTCTACATATGAAGGTGTTATCGGCCAAATGATGGGGGTGTGGACACGTGGGAGCAACCCGAAGCAACTCGGAGAAGATGCACAGGTGCGAGGGAGAAACGCGCTCCTCACCCTGGCCAGCCAGGGTACGGCTCTCTCTCTCGAATGCCCGTGGTGAAGGGAGATGGAACAGATGGAGATTGGACCACACTCTTTTGCTGTGCCGCCTTCTCCTGGCGAGCCAGGGTACGGCTCTCTCTCTCGAACGCCCGCGGGAATGGAGTTTCACGACAACATCTGTGCTCGATCCACCGTGAAAGGAGGTGGCGGCTTGGAGAGGCCTTCATCCAGCAGTGGATTTATCTTACACTTAATATTCCATAGCAATTGGTGATTCTATTCACCCCCAATAATCTCCCACTGCCACCCCACATATTGCTACTGCGTGAGGCAGCAGGCACTGAGCACTGTAGTTCAGATTTGATTGCACGCGCGCCACGGTGGCTAGCAGATGTTAACTACCTCGCCTGGTATACAGGAGGTCGTGGGTTCGATCTCGACCCTGACCTCTGTATATATGGAGTTTGCGGTGTCTCTCTCTCTCTCTCTCCCCGTGGTTGCGTGGATTTTTCTCCGGGTCCTCCGGGTTTTCCTTACACACTTCACAACGTGCCTTTAGATTATTTGGCTGCAATGACAAGCCCACTTCGTCGGGCTATCATTTGCGATGGTCTTGTCGCAGCTCAGTGGGGCCTTACCTGGTAAAATAAAATGCAAAGTTTAGTTTTAGTTTGTTTTAGTTGAGTTTATTGAGAGTCAATCGCTTTACAACCCCCGCTTATTTCAAGTGACTAAAGCACAATTCACTGCCAGTAGCCACGTAGAGACGTCGGGACCCCTACAGGAGTGAGACAACTGTGGAGTCGGCTCGTGGCCTCCAATGGTAACGCTACAAAGATCCCTCGCCGCGTGGCCTACACGGGCAAGTGCTATTCGCGAGCACCTATCAAGATCGGCACGGCACACAAGGGGGTGGGTGGCCCACACCACGCGGGGTATTTGTTTACACACCGCACCAGGTACTCACTTAAGGCTGAGTCGACCTAGCGGAGTCCCAAGACCGGTTAGAATGTTCCACACTGTTATCGGCCGTGAGCGGGGAATTGAACTCCGGTCGACGGGTCCGTAAGCGCAGTGCACTAACCGGTGCACCACCGCTCCCCGCAATCGCAACGCTCGCACCACCTGTGTAGCTCCTCACACCTTGATAGTCACTCATTTAAGGCTGAGTCGACCTCACGGGGTGTGGGGGAGGGGCCCAGCACTGGTTCAGATATCGCTCGCCACTGATGATAACCGCGGCTGTGGATTGAACTCGGGTCGCTGGGTTCGTAGCTTCGTGCGCGAATCCGCGATGAGACAGTTCGCCATAGCCTCCAGTGTCTGTAGGGACACAATTGGCACACACGCCTACGCACGCACGCGCAGTGCACCTCCACAATGCGCACAGATCTCCCGTGTAGCCTTGAACAGACTCCAGCTGTTAGCGAGAACCTATGAAGGTCGTCACACAGCACTCGAGCTGGTAGTGCGGTCAGCACCACGCCCGGCCGTCTTTGTCTCCCCAGTGCTGATATGTTACACACCGTAATGGGTACAGTACTCATTCAAGGCTGAGCCAACCTAGGTGAGCGCCGGGACCGGTTTAAATATTCGCCATTGCCTGTGGCTGTGAGCGGGATTGAACTCGGTTCGCCTGGTTGCGGTAGTGCAGAGCGCTAACCACTGCGCCACCGCTCTTCACAACACCTACACTCGCCCTCCCAACCTGCGTCCCCCCCACCATTGCTCCGTGGTTGAGTCACCGAGATCCTCTTTCCGGCGCGCACGCATGCGCCGCGCGCATTCACCACACTCTCTCCCATCCCTCCCTCCCCCCATCTCTCATCTCTCCCTCCCACTCCCCTCCCTCTCTTTCCTCCCTCTCTCTCTCCCTCCCTGCCTCGACTCTCCCCGCGCCTCTCGCCAGCTCGCCCGGCAGAGAAGCCGGCCGGGAGGACGCGAGCCAGCCCGGCTCCATCATCCCGGGCGCACGCACGCGCACGCACACGCGCGGGGCGCGCTCGTCATGCTGGGGTAGAGAGAGAGAGGCGGAGAGGGAGCGCGGGCCCAGCCACTCGGCCTCCTCGCGCCGGAATGGGGAACGAGCAGAGCGGCGGAGAGGGAGAGCCCGGCTCGGCGCCGGTGCTGGGAGGAGGCGGTGGCGGCGGCGGCCGGGAGAGAAGCGCCGCTGGTCGGGAGGCTGCGCCGGGCGGTTCTCAGCCTGCGTCGGCTGCTGCCAGGCACGTGCTGCCCCCTGCGAGCACGCTCCGTCTCCGCGCGCGGCGCGGGCACAGTGCGTGAAGGGCACGGCGGTGAAGATGCCGCTGTTAACCCTTGGGCGGGCGGTGACGGGAATGCGCGCTCCCCCGTGTCTCTGCGTGTCTCTGTGTGTGTGTCTCTCTGTGTGTGTCTCTCTGTGTGTGTCTCTCTGTCTCTGTGTGTGTGTGTCTCTGTCTCTGTGTGTGTCTCTCTCTGTGTGTGTGTCTCTGTGTGTGTCTCTCTGTCTCTGTGTGTGTGTCTCTGTGTGTGTCTCTCTGTCTCTGTGTGTGTCTCTGTGTGTGTCTCTCTCTGTCTCTGTGTGTGTGTCTCTGTGTGTGTGTCTCTGTCTCTATGTGTGTGTCTCTGTGTGTGTCTCTGTGTGTGTGTCTCTGTGTGTATCTCTCTGTCGCTGTGTGTGTGTCTGTGTGTGTGTGTGTCTCTGTCTGTGTGTGTGTCTCTGTGTGTGTCTCTCTGGCTCTGTGTGTGTGTCTCTGTGTGTGTCTCTTTGTCGCTGTGTGTCTCTCTGTCTCTTGTGTGTGTCTCTCTGTCTCTGTGTGTGTGTCTCTTTGTCTCTGTGTGTGTCTCTGTATGTGTGTCTCTCTGTCTCTGTGTGTGTCTGTGTGTGTGTGTCTCTCTGTCTCTGTGTGTGTGTCTCTCTGTCTCTGTGTGTGTCTCTGTGTGTGTGTCTCTCTGTCTCTGCGTCTCGTGTCTTTGTGTGTCTCTCTCTGTTTGTGTGTGTCTCTCTCTGTCTCTGTGTGTGCCTCTCTCTCTGTTTCTGCGTCTCGTGTCTCTGTGTGTGTCTGTCTCTCTGTTTCTGTCTCGTGTCTGTGTGTGTGTCTTTCTGTCTTTGTGTGTGTGTCTCTCTGTCTCTGCATCTCGTGTCTCTGTGTGTGTCTCTCTGTCTCTGTGTGTGTCTGTGTGTGCCTCTCTGTCTCGTGTGTGTGTTTGTCTCTCTCCGTCTCTGCGTCTCGTGTCTGTGTGTGTGCCTCTCTCTGTTTGTGTGTGTCTCTCTGTGTGTGTCTGTCTCTGTGTGTGTCTCTCTGTCTCGTGTCTCTGTGTGTGTGTCTCTCTATCTTTCTCTCTGTGAATCTTTTTGTTGCTGATTTGAATTCGTATTTTCATGCCTTCTTATATATATAATTTGTTGGACGTGATCGAAATGCGGCGTGGCCTGGGCACGGAGCTGCCCGAGTAGTCGAGTCGGAAATGGACCGGGGGCTTTGATGGAAATCCCATTAAACGCGATTACGGAACACGCGCTGGATAATGCATCCATTGCGCGTTTGCCCACACGGTCGCTGCGGGGTCTTGCATGGCACCTGCCTCTTACAGGTTCCTCTCGAGGTCGTGAGATGGCCAGCCGAGGGAAAATCACAGGTTACTCCATTTAATACGATAGCTAAAGTGTGGTTGTTGTTATTTTTCCCATTAGTTTATCAGTTGTGGGGAGAGCACGTGAAGGAATTAGAGACATCTCGATGTGTTATGCAAGCGGCCACAGGTCGCCCTTAACTGCTGAAGGGGTTATGTTGTAGCAATGCATCGAGGTGTCGTCTGTTAGTGAGAGAGTGAGGCAGAGTGGGACCATTTGATCCAATCGCCGAATCGTCGCGGACCCGCTCGCCTGAATTGGCGACGGCGTTCTCTTGCGGTGAACTGACTACAGCGACCGCCCTTCCGTAGGAGAGGAGGAGACGCATCCACAGACAATGACCCCCATGGCGCCAGAGGTCAACGCTCCTCGGGCCGCCGACCGCAGAGGCAGTCGAGCGGCGAGGAGCGCACGCCGACAGGCCCGCAGAGGGACACGGGGCAGAGTTCAGCGGCGAGGACAGCGGCGGCTGCCTCGCCGCCCGGTTCAGCGGCAAGGACAGCGACGGGGACCTCGTCATCAGCTGGTTCAGCACCAAGGACAGCGACGGGGACTTCATCATCAGCTGGTTCAGCACCAAGGACAGCGACGGGGACCTCGTCCTCAGCTGGTTCAGCACCAAGGACAGCGACGGGGACCTCGTCATCAGCTGGTTCAGCACCAAGGACAGCGACGGGGACTTCATCATCAGCTGGTTCAGCACCAAGGACAGCGACGGGGACCTCGTCCTCAGCTGGTTCAGCACCAAGGACAGCGGCGGGGACCTCGTCATCAGCTGGTTCAGCACCAAGGACAGCGACAGGGGCCTCGTCCTCAGCTAGTTCAGCACCGCGGACAGCGACGGGGACTTCGTCATCAGGCTCAGCGCCGAGGGCAACGACAGAGCCGTCATCTGCCTCTGCACGAAGGACACCCAAAGGTTCGCCATCTGATTCACCAGCGGGACCATCGGCGCATAACTCAGCGCCGAGGACAGCCACGAGTGGAGGAGCAGCAGCAGCAGCGAGGGCCTCGTCGGGATCCGAACCGAGAACGGCATCCGGATCGACATCGAGGACGACGACCGCGGGCTCTGCAGCACCGAGGACATTGCTCTGCCCGATATGCAACAGCACTCCGCTGCAGCAGGCCAACTGCAGCAGGTGCACTCGCTGCCAGGCGACCGTGTGCAACCGGTGTGGCTTCAATCCCAACCCGCACCTGATGAAGGTAGGCCCTACGGCGCGTCGGCGTTGCATTGCGAAATGGAGCGCGTTGTCGAGTGCGTGGCCGAATGCCTCAGTGCGAGCATGAGAGAACGGGAGAGAGACACACGAAGCGAATGGCTCTCGATAACTGTGAGCGTGCAGAGGGACGCGTGAATGGGCGACCCCATACAACAGCGAGCGAATGGGCGAGCGAGTGGATTCTCGAGTGATTGGGTGAACGAATGGGTTAAAAGCACGAGCGAGTGAGTGAGTGAGCGAGCGAATGAATGCATGCGCTGAATGGGTGAGTGCTGCGTGCATGTGTGAAGGAGCACCCCAGTATCGGTGAATGGTCGAGTCCAGGCGGGAGGGAGAGAGAGAGAGCGAGGGAATGGGCGAGCGTCAAAACGAACCGATGGAGTTGAAGGAACGATTTCGTTTTCAGGGGCGAATGATGAATGATCCAAGGAACGAGTGAGCGGATGGATGTACGGGTGGGCGAGCTTGTGCCAGCAATAGCGGGGGGAGGTGGTGGGCGGTGGAGCGGGGGGGTAGGTGAATGAGCAAACGGATGAATGAATGAATCGAACGAGCAACGCCAAACCGCACTGCCTCTTATTCCTCTTTCGCGGAGAGCGGACTCGCGAAGGGCGGAGGGAGGGGGGGGTTCGAGGTGACCTATTTATTCAAGGCGCCCCGTGCCGGAGAAGACGATCTGTGCCGGAGTGAATTATTGATTCGCACGGCCAAAAGCGGCCTCTCTCGAGCGCATACAGTGGCCGGGCCACGCGCCGCCAGCGTGCGCTGGAAATAAATACCGCAAGTGACGCGCTCCTGTCGCTGCACGCGTGTGCTACAATGACAAAGACCCCCACCCCCGTGTAGCCTTCACGGGCTGTTGGGGCAAGTGCTGCTAGCGAGCGGTGCCTACTGTGAAGGCCGGCACGGCACACGAGGGGGTGGTTCGGTTTAGCGCCACGCCCGGCCACTCGCCTCTGTCTCCCCATCCCCAGCACCGCACCAGGTACTCGTTTGAAGCTGAGTCGACCTACGGGGGGGGGGGGGGGGCGAGAGGCTGGCTCAGATATTCGTCACCGATGTGGCGGCGTGAGCGGGGGATCGAGCTCCGGGAGGCCGTGTTTGTAGCGGGGGCGGTGCGGCGCTAACCACTTGCGCCACCGCTCCCCCACCACCACCGCCACCAACCACCACATTCGATGCACGAATGCCCCCCTGCCCCCCGGCACAATGCGAGCCAATCGCTGATAATCTATCATAGCCAGCGGATCAGAGTGGGGAGGGGCAGATCTGGCGGCCTCAGCCAAATCCCTCCAGGGGCCCCCCTCCCCGCTTGCGTGATGATGACGGCGAAGGCGGCGTGGGTTGAGTTGGAAATATCGCGTCATGATTTGGGGGTGGGAGGGGCGGGAGCGAGTAGGGGTGGGGGCGAGGGGGACAGAGCCACGTGCAATGTCATCACAGCTATAAAGGAGGGAGTCGTTACAATACCATAGCAGACAAGCGGTTAAAAACGGTAACCGTTATATTGATGAAGCACGGTCCGGAGGTAATGGGGGAAAGTTCCTGTACACGAGTGGCGCGCGTGCTGGACGTAGAGCACACGGCACGGGCGACGTGTGGTACCGGTTTTAGTTTTTCTGCTTTTCATTATCTCAGTAAAAAAAGTTTTTATGCAAATGTACCGCGTTCATTTGCGAGACGGTGTCTATGTTGTTACGCGCAGCGAAGCTTTGTCCAATTAACCTCGGTCGGTTTGAACCGATTAAAAGGGGTGGGGGGTAAACCCAAACCTAAATATGACATCGCACACCAGACGGAGGCAGGGAGGCCCTGGTGTGTTTGTGCCGTCTGGCGTGCGTGCACTTTTGGGAGCGGTGGCACAGTGGTTGGCGCGAGACGACCGCTAACCCTCTCACACCACTACTCACTAACACCACCACTCGCAAACACCGCTAACACCGCCACTCGCTAACACCGCAACAGACTGTTGGGGCTACACGAGGAGCGGGGGGGGATCTTTGTCTCTATGTCGAGGCACGTGGGCGGAGAGGATGCGGCTAATTGAATCATTGATCGTCGTGAATTGCGAGGCGGATTGATTCGCCACGCCAACCGAGACGACCTCCGCTGGGCAAACGCCTCTTTGGATGTCAATCTCGACTAAAACTATTCGAAAAAAAAATACTAAAAGCTATTACGATTTTTTATTTTACCAGACGTCAGAGCCCCCCTTGAGCGATGTTTTTGCAGAAGCGATGCGGCTGTCACACGTGAGCGCTCTACGAAGGGGGTTCATCGTGGTATGCGACATTTGTAAGCAGCCGAAAAATATTCCAAACGTGTTGATGGTTTATTCTGAATGTGGAGGGGGGAGAGAGACATCGCAAACTCTAAATATACAGCAGGCGTCAGGGCCGGGATAGAACTCACGACCACCTGCATACCAGGCGAGGGAGTTCACATTTCATAGCCACCACGGCCCCCAAAAAGCACCCCTCCCCTCCCTCCCAGCCACCACGGCGCCAAAAAGCGTTTCTCCCTTCCTCTTCCCACTCAAGGCCACGAGTCACTCACCCCCGTTGGCTCCCCCCCCCATCCTTGCCCCCCGCCCTTCCTTGCTCCATCCCTCCCCCACTTCCATCCGTCAGGAGCACCGTGCTCTGGAGAGAGTGGGGAGAGCGCTCCCAGCGAGGCTTTGCTGCGTAGAGCTCAACACGCAGGCAGCGTGGCCCAAATAACTCGCATGGGGTTATTCATTTAATTTATGTTCAACAAATGTTCAAACGGACTTCCACTGTCATTAATGCACGATTCATGAATTCCATTTGGAAATTAATAAAACTTTTTTTTCAGGATAAAGCTACATTATTTTGCAAAAACCCCCCCCATTAATCTCGTCTTTAGTCATATTTATTTCATATTTAAAAGGTAATCTAGGTGGATAGATGGATGGGTAGTTAGGTGGGTAGGTGGATGGGTAGGTAGGTGGGCAGGTGGATGGGTAGGTAGGTGGGTAGGTGGATGGGTAGTTAGGTGGGTAGGTGGATGGGTAGGTAGGTGGGCAGGTGGATGGGTAGTTACGTTGGTAGGTGGATGGGTAGGTAGGTGGGTAGGTGGATGGGTAGTTAGGTAGGTAGGTGGATGGGTAGGTAGGTGGGCAGGTGGATGCGTAGGTAGGTGGGTAGGTGGATGGGTAGGTAGGTGGCTAGGTGGATGGCGAGGTTCGTAGATAGCATTCACACCAAGTACTTAATGAAAACATGAATAATTGAGGCTCAAGTGAAGACACCCAACCTGGGTTCACGGCCTCAAGGCACTGGTGTCCTTTGCCATTGCCACTTCCCTCCAGGGTGGCTGGGTGTGTGTGTGTGAGTGGGTGTGTGTGTGAGTGTGTGTGTGAGTGTGTGTATGTGAGTAGGTGTGTGGGTGTGTGTATGAGTGTGTGTGTGAGTGTGTGTGAGTGGGTGTGTGTGAGTGGGTGTGTGTGAGTGGGTGTGTGTGAGTGGGTGTGTGAGTGGGTGTGTGTGTGGGTGTGTGTGAGTGGGTGGGTGTGTGGGTGTGTGTGAGTGGGTGGGTGGGTGGGTGTGTGTTTGGGTGTGTGTGAGTGGGTGGGTGTGTGGGTGGGTGTGTGTGTGTGAGTGGGTGTGTGTGTGTGAGTCGGTGTGTGAGTGTGTGTGTGAGTGGGTGTGTGTGTGTGAGTGTGTGTGAGTGGGTGTGTCTGAGTGGGTGTGTGTGTGGGTTGGCACAGTAGGGGGCACAGGTGGTGCATCTGCCAGTCATCTCAGTCAGTTAACCCATGGCACCTGGGTCTGTCTCGTAACCTCCTAACAGCAGCGAGCCTTCGACACTTCACGTGACCTCAAAGTGCACCTGGCCTGGCACTGGCACCGTGGTGACGTCTTCGTCACTTAGTGACGAATTGCGGGTATTGGTGTGTGGGTGGGTGTGTGCTGGTGGGTGTGTGGATGAGTGTGTGTGTGTGTTCGGCGGATCGAGGGGGCTAAACGGGCGCGGCACGGGCTATAGAAGAGATGGAGTGATGTGGTACAGGAGGACGTGGAGCTAAGTGGACTTGCTGATGACTGGTACCAGCGGTGTCAAGATCGGCCTCAGTGGAGGAGGCTCGTGAAGGACGCTACTGGGCAGTTGGAGGCAGTCGCCCTCCAACAACAACGGAGGGCGGAGGAGCGACGCTCACAACAACGAGCGGAGCGCCGGGTAGCTAAAGCGCAGCAAGTTGTTACGGTAGGGGGCACAGGTGGTGCATCAGCCAGTCATCTCGGTCATCTCGGTCAGTCGACCCGTTGCACCTGGGTCTGCCCCTTGACCTCCTGCCAGCGGGCGTTCGACACTTCACGTGGCCTCAAGGTGCACTTGACCTGGCACAAGCGTCGTGGTGGGTGTGTGTGGGTGTGTGTGGGTGTGTGGTTGTGTGGGTGTGTGTGTGTGGGTGAGTGTGTGGGTGTGTGTGTGTGGGTGCGTGTGGGTGAGTGTGTGGGTGTGTGTGTGTGGGTGCGTGTGTGTTGGTTTGTGGGTGTGTGTGTGGGGGCGTGTGGGTGGGTGTGTGTGGGTGTGTGGGTGTGTGTGTGGGTGAGTGTGTGGGTGTGTGTGGGTGCGTGTGTGTGGGTGGGTGTGTGGGTGTGTGTGTGGGGGCGTGTGGGTGGGTGTGTGTGGGTGTGTGGGTGTGTGTGTGGGTGAGTGTGTGGGTGTGTGTGTGTGGGGGCGTATGGGTGGCTCTTTAATAATGCAGCCGGTTACCCTGCCTGCGAGAAGTTCAACTCGTCGGTCGCCGTGTTGTTCCCCCCACGTCTGGGAATGGAAGAGGCAGTTGGGGTTGGTGGTTGGTGGTGGTGGTGGTTGGTGGTGACACCGGTGACAGCCGTGGTGCTGGCGGTGGGAGAGCGGTGGTGTAGTGGTTAGCGCTACGCTGTGCTACGGACCCCGGCGACACGAGTTCGATTACCGCTCAAGGTCAACATCAATGACAATTATCTGAGCCAATCCCGGGCCTCCACTAGGTTAACTCAGTGTCAAATAAGTACCTGGTGCAGTGTGTAAACATCACTACAAGGGAGACAAAGGCGGCCGCGCGTGGTGCTGGCCACCCACCCCCTCGTGTGCCGTGCCGGCCTGTATAGATGCTCGCAAACAGCACTTTCCACAACAGCCTGTTAAGGCTATACGGGGGAGTTTTGTCTTTCGTGGTGGCAGTGGTGATGGTGGCAGCGGTGGCGTTGGTGGCAGCAATTACATTTGGGCCACAAACCTCCCACCCAACCCAACCCAACCACCCACACAACGCACACAGCCCACACAGCCCACACAATCCACACAACCCACACAGCCCTCTCAGTGTCTCACCCCCTACAGAGGTGACAGGAGGGATTTTTTTGTTGGTTGTTATTTTTTGTTGGTTGACTTTCATGTTCATCCTTGCCTCAATTCGAGCCGATAGTTTCTGGAATATTGTAAATGAGCCTGGGGCCTGTTGGGTGCGTGGTGGTGGCGAGATGTTAACTCCCTCGCCTGGTATACAGGAGGTCGTGGAGTTTGCAGTGTCTCTCTCTTTCTCTCCCCGTGGTCGCGTGGATTTTTGCTCCGGGTCCTCCGGCTTTTCCCTCCGCATTCAGACACCAACGTCACGCGTTTGGAGCATTTTGGCTGCGACTGTAAATCTCCACGCGATGATGATGATAATCCACACTTGGTTGAGCGATCTTTTGTGATTGCGAGGGTCTCTTCTGAAAAAGAGCGACACACCAGCTCAGTGAGGCCTTACCTGGAAAATAAAAAAAACATTCTGCAGTTTAGTTTTGGGGTCCCTGCGCGGTCACGTGACCCGGGCACTCGCCCACCCCGGGGGTGCCTCGTGCATCGTGCGGCCCTTGAGACTCAGTGACGATGTCACCTTGCACGGTAGCCGCTCGCTTGCTATTGGAGAGAGGGAGGGACGGCGACTCAGAGAGAGAGGGCGACTCAGAGAGAGGACGACTCAGAGAGAGAGGGCGACTCAGAGAGAGAGAGAGGACGATGCAGAGAGAGAGGGCGACTCAGAGAGAGAGGGCGACTCAGAGAGAGAGGGCGAATCAGAGAGAGAGAACGACTTAGGGAGAGAGACTCAGAGAAAGAGGATGACTCAAAGAGAGAGAGGGCGACTCAGAGAGAGGACGACTTAGAGAGAGAGGACGACTCAGAGAGAGAGAGGGCGACTCAGAGAGAGAGAGGGCGACTCAGAGAGAGAGGACGACTCAGAGAGAGAGAGGGCGACTCAGAGAGAGAGGGCGACTCAGAGAGAGAGGACGACTCAGAGAGAGAGGGCGACTCAGAGAGAGAGGGCGACTCAGAGAGAGAGGGCGAATCAGAGAGAGAGGGCGACTCAGAGAGAGAGGACGACTCAGAGGGCGACTCAGAGAGAGAGGGCGACTTGCCGAGTCATCGATGAAGGAACCGCGCGTGATTTTACTCGTCGTCTCTGGCCTCGCCTATCAAGCACAGTTGTTCCCTCCGCCCCCACCTTACGGCCACGCGCGGCGTTATTCACGGAGTGCTTCGAGCTCTGTGCAGCGCCCTCCAAACGCAGCTGCAGCAGCCGCGGGCAGCATCGCCAGGTATCATTTGTCGAGTCGAGTGAGGTGATCGTCGACAGAACCCGGGGGAGGGGAGAGAGAGGCGATGATGATGACGCTGCTGGGAGCAAGGGAATCCCCAGGTGGAGCAGTGCGAGGGATGAAGAGACAGAGGCGCGATGGCCTGCAGTGTGGTGAGTTGGTGGGTGTGACCTGCAGTGTGGTGAGTGAGTGGGTGAGTAGGTGGGTGTGTTGTTGTGACCTGCAGTGTGGTGAGTGAGTGGGTGGGTGAGTGTGTTGTTGTGACCTGCAGAGTGGTGAGTGGGTGGGTGTGACCTGCAGTGTGGTGAGTGAGTGGGTGGGTGGGTGAGTGGGTGTGTTGTTGTGACCTGCAGTGTGGTGAGTGGGTGAGTGTGTTGTTGTGACCTGCAGTGTGGTGAGTGGGTGGGTGAGAAGGTGGGTGAGTCGTTGTGACCTGCAGTGTGGTGAGTGGGTGTGACCTGCAGTGTGGTGAGTGGGTGAGTGTGTTGTTGTGACCTGCAGTGTGGTGAGTGGGTGAGTGTGTTGTTGTGACCTGCAGTGTGGTGAGTGTGTTGTTGTGACCTGCGGTGTGGTGTGTGGGGGAGTGTGTTGTCGAGACCTGCAGTGTGGTGAGTGTGTTGTTGTGACCTGCAGTGTGGTGAGTGGGTGAGTGTGTTGTTGTGACCTGCAGTGTGGTGAGTGGGTGAGTGTTGTTGTGACCTGCAGTGTGGTGAGTGGGTGAGTGTTGTTGATGTGACCTGCAGTGTGGTGAGTGGGTGAGTGTTGTTGTGACCTGCAGTGTGGTGAGTGGGTGAGTGTGTTGTTGTGACCTGCAGTGTGGTGAGTGGGTGAGTTTGTTGTTGTGACCTGCAGTGTGGTGAGTGGGTGAGTGTTGTTGTGACCTGCAGTGTGGTGAGTGGGTGAGTGTTGTTGTGACCTGCAGTGTGGTGAGTGGGTTGGTGTGTTGTTGTGACCTGCAGTGTGGTGTGTGGGTCAGTGTGTTGATGTGACCTGCAGTGTGGTGAGTGGGTGAGTGTTTTGATGTGACCTGCAGTGTGGTGAGTGGGTGAGTGTTTTGTGACCTGCAGTGTGGTGAGTGGGTGTGTCATTGTTACCTGCAGTGTGGTGAGTGGGTGGGTGAGTGGGTGAGTGTGTTGTTGTTACCTGCAGTGTGGTGAGTGGGTGGGTGAGTGAGTGGGTGAGTGTGTCGTTGTGATCTTCGGTGTGGTGAGTGGGTGGGTTGGTGGGTGGCTGAGTGGGTGGGTGAGTGGGTGGGTGTGTCGTTGTGACCTGCAGTGTGGTGAGTGGGTGGGTGAGTGGGTGAGTGTGTTGTTGTTACCTGCAGTGTGGTGAGTGGGTGGGTGAGTGAGTGGGTGAGTGTGTCGTTGTGATCTTCGGTGTGGTGAGTGGGTGGGTTGGTGGGTGGCTGAGTGGGTGGGTGAGTGGGTGGGTGTGTCGTTGTGACCTGCAGTGTGGTGAGTGGGTGGGTGAGTGGGTGGGTAGGTGAGTGAGTGGGCCAGTGGGAGGGTGGGTGAGAGGCGGCCGTACGTGGTGTTGGTTGAACAGAGAGTGGCGGTTGTGGTAGTGGGTGTGGTAGTGGTTGAACAGAGAGTGGCGGTTGTGGTAGTGGTTGTGGTTGAACAGAGTGGCGGTTGTGGTAGTGGTTATGGTAGTGGTTGAACAGAGAGTGGTGGTTGTGGTAGTGGTTGTGGTAGTTGTTGAACAGAGAGTGGTTGAACAGAGAGTGGTGGTGGTGGTAGTGGTTGAACAGAGAGTGGCGGTTGTGGTAGTGGTTATGGTAGTGGTTGAACAGAGAGTGGTGGTTGTGGTAGTGGTTGTGGTAGTTATTGAACAGAGAGTGGTGGTAGTGGTTGAACAGAGAGTATTGGTGGTGGTTGTGGTTGAACAGAGATCAGTGCTTGTGGTAGTGGTAGTGGTTGAACAGAGAGTGGTGGTAGTGGTAGTGGTTGTGGTAGTGGTTGAACCGAGAGTGGTGGTTGTGGTGGTGGTAGTGGTTGAATAGAGAGTGGTGGTAGTGGTTGTGGTAGTGGTAGTGGTTGTGGTAGTGGTTGAACAGAGATCAGTGCTTGTGGTAGTGGTAGTGGTTGAACAGAGAGTGGTGGTGGTGGTGGTTGTGGTAGTGGTTGAACAGAGAGTGGTGGTGGTGGTGGGCGAGACGGAGCAGTGTCTGGTGCACGGCGAGTCCCCGAGGTGGGAGGAGGAGGAGGAATCGATGATTGAAGTTCACGGGAACGGTGGCCATGGTAACGTCGTCTCGTTCCGCGAGGCAGCCTCCTTGTTTATTGCCACAAGAAGCAGGCGAAGGTGCGACCCTGCCCCTGCTCGGTGCCTCGATCTGAGTAGACTCTTGGAAGGGGACTTGGTTGGTTGGGGGTGGTAAGGGCACGGGTGTCTCCTCTTCCACGCCGCGCACGCGTGTAGGAAGAGGTGGGACGTGACCGCACATCACCTGTTGACCGCACGTGACCTTTTGACCGCACACTTCTCATCCCACGGGGTTCACGCTGTATTCTTGTCCAGGGAAATTGAGTTTTCAGCTCCATACGGTGTACAGCCGTTTCAATGCATTCAAAATGCGTGTTTTTGTGCGTCTATTTGTTTGTGTTTCTCCCTTATGATGGGACTTTGTAGGATGAACGTTGAGATTTATGCGGGCACGGGGGTGACCAATGCGGTCTGAATTGTTGTGTAATAATAAGGTAGGGCACTGTGAAGGGGTTGACAGGCGTGAGTTACCGGCTGCTGGATCGACAGAGGCGACAGAGTCGGCGGAGTTAGTGGAGTTGGTGGAGTTGGTGGGGGCATTTTAGGAAAACGCCCTTGGCCCACCACAGCGTTTCAGCCGCTGCTGTTGCTGCTGCTGCTACTGCTGTTGCTGCGGCTGCTGTTGCTGCTGCTGTTGCTACTGCTGCTGCTGCCCGCTACACCGCTGTGAGAATTGAAATCGCGTGGGTAAAATCGAATGGCGGGCAGGGGCGCTTGGTCACACTCCACTGCTGGCTGACGACCTCCCCGTGACCCCCCGCGCGGCCGCGCCGGCTTGTTTGGTCCCTGCGGGCGGATACACAGGCGGGAGCGTGGAAGTACGGTACAACACACTCCCCATCGCGCCTGCTGCTGCCCCTGCACACAGCACGGCGGTCGCCCATCCAAGCACCGTCCAGGCTCGACGTCTGCTGAGCTCGCACAAGCGAGACAACGGCCACCACGGATCCCTATTTTCATATCCACCGTTTGTCTTCTCTCCAAAGACGCGCAGGGTGCAGTTGAGTGGGCAAGAGAGGCACGCGCCTGTGGGCGAGCGCTGGGTTCACTTGCTGTCGTTCTGCCCGGCGAGCGTCAGATTGATTCTGGTCTTAAGATAAAAATATATATATAGGCGACGTTTCAGGCAATGGGCCTTCTTTGTGGTACCTCAATCTGCCACGTGAGATGGGCAATGGGCCTTCCTTGTGACACGTGATTCATGCACGTGCCGAGACAATGGGGCGTTTTCCGAAACGTCGCCTATGATATGTGTTGTTCTTTTTCTGAAAGGCCACGTTACACACAGCGATGTCATTGACATTCAAGGCGCCGGGCGTTTGTGCTATGAGCCACATCCACTCATCACGAAGCTCTCATAATCGCTTGGGTTAAGTGACAATGATACTCATGCATGTCATTAACGATCTTAACGATCTTATTAACGATCTTCCCACGCTCAAGGCAGTAGAAAAAAGTGTTCACTCTCATATTGCTGTTACAGGATGCAATGTTACGTAATCATCTCCAACAAACAACAGTCAAAGACAAAACACAAAGATCCCCCGTATAGCCTGTGACAGACTCTTGGGGCAAGTGCTGTTAGCGAGCATCTATGAAGGCCGGCACGGCACACGAGGGGGTGGGTGGCCAGCACCACGCCCGGCCGCCTTTGTCTCCCCCAGTGGCGGTGTTTTTTACGCATTGCACCAGCTACTCATTTGAGGCTGAGTCGCCAAGGACCGGTTCAGATAAGCGTCACTGATAGTTGGCCAGGAGCGGGAATCGAACTCGGGTGGCCGGGTTCGTAGTGCTGACCGGAGCTGCGCGGACCACCTCTGGCCCCTCGCCGACCCACCCACGCCCCCCCCCCCCCCCCCCCGTGGTTCACGGAGACTTAATTTTTCTGCGCAAAGCGAGGGCGGGAGCGCCGGAATGCAGACGACAATTCAGGGGCGGAGGGGGGTGACGCGTCGCCGGAGTCGCCGTGGCCCCGCCGAAAGGGGGGCAGCTGAGTTAACGCACCCCTCCCGCTCGTGAGTTGTGTCTCATCATCGCCCCCCTCCCCACCCACCCCCTACCCTCTTGCGTTCCCGCACAGGTCGAGTGGCTGTGTCTCAGCTGCCAGATGCAGGACATCACGGGGCTGGTACAGCAGCAGCAGCCCAGCGCCAAACCGCACGGGTCGACTCCAACAAACCAGCAGCGTCGACAGCAGCAGCAGCCGCCGCCGGGAGAGAAAGCACCGACTCATCCCACGAGCGGAGGCGGTGGCGCCGGTGGCGCTGGTGGCGGTGAGCACAAGAGGTTGGGCGATTCGCGGCCTGCGGTAAGGCAGGAAGCGATGGGCACTTCGGCGAGCGATGAGAGGGCGCAGCAGAAGCAGCAGCCGCAGCAGCAGCGAGCGGCGGAGGAGAGCGTCACGGGGAAGCTGTTCGGCTACGGCGCCTCCCTCCTGAGCCAGGCATCGAACCTCATCGGGGCCGTCAACCCGGCGCCCAGCTCGCCGCCCGCGGCCAAGGCAGCCGACGCCGGTGCCGCCCGGCCGGCAGAGACCCGACGAGCGCCGGGGACCTCCACGCAGGGCCCGCAGCAGAGGGTGCACGGCGGCGGCGGCGCCGTCGCCGCTGTCCCCAGCGCCGTGGCGCTGACGACCCCCAGGGCCGCGTGCCCGCGCTGCAGGGCGGAGCTGAGCTTCGGCACGGAGCGAGCCAACAACGGGAGGACGTGCGCCGCGTGCGGAGCGAGCGCCTGCGCCGCATGCGGCTCGGAGTCGCGGGAGCCGGTACGTGATGGTTGGGGGGAGGTGGGCGGGGTGGTCCTCGCTGGCTCGCTCGGGCACACGGTGGGGGGTTGGGTGGTGGGGACATTGCCACAACGTAGTGCCCTCGCCCGCTCGCCACCTCGCCCTCGTCTCGCGTCATCTCTGCCGTGTCGCTCAAGGACGCGCGAGTCGCGAGTTGCTTGTTCCGCGATTTAAATTGTCACAGCGGTGTAACGGGCAACAGCGGCAGCAGCAACAGCGGCAGCAGCAACAGCGGCAGCAGCAACAGCGGCAGCAGCAACAGCGGCAGCAGCAACAGCGGCAGCAGCAACAGCGGCAGCAGCAACAGCGGCAGCAGCAACAGCAGCAGCAGCAACAGCAGCAGCAGCAACCGCGCTGAGCTCTCGAGCCAGAAGGGTCCCTTAATTCTCAGGCGGTGGCAAAAATCGGTGGTAGAGACAAATGTGGCCACACCACTCAGCCTCCCTTCATGCGACATCAGAGGGACTTTGAGAGGTGCTCGCTAACAGCACTTGCGATGTGGCTATAAGTTTGGGCCACTGAGGGAGGAGGGCGGGGGGGACGATTCCCATCTTTAACAATTTTTTTTTTTATTATAATCGTCAAACAGAGCAAACTCATGCCGCTCACGTGAGCCACGTCCCCCTCCCGTTCAGAATCTTTCTCCAGGAGGAATCCGATCATCTATGACGCTCTTTTTTCATGGATGTCCAGAAGTAATAAATGTCCAGTTGATGCCCATCGACAGCCCCTGCAGAGCCGGCCGTGGAAATTCCACATTCCTGTCGCGGGGGGAGAGGCGGGGTCCAGTCTACACATTGGATAACCACGAAAAGCGGTACCCCATTTTAGTGACCCCCGGAGGGAGGGTTGGTGATGGGCCGAGTCGACCCCCCTCAATCAGGGTGTGACCCCATGACCTTGCGGTCGCTGTGAGCTACACAAATCTTGGGGGGGGGGGGGTCACCCGGCCAGTGTGTGGGGGTGGGGTTGGGGGGGTGGGGTGTGGGGTTGGGGGGGAGTGGGAAGGGTGGGGGGTGAACCCAGAGGCGTTCCGGTGGGGAGCAGTGGTGTAGTGGTTAGCGCTACGCTGCGCTACGAACCTCAGCGACCCGAGTTCGATTCCCGCTCATGGCCCACACCAGTGAAGATTATTTCAACTGGTCATGGGCCTCCACTAGGTCGACTCAGCCTCCAATGAATGTGTAAACATCGCGGGCCGGGCGTGGTGCTGGCCCCCCACCCCCTCGTGTGCCGTGCTGACCTTCATAGGTGCTCGCTCTAACAGACTGTTGGGACAAGTGCTGTTAACAAGCAGCGACAATTTGCGGCTCTTTGAAATCCAGAAGGTCATCGATTATCTGGGGGCTTCGGTGCAGCAAACGAGGATCCGGATAATCACCGTGTCGTTATTTAAAATATTTTATTTTTTGCATCACATTTTTAGGTGCTGTGTATAAACATATTTTTAGTAGTGTCATTAATTTAAGTGAATTTAATCTACGAAATTAGCGTAAATAAGCATGCAAAAAGACAAAAACAAATATCCTTACTGTCAAAAGTAGCGTACCTACTGCTCCAATCTCGAAGACTCTGCATGGGGTGATGTACCGTACGTATTCCGCTCTTGTTCCAACACAACCGCGATTTGTGTTTGACGATCGCCGGACTGGGCTACAGCCTTCGGAGTGGTTTTGCCGGTTTTGCCGGATCGACCCGGGGTGCCACTGGATAAAGGATGGAAGCCTCCGAATAATCGCACGGTGCCGGATAATCGATGATCGGCCGTACATTGAGTTGTTTTTTTCGTATCAAATTCGTTAGAATCTAAAATGGATCTTATTGTTATTTTGTTTTCCCAACACCTCCCACCCTGGTCATGGCACTTTGCTTCTCCGCGACCGTCAACGCGCCGCTTCTCCTACAACGCCGCGTCTTGTTTACATCACGCGGCGTTGGATGATACAACGCAGCGAGTGTAATTGGGGAACGCGTTTATGTTTGTGGTAACGCGGATGCCAATGGGATGTGCCTCACGATCGAGCGAACGGAACCGCGGTCGCGCTCGAGCAGGAATGGGCGGTCGTCGTCATGGCTGCATCAGCGTAGCATCGCCGCACGGGTGTAGTGTATAGTGTAGTGTATAGCGTAGTGTATAGTGTAGTGTATAGTGTAGTGTATAGTGTAGTGCATAGTGTAGTGCAGGGGTCGGCAACCTGCGGCTCCGGAGCCGCATGCGGCTCTTTTGAACCTTGACCGCGGCTCCGGGGCGGATGCTAGCGAGGGGAGGAGGCGCACTGTGACACCTGCTCTGGCGTTGCCGCTGCTGACAGGTCGCCGCTCCGCTCCACACTGCCCGCCCGGTGACAGGCAATAACGTTGCCGTTGCTTTGTCACATGTTTGGAAGAAGTAAAAACCTTCCTGGGCAGCAAAGAGCTCACCTTTGCTGAGCTGGAACAGCCAGAGTGGCTGGAAAAATTACATTTTATGGTAGACATGACAGCACATCTAAACACGCTAAATACAACCCTTCAGGGGAAAGGAGGCACATCCCTGCACATGCTGGAGGAGGTTTTGGCATTCGAGCGCAAGTTGACAGTGTTTGTCAAAGATTTACAGAGAGGTACACTGTCTCACTTTCCCTCTTTGAGAGAGTTCAAACAAAGTCATGATACGATAAATTTGGAATATTTCAAGTCTGCAATCACCACAATGCAAAGTTCGTTTGGGAAACGATTCTGTGAGTTCAGAGAGGAAAAAACGACATTATCCTTCCCTGTCACTCCCCTGGCGATCGATCCATCCCTATTGAATATGACTGCATTTGCAGGTGTAAGTCAACCTGATCTTGAGATGGAACTGGCCGATATAGCCGACAAAGATATATGGGTGTCCAAGTTCAAATGCTTGACCGCTACTCTTGAGGATGTTGCCCGTCAGAAGGCCATTCTGGCTCAGAATCATAAATGGAGTGATATTGAAAACCTTCCCAAACAGGACAAACTTGTATTCGAAACATGGAATGCCATCCCCAACACTTATATAAATATGAAAAAGTATGCATTTGGAGTCCTGTCGATCTTCGGCTCCACATATGTATGTGAGCAGGTCTTCTCCAACATGAACTACATTAAAAACAAACATCGATCACGCCTCACAGATGACAGCTTGCAAGCCTGTGTGAAAATGAAGGTGACGTCTTACAGCCCTGATGTGCAGACACTGTGCACTGAGGTTCAGGAGCAAAAATCCCATTAACCAGGTAATTTAGCTATTAATTTGCAAAAATATATTTTACATTGTTAAGTGAAAAAGTCATTTTTTTATTCAGATTGACAGCTGACTGCACGATCCTGTATATAGCAATAAGGTAAGAAACAATATATGCAGTGTTATATTTGTTTTAAATGTTGCAATGGTTTTGCGGCTCCCAGTTTATTTTTTCCTTCGGAAACGGGTCCAAGTGGCTCTTTATGTCTTAAAGGTTGCAGACCCCTGGTGTAGTGTATAGTGTAGTGTATAGCGTAGTGTATAGCGTAGTGTACAGTGTATTGTATAGTGTAGTGTATGTTGGAGAGTAAACCCACTACAACATTTACAATTATAGTGTAGTGTATAGCGTAGTGTATAGTGTAGTGTATAGCGTAGTGTATAGCGTAGTGTACAGTGTAGTGTATAGTGTAGTGTATAGTGTAGTGTATAGCGTAGTGTATAGTGTAGTGTATAGCGTAGTGTATAGTGTAGTGTATAGTGTAGTGTATAGCGTAGTGTATAGCGTAGTGTACAGTGTAGTGTATCGTGTAGTGTATAGTGTAGTGTATAGCGTAGTGTATAGTGTAGTATATAGCGTAGTGTATAGTGTAGTGTATAGTGTAGTGTATAGTGTAGTGTATAGCGTAGTGTATAGCGTAGTGTACAGTGTATTGTATAGTGTAGTGTATGTTGGAGAGTAAACCCACTACAACATTTACAATTATAGTGTAGTGTATAGTGTAGTGTATAGTGTAGTGTATAGTGCAGTGTATAGTGTAGTGTATAGTGTAGTGTATGTTGGAGAGTAAACCCACTGCAACATTTACAATTCGAGTACAGTGACGTTTCGCCAGCAATTACAACAACAACAACAACCAGGATCATCAGGCGCCAGCCACAGAGTTGCTGAGATATCCTCCTCCTGTTTCAAATCAATATTTACGCGATCTAACCCCAAAAACCCCCTCGATCGTGGATAACTTGGGTCGCGGAAGCCTCCCCCTACTCCGCGTTACACAACCGTAACGACGCCCGACACGCGTCGCTGCTTCACAGAGAGACTTTGTCGTAGACACACGGCCACTCTTCTCGAGGCCGGAACTTCGTCTTCTCTCCAGCCGCCCCTCCCCTCGTGCTTTCCCCTTTTATAGCCCCCCCCACACCCCCCGCCTTTCTGGAAGGTTCGCTCACCCCCATTGCCCTCAGCCAATCCTCGTCCTCCTTCTCTCTGACGTCGTCAACCGCCTTTGACGCAATCGGTCAATTAAGTAACGCACTCAACACTCTGCTTGCTATAGCAGAAAATGTAGACCCGTTGCATATTTACTCGATTGATGTTGAGTTGCTACAGCAGGTAGGGGTGCAGTCCTTCCAGTTCCCTGTCAATTACTGATATCCATCCGAGCTTCAGCTGGGACGATGAGTAGATTAGGTTAATGGATCGTCTAAAATGTTGCAGTCGACTCTGAGGCCTCCCTGCAGCAATCAGAGGCCTTTGACACACTTCCAGACTGTCCGTCCGCACGCTTACCATGTCAGGGAAGTGGTCTGTCGTTTGCGGCCATTACACAATGTTGCAGGCGGATTGCATCATGGATAGCACCGTTGCCAAGCGTATGACAGCACTAATATCTTGTGGTATTTGTGCCACTACGCTGGCGCACAGGGTGGTTTTTCAGTTTCATGTATTAGGTACTGTTTAGCCGTATGAGCCATGCGGCTGTTGACTCGGGCACAACCGCAACAAACAAAAACATGAACAAGAAACATCTTAAAGTGACTACGTGCAACAGAAAAAGCCAGGAAAAAACAGCAAAGTCTTCCAGAAAAAAAAACACCTTATATCAACGCTGTGTGCAAAAATCCCAGTGGGACACAAGTTAAACAATAACAACCATAAGACAATTTATATTAAAATCATCAGGCTAACTCTGTACTTCAACAAACAAACATGGCTAAACCATACGTTTTCGAAATCACCAAAATAAAGCTATAAAAACAATGTAACAGTGATCATAGGAACTGTGATTCAAATTTAACAATAAACGATATACATAACATGTACGACCAAACATTGCAGCCGTAGCTGGCAGCATGAGTCACTCCATAACAGCAGGAGTATAAAAACAATTCAATGCACCTGTAAAGATCAGCACACTATAATCAAAACTCAAGATCATTCTTTGCAGCGGTGATATGCACGAGAGGCTGCTGTGACGGCAATGTGAAAGTCGGTGTCATTTACCCAGCAGAGCGTGGACGAGTCTCAAGAGGGTCCTGCGTTTGGGATCTTTGGCCCAGTTCCTTTCAAAGAAGCCGTTGGCTCCAGCTGGGAGCCCTTTGCATCGTGTCTCGACCCATGTTAAAGGGGCCCCCGCCCAGTGGCAGCTGTCCCTTTGCAGCGCCTGGCATGTGAGCGGGCATTTGTCTGCCAGTAGGGGGCAATGATTGCTGCGTGGTCGAGCCAAGGGCACCCCCGTTGGCAGCTGTCCCTGTGCAGCACAAGGTGACTCGACAACTGGCCTGCTATCAGGCGGTAGTCTGCTGCAAGTAGGGGAGCCGGGGGAATAATTGCCGCTGTGTGTAATACAGAAGCGAGTGATATTGAAGAAGAGGAGGGCGTCTTGGAGCCTGGACTTGATCGTTTGAATATTTTTGGCAGATTTCAGAATCAGAGTATTTATTTTTGGAGGAATCCGATGAGCTATCAAGCTTTTTCTCACAGATGTCCAGTAGGGGTAAGTACAAAAACACGTTAGTCGTGCAAAGTACAATTCAAATTTAACAAATCACCCACACACATACAAATACAATTGAAGCATCCCCATTCTACCAGGCAAAGCACACTGAGGTATTAACTTGTTTTTTAGAAGCAACCTGGCCACAAATGACAGCTCAACAAAGTGACCCATCATTTAGACATTTATAGCAGATTCATTGGGAGGGACTCCAAATAAATAATAACTAAAGAGGTCTTTACTTGTCTTCATTTTCTTCACATTATGGGGGAAACTATCGTGGCGAAGCGCGCCGGTGTATCATAGCGGCGGCCTTCCCAGCCCTTCTCAGGGAAGCACTACGATTGACACCGGGGGCTCCCCCTTCGGTCACTCGCTCCGAACCCGGCACTTTGTAGACGAGCATGCTCTGTGATGCCTTCTCGCGGTGTGGCCGCACGGACCCCGCGGTGTGGCTGGGAGGGTGCCGTCTCGGCTGTGAATGTGACTCGCGGCCGCCAGCGAGCGTGCGTGGTGGGGCGGTTTCAGGTCCATGTTTATATATAAATAGATTGTGTTGATGTTGTTGTTGCTGACGCACTCACTGACCTAGATTGTTTTCTGCATTCTCTCCGTGGCGAGCGGTCGGTGGGTGTGGGTGAAGAGATGTAGTGTCTGTGGTGAGTGGTGAGTGAGTGGTGAGTGAGTTGTGAGTGAGTGGTGAGTGAGTGGTGAGTGTGGGTGAAGAGATGTAGTGTCTGTGGTGAGTGGTGAGTGAGTGGTGAGTGAGTTGTGAGTGAGTGGTGAGTGAGTGGTGAGTGTGGGTGAAGAGATGTAGTGTCTGTGGTGAGTGGTGAGTGAGTGGTGAGTGAGTTGTGAGTGAGTGGTGAGTGAGTGGTGAGTGTGGGTGAAGAGATGTAGTGTCTGTGGTGAGTGGTGAGTGAGTGGTGAGTGAGTCGTGAGTGGTGAGTGAGTGGTGAGTGTGGGTGAAGAGATGTAGTGTCTGTGGTGAGTGGTGAGTGAGTAAGTGGTGAGTGAGTGGTGAGTGAGTGGTGAGTGAGTGGTGAGTGTGGGTGAAGAAATGTAGTGTCTGTGGTGAGTGGTGAGTGAGTGGTGAGTGAGTGGTGAGTGAGTGGTGAGTGTGGGTGAAGAGATGTAGTGTCTGTGGTGAGTGGTGAGTGAGTCGTGAGTGAGTGGTGAGTGAGTGGTGAGTGTGGGTGAAGAGATGTAGGTCTCTGTGCAAGTCTATGGGTCTCTATATTAGTCTATGGGTCTCTATGTGAGTCTATGGGTCTCTATGTGAGTCTATGGGTCTCCGTGCGAGTCTATGGGTCTCTATATGAGTCGATGGGTCTCTATATGAGTCTATGAGGTCTTTATATGAGTCTACGGGTCTCTATATGAGTCTATGGGTATCTATGTGAGTCACTGGTGACCATAGACTCTTTAAGGAGAGAACCGCGGTGTCACCGCAATGGTTGGGGCTGCAACGAGGACCCGAACCCAGCGTCAGTGCCGGCTATCGCGCTCCATCGCACGCCCTTCCACTGTGTGTAGATCGACTGTGAGCAGCCAATAATTGGTACTGCGTATTCTCTGCACATTCTCAGATCAACGTGATGTCATGAATTTATTATGAATGTTGATTAATACTCTTTGGGTCTTTCTGTAAAGTCACGTACAGTGAGGGAAAAAAGTATTTGATCCCCTGCTGAGTTTGTACGTTTGCCCACTGACAAAGAAATGATCAGTCTATGATTTTAATGGTAGGTTTATTTGAACAGTGAGAGACAGAATAACAACAACAAAATCCAGAAAAACGCATGTCAAAAATGTTATAAATTGATTTGTATTTTAATGAGGGAAATAAGTAATTGACCCCTTTGCAAAACATGACTTAGTACTTGGTGGCAAACTCTTGTTGGCAATCACAGAGGTCAGACGTTTCTTGTAGTTGGCCACCAGGTTTGCACACATCTCAGGAGGGATTTTGTCCCACTCCTCTTTGCAGATCTTCTCCAAGTCATTAAGGTTTCGAGGCTGACGTTTGGCAAATCGAACCTTCAGCTCCCTCCACAGATTTTCTATGGGATTAAGGTCTGGAGACTAGCTAGGCCACTCTAGGACCTTAATGTGCTTCTTCTTGAGCCACTCCTTTGTTGCCTTGGCCATGTGTTTTGGGTCATTATCATGCTGGAATACTCATCCACGACCCATTTTCAATGCCCTGGCTGAGGGAAGGAGGTTCTCACCCAAGATTTGACGGTGCATGGCCCCATCCATTGTCCCTTTGATGCGGTGAAGTTGTCTTATCCCCTTAGCAGAAAAACACCCCCAAAGCATAATGTTTCCACCTCCATGTTTGACGGTGAGGATGGTGCTCTTGGGGTCATAGGCAGCATTCCTCCTCCTCCAAACACGGCGAGTTGAGTTGATGCCAAAGAGCTCCATTTTGGTCTCATTTGGCCACAACACTTTCACCCAGTTGTCCTCTGAATCATCCAGATGTTCATTGGCAAACTTCAGACGAGCATGTATATGTGCTTTCTTGAGCAGGAGGACCTTGCGGGCGCTGCAGGATTTCAGTCCTTCACGGCGTAGTGTGTTACCAACTCTTTTCTTGGTGAATATGGTCCCACCTGCCTTGAGATCATTGACGAGATCATCCCGTGTAGTTTTGGGCTGATTCTTCACCGTTCTCATGATCATTGCAACTCTACAAGGTGAGATCTTGCATGGAGCCCCAGGCCGAGGGAGATTGACAGTTCTTTTGTGTTTCTTCCATTTGCGAATAATCGCACCAACTGTTGTTACCTTCTCACCAAGCTCCTTGGCGATGGTCTTGTAGCCCATTCCAGCCTTGTGTAGGTCTACAATCTTGTCCCTCACATCCTTGGATAGCTCTTTGGTCTTGGCCATGGTGGAGAGTTTAGAATCTGATTGATTGCTTCTGTGAACAGGTGTCTTTTATACAGGTAACAAGCTGAGATTAGGAGCACTCCCTTTAATAGTGTACTCCTAATCTCAGCTCGTTACCTGTATAAAAGACACCTGGGAGCCTGAAATCTTTCTTATTGAGAGGGGGTCAAATACTTATTTCCCTCATTAAAATGCAAATCAATTTTAAAATGTTTGACATGCGGTTTTCTGTATTTTGTTGTTGTTATTCTGTCTCTCACTGTTCAAATAAACATACCATTAAAATTATAGACTGATCATTTCTTTGTCAGTGGGCAAACGTACAAAATCAGCAGGGGATCAAATACTTTTTTCCCTCACTGTAGGTACAAAAATAATAAATCATGACGTTTCGGACGCAACACAAGCATCCGTCATCAGGCGAAAAATGATGAGGGACGCTTGTGTTGCGTCCAAAACGTCGTGATCTATTATTATTATTTGTCTACCTACGTGACTTTACCGAAAGACCCAAAGAGTATGGATTCCTGCAGTCAAGTAAGCTTCAAATCAATGTTGATAAACTATGAATAACCCAACCAACAATAATAGGAACTGCATTTTCTCAGATTAGCATGACACCATTGTAACTTTGATGGCCACATTAACCCCCCTCTGGTCTTCGCACCTGACAGGCTCATAGCGATGACATCCCCTTCACCACGTCGATTCAAGACCGAAATAGGAGAACTCTCTCCACAATTCTGGCTTGTCGCCTGATGAGGCTGGTTGTTGTTGTTGTAATCACCAGCGAAACGTCACGCGTACTCGAATTGTAAATGTTGCAGTGGGTTTACGCTCCAACACACAACCGGTGTCGTGCTGAACTCGTGTAGTGCAGTGACTTCGGAGACGATATTTGTACAGGCACCTTCTTTTATTAACACACAAGATCTCGCCTGCACACACTCTGCACTCACTAGCCTATAACACAACACGAGCCATCTAGCATCGACGACGCTGACCGAGACAGCTGACAGGCTCTCTGGCAGCGCAATGTCGAGCGAAGACTGCAGTGACGATGGCGACGAGACGACAGCGACGGCGAGACGATCCAATCCCCAAACCGACGAGCCGTGAGCTCCCCACTCTCGGCCCCTTTCTATGTGACCAGCGTGGCCTGGCTCCGCCCTGGCCACGCCTCCCTTTTCGAACCCACTAGCAGGTTCCAGGGGCTTCCAGATGGGGCCCTCCACGACCCTTGCCCCAGTTCCTCCGCCCTGCCGACACAGCCGTGTATATGCTCACCGGCGTGTGTACCGAAGTTACCGAACACAAGATTTATGAAACACGAGCTTTACTACCTGGCTTCGCCCGGGACTTGGATTCACCACGGCCAGCGGACTTTGTCTCCCCAGTGGCGATGTTGACATACCACACCACTTACTCGTTTGAGGCTGAGTCGACCTAGGGGAGACCCAGGACCGGTTCAAATAATCATCACCGGCCGTGAGCGGGAATCGAACTCGGGCCGTCGGGTTCTTAGCGCAGCGCGTCAATCGCTACGCAGTCGCTGCCCCGCCCCCCTAGGTACCTGACATCATTTATTGATGGCCCCAGACCATGGTTGCGGCTGTAACTTCACTCGCAAGCTGCTGCTGCTGACGTGTGTGTATGCAGCCTATCGCATAGGATTGCCTAGCGCCGACTAACCGGCTGATAGAGTTAGCACTAGCGTTATATTCTAAAAATAGATCTTCGGTTGACGACCGAAAGTCAATATCAGTTTCGACCGAAACCGAAACCAGACCGAAAGTTAAAAATTTACTTTCGGCCGAAACCAAAAGTATGCCGAAAGTGGCCATTTGCCAACTTTCGGCGCCGAAACAGAAACCGAAACCGAATTTGGGTCGGCCACTATTGTTAACTACCTCGCCTGGTATGCAGGAGATCGTGGGATTGATCCCGATGCTGACGATGCCTTCTGCTGTATATTTAGAGTTTACGTTTCTCCCTCATCATCATCACAGTGGCTAGGAGATGTTAACTACCTCGCCTGGTCTACAGGAGGTCGTGGGTTCGATCCCGGCCCTGACGCCTGCTTTATATTTTGAGTTTGTGTGTCTTTCTCTCTCCCCGTGGTTGCATGGATTTTTTTTCTTCGGGTCCTTCGGTTTTTCTTTTAGCATTTAGAATGTAAGCTTTGAGATTAGTGTGAGAGAGATACATGTTGCAAAATAAATTGTTCCCCCCCCCCCCCCGCCACACATAATAGACGGCATTCGATGTTTTTTGGTGTCGCTGTATTTTACGGTGGTGAGATTGGGCTGTCCCAAACTTGAGTGGCCCGGCGGTGCCCACCTCGCGTTCGACAAGGGGCACGAGGTTCTTCCGCGCGGTTCTGCAGATGGCATATCACCCGATGGCATATCACCCCCCACGACCCTCCGCACGGTGGTCTCCGGCAGGGGAAACGCGTTAATTATAATCATCATGGAGACATTTATTAGATGTCAGTGCCTTCTCTGCCATTTCTTTTTTACTTTCGGAGCATTTTTCACGTTTACATCAGAGGCGCCCCCATGGAAAATAAAAATCGCGTGGAGCGGACGATGCTCGGAAGTTGCGAGAATTAAAAAAACAACAAATAATGATTAAAATAACAAAAACAACAACGACGACAGTCGTAGTTTTTACGGTTTGAACAATTTCCGGGGAGAACAGAACGGCATCGCCAGGCGATCTCTCCTGCAGTGACTCCGCCGGGCGATGCCGACTCGAGCTCCGCGCTCACCGCGCTGCGGTCGGCCACCGCGAACCACCACGAGAGTACCGCGGAGACCCCCGGGTGGACCGCGGACGGGGTGTGGGGGGGGGTCCCCTCTCCTCCGCCGTCGCGAGCGCCCGGCGGCAGATGAATTGCGGTTACGTTCTCAGTCGGAGCCCGAGCGTGAACCGCAATCACAGTCAATGTACATAAATATTACAACTAAATAAATAGATGAGCCCCAGCCGCCGCCGCCACCGCTGTGCCAGCGTGAGCGATGGGAGGCCCGGGGGGGCGGGGTGCGATCGTTCATTGCGCAGCGGCGCGGCGATGCTGGGTGCCCAGCGAGCCGAGGAAGAGGAGGGGCGGGGGGGGAGGAGGCGTCACCACGGAGAGATCGCCGCTCAGGCTGACCGGCGAGCCACGAGCCGTGGTGCGGTGGGTGGGTTTGGGTATCGGTGAGTGGGTGGGTTGGTGGGTGGGTGGATTTGGGTATTGGTGATTTGGTGGGTGGGTTGGTTGGTAAGTAGTTGAGTCGGTGAGTGTTTGCTACAACAGATGAACACAACCACGCTCATTCGTATGCAGCCGTGCAGAATCAGTGGCGGGAAATTCCACGTCCCTATGGTTTGGGAAAATTATTATCCATCGGATGACCACTGTTGACTTCCCGATGCATGTGGTATTTATTTTATCCTCGTGGCGGGCGTCTTCATATTTATTGTCGTCGTCGTAACGGTGACGCTCGGGGACGCACGCGTCGACGCCGCGAGTCCGGTTCACTCGTCGCGGGCGGCCCATCGGCTCTCGGAGTGCAGCCAGCGTGCGCGCTGCCGCCCCGCGTCAATCATGAACGCTTTGCGGTCCGGAGATGAAATCGTTTGTGTAGCAGTGGCGGTGGAGCCAACACGCCGGGCCGCCACGGTGCCGGAAAGGGAGGAGAGCGCAGCTGTGTTGACGTGGCCCCTGGGGACAACTTGGGAGACACTCGGGGCAACTGCGTGAGTCTATGGGTCTCTATGTGAGTTATTGGGTTTCTATGTGAGTTATTGGGTCTCTATGTGAGTCTTTGGGCCTTTATGTGAGTCTTTGGGCCTCTATGTGAGTCTATGGATCTCTATGTGAGTCTTTGGGTCTCTATGTGAGTCTATGGGGCTCTGTATGAGTCTAGGGGTCACCTTGTGAGTCTATAGATCTCCATGTTATTCTATGGGTCTCCATGTGAGTCTATGGGTCTCCATGTGAGTCTGTGGGTCTCTATGTGAGTCTATGGGTCTCCATGTGAGTCTATGGGTCTCTATGTAAGTCTGTGGGTCTCTATGTGAGTTATTGGGTATCTATGTGAGTAATTGGGTCTCTATGTGTATTATTGGGTCTCTATGTGAGTCTATGGGGCTCTGTGTGAGTCATTGGGTCTCTATGTGAGTCTATGGGTCTCTATGTGAGTTATTGGGTCTCTATGTGAGTCTATGGGTCTCTATGTGAGTTATTGGGTCTCTATGTGAGTCTTTGGGTCTCTGTGTGAGTTATTGGGTCTCTATGTGAGTTATTGGGTCTCTTTGTGAGTCTATGGGTCTCTGTGTGAGTTATTGGGTCTCTATGTGAGTCTATGGGTCTCTGTGTGAGTTATTGGGTCTCTATGTGAGTTGTTGGGTCTCTTTGTGAGTCTATGGGTCTCTGTGTGAGTTATTGGGTCTCTATGTGAGTTATTGGGTCTCTTTGTGAGTCTATGGGTCTCTATGTGAGTCTATGGATCTCTATGTGAGTCTTTGGGTCTCTATGTGAGTCTATGGGGCTCTGTATGAGTCTAGGGGTCACCTTGTGAGTCTATAGATCTCCATGTTATTCTATGGGTCTCCATGTGAGTCTATGGGTCTCCATGTGAGTCTGTGGGTCTATATGTGAGTCTATGGGTCTCCATGTGAGTCTATGGGTCTCTATGTAAGTCTGTGGGTCTCTATGTGAGTTATTGGGTATCTATGTGAGTAATTGGGTCTCTATGTGTATTATTGGGTCTCTATGTGAGTATATGGGGCTCTGTGTGAGTCATTGGGTCTCTATGTGAGTCTATGGGTCTCTATGTGAGTTATTGGGTCTCTATGTGAGTCTATGGGTCTCTATGTGAGTTATTGGGTCTCTATGTGAGTCTTTGGGTCTCTGTGTGAGTTATTGGGTCTCTATGTGAGTTATTGGGTCTCTTTGTGAGTCTATGGGTCTCTGTGTGAGTTATTGGGTCTCTATGTGAGTCTATGGGTCTCTGTGTGAGTTATTGGGTCTCTATGTGAGTTATTGGGTCTCTTTGTGAGTCTATGGGTCTCTGTGTGAGTTATTGGGTCTCTATGTGAGTTATTGGGTCTCTTTGTGAGTCTATGGGTCTCTGTGTGAGTTATTGGGTCTCTATGTGAGTCTTTGGGTCTCTGTGTGAGTTATTGGGTCTCTATGTGAGTCTATGGGGCTCTGTGTGAGTTATTGGGTCTCTATTTGAGTCTTTGGGTCTCTATGTGAGTCTTTGGGTCTCTATGTGAGTTATTGGGTCTCTATGTGAGTTTTTGGGTCTATATGTGAGTTATTGGGTCTCTTTGTGAGTCGATGGGTCTCTGTGTGAGTTATTGGGTCTTTATTTGAGTCTTTGGGTCTCTGTATGAGTTATTGTGTCTCTTTGTGAGTCTATGGGTCTCTGTGTGAGTTATTGGGTCTCTATGTGAGTTATTGGGTCTCTTTGTGAGTCTATGGGTCTCTGTGTGAGTTATTGGGTCTCTATGTGAGTTATTGGGTCTCTTTGTGAGTCTATGGGTCTCTGTGTGAGTTATTGGGTCTCTATGTGAGTCTTTGGGTCTCTGTGTGAGTTATTGGGTCTCTATGTGAGTCTATGGGGCTCTGTGTGAGTTATTGGGTCTCTATTTGAGTCTTTGGGTCTCTATGTGAGTCTTTGGGTCTCTATGTGAGTTATTGGGTCTCTATGTGAGTCTTTGGGTCTATATGTGAGTTATTGGGTCTCTTTGTGAGTCTATGGGTCTCTGTGTGAGTTATTGGGTCTTTATTTGAGTCTTTGGGTCTCTGTATGAGTTATTGGGTCTCTTTGTGAGTCTATGGGTCTCTGTGTGAGTTATTGGGTCTTTATGTGAGTCTTTGGGTCTCTGTGTGAGTTATTGGGTCTCTATGTGAGTCTTTGGGTCTCTGTGTGAGTTATTGGGTCTCTATGTGAGTCTATGGGGCTCTGTGTGAGTTATCGGGTCTCTATTTGAGTCTTGGGTCTCTATGTGAGTCTTTGGGTCTCTATGTGAGTTATTGGGTCTCTATTTGAGTCTTTGGGTCTCTATGTGAGTCTTTGGGTCTCTATGTGAGTTATTGGGTCTCTATGTGAGTCTTTGGGTCTCTGTGAGTTATTGGGTCTTTATGTGAGTCTTTGGGTCTCTTTGTGAGTTATTGGGTCTTTATGTGAGTCTTTGGGTCTCTGTGTGAGTTATTGGGTCTCTTTGTGAGTCTATGGGTCTCTGTGTGAGTTATTGGGTCTTTATGTGAGTCTTTGGGTCTCTGTGTGAGTTATTGGGTCTCTTTGTGAGTCTATGGGTCTCTGTGTGAGTTATTGGGTCTTTATGTGAGTCTTTGGGTGTCTGTGTGAGTTATTGGGTCTTTATGTGAGTCTTTGGGTCTCTGTGTGAGTTATTGGGTCTCTTTGTGAGTATTTGGGTCTCTGTGTGAGTTATTGGGTCTTTATGTGAGTCTTTGGGTCTCTGTGTGAGTTATTGGGTCTCTTTGTGAGTCTATGGGTCTCTGTGTGAGTTATTGGGTCTTTATGTGAGTCTTTGGGTCTCTGTGTGAGTTATTGGGTCTCTATGTGAGTTTATGGGGCTCTGTGTGAGTTATTGGGTCTCTATTTGAGTCTTTGGGTCTCTATGTGAGTCTTTGGGTCTCTATGTGAGTTATTGGGTCTCTATGTGAGTCTTTGGGTCTCTATGTGAGTTATTGGGTCTCTATGTGAGTCTTTGGGTCTCTATGTGAGTTATTGGGTCTCTATTGGAGTCTATGGGGCTCTGTGTGAGTCTAGGGGTCACCTTGTGAGTCTATGGGTCTCCATGTGAGTCTATGGGTTAGGGTTTGTGAGTCACTGGTGACTGGGTTGAGACCATCAACTCGTGACACTTGAGAAGCCGGTTTTAATCAGAGTGAGCGGCTGAAACCCGGATTTGAGGCCAGGATCCTCAGCGATCAGTGGCGAGTGGTGGCACTGTGGGGTCCGCCCACCGTGCCACTAAACCCATCTGGCTAGGCATAATTCTCTAGCCACGTCTGGCATGAGTGGCGGGTCGATATCACAACCAGCCTTGGAACCTCCCGCCGCGGCTACTCATCCTCAAACAAGCATCCGATGCGACGAGCAACACAATGTGAGTTATTGGTCTCTATTTGAGTCTTTGGGTCTCTATGTGAGTCTTTGGGTCTCTATGTGAGTTATTGGGTCTCTATGTGAGTCTTTGGGTCTCTGTGTGAGTTATTGGGTCTTTATGTGAGTCTTTGGGTCTCTGTGTGAGTTATTGGGTCTTTATGTGAGTCTTTGGGTCTCTGTGTGAGTTATTGGGTCTCTTTGTGAGTCTATGGGTCTCTGTGTGAGTTATTGGGTCTTTATGTGAGTCTTTGGGTCTCTGTGTGAGTTATTGGGTCTCTTTGTGAGTCTATGGGTCTCTGTGTGAGTTATTGGGTCTTTATGTGAGTCTTTGGGTGTCTGTGTGAGTTATTGAGTCTTTATGTGAGTCTTTGGGTCTCTGTGTGAGTTATTGGGTCTCTTTGTGAGTATTTGGGTCTCTGTGTGAGTTATTGGGTCTTTATGTGAGTCTTTGGGTCTCTGTGTGAGTTATTGGGTCTCTTTGTGAGTCTATGGGTCTCTGTGTGAGTTATTGGGTCTTTATGTGAGTCTTTGGGTCTCTGTGTGAGTTATTGGGTCTCTATGTGAGTCTATCGGGCTCTGTGTGAGTTATTGGGTCTCTATTTGAGTCTTTGGGTCTCTATGTGAGTCTTTGGGTCTCTATGTGAGTTATTGGGTCTCTATGTGAGTCTTTGGGTCTCTATGTGAGTTATTGGGTCTCTATGTGAGTCTTTGGGTCTCTATGTGAGTTATTGGGTCTCTATTTGAGTCTATGGGGCTCTGTGTGAGTCTAGGGGTCTCTATGTGAGTCTTTGGGTCTCTATGTGAGTTATTGGGTCTCTATGTGAGTCTTTGGGTCTCTATGTGAGTTATTGGGTCTCTATTTGAGTCTATGGGGCTCTGTGTGAGTCTAGGGGTCACCTTGTGAGTCTATGGATCTCCATGTGAGTCTATGGGTCTCCATGTGAGTCTATGGGTCTCCATGTGAGTCTATGGGTCTCCATGTGAGTCTGTGGGTCTCCATGTGAGTCTGTGGGTCTCCATGTGAGTCTGTGGGTCTCCATGTGAGTCTGTGGGTCTCCATGTGAGTCTGTGGGTCTCCATGTGAGTCTATGGGTCTCCATGTGAGTCTATGGGTTAGGGTTTGTGAGTCACTGGTGACTGGGTTGAGACCATCAACTCGTGACACTTGAGAAGCCGGTTTTAATCAGAGTGAGCGGCTGAAACCCGGATTTGAGGCCAGGATCCTCAGCGATCAGTGGCGAGTGGTGGCACTGTGGGGTCCGCCCACCGTGCCACTAAACCCATCTGGCTAGGCATAATTCTCTAGCCACGTCTGGCATGAGTGGCGGGTCGATATCACAACCAGCCTTGGAACCTCCCGCCGTGGCTACTCATCCTCAAACAAGCATCCGATGCGACGAGCAACACAAATCATCAGCGATGAGACAAAGACGGCCGGCCGCTTGGCCGTGGAACCCGGCCACACCGCCCCTGTCGTGGGATGCCGGAACACACCGCTCACGAACAGGCACTTACCACCCCTCCCGCGCTTCACCCCCCCCCCCCCCGTCGACATTTTTCTCAGCCCCTATGCTCTGCTCTTGGCTAACGATTTGCCGTACGATCGTTAACCCAAGCAGCAGCAGCAAATCCCCGAGCTTGCCAGCCGGGCCTAATGGAATCTTGACGGAGAGGGCCACGGGGTTTCAATGCGCGCTGTTAATTGCCTTGTGGAGTGCCGGACAGCATCGTTCGTAACGCACGCGCATGCGGATGGGCGCGTGCGCGTGCGCGCCGCCGCGGGGATCCCCGCGCGTCGTTCCGAGCGGCACGAGGCGAACCGCACGGCGCCGGTAGTGCCGGCGCATCGATGGCGCGGTCGGCCACTCGCACTCGATGCACACACGCACACACTCACGCACTCACTCACGCGCGCATGCACACTAACACGCGCATGCACACACACACACGCACACACTCACGCGCGCACACACGCACACACTCACTCATGCACACACTCATGCGCGCACTCTCACGCACTCACGCACACACGCGCTTGCACACACACACGCCGCCGTGCGTGCGTGAACCGACGACTCAGCGGTTTCCAGCTGGCAGAAGGTGACGAGTCCAACTTAATCACTGATTGGAGGTTCACTCAGCACACATCATCCTTCCCTCTGGGGTAAAATCGCTACCACTTTGTAGGAAAGTCCTGGTGGTTTTTTCTTATTCTATGCATAGACCCTCCCCCGCCAGAGGAATGTGGAATTTCTGCCACCGGCTCAGGGTCGTGTACCGTGGCCGGCCTTCATAGGTGCCGTTCGCTAACAGCACTTGCCCCCAACAGTCTGGTAAGGCTACACGGGGGATCTTTGTCTTGCGAGGTGAGGGGAGACCCGTGGTGCCACTGGTCGAAGCGCAGCGCGCTAACCACTACGCCCACCGCTCCCCTGCACGTCCATTCACAGCACCGCTGGTTAGTGTGTACTGTCGTGTGTACTGTCGTGGGCTCTGTCGTGTGTACTGTCGTGTGATGTTGTGTGTACTGCAAGCACATCCAGAGCTTGCGAATGGCGAGGGTCGATACCAGGCCTGCTTGTTAACTGCCACTTAGGTCAAAAATAAAATAAATCACGACGTTTCGGGCACAACACAAGCGTCCGTCATCAGGTGGGACAACCACAGCAAGAAACAATTGCTGAAGTGGGCAACAGAGGTGTTTGTATCAAGAGGCTCTATATGTAAGAGAGGGGGCGGGGCCAGAGAGGAGAGATAGAGAGTGGGTGGGGGTGTGGGGTAGGGGGGAATGGGGAATATTTTCTACCTACGTGACTTTACCGAAAGAACCAACGAGTATGGATCCCTGCAGTCACGAAAACCTCGAATCTAGATTGTTAATTGCCCTTTAATTGTGGTTCCCAAGTGTGGCGATGAGAGATGGAAGTGGGCGTCTGCCGACAAAAAAACAAATGCGTGAGAAGGTGACGGGTTTGGGTGAAAGGGTCAAAGCGTGGAGGCTCGGCACGGGTGCGAGTGCGCCTGCTGCGGGAGGCCGACGTTTCGGTGTTAACGGATCGACGGTGAAGTTCGTTATAAACATGACGGCGCACGCCATCAGGGAGAGTGTTGCAGACTCGTGGGGCTCCCCAGAGACATAGAATGATAACAGCTGTGCGGCGTTGTGTGTCATCAAACACCCCGCACCTTCCGTGGAGTCATCCTCCTGAATTCATCATCTTCACCATCATCATCATCACCACCATCGTCGTCAAATCATCACCACCACCACCATCACCACCACTACCATCATCATTACCACCGTCACCACCACCATCATTACCACCGTCACCACCACCGTCACCACCACCACCACAACCACCACCACCTCCATCGTCGTCAAATCATCATCGTCGTCATCATCGTCGTCATCATCAAAGGAAAAAAGAAACATTGGTATTCATTATTGATTTAGTGTAGTCATTGCTATTAAACATTGAGAAATTTCACTCCTACCAGTAACTTAACTTCATTATTCTCGTCGAAGGAAGCTTCTGCTTTCTGCAAAGTTTTCATTCGGCGTGCGTTTTCAGGAACGTAGCCCTCGTCGGACGGAGAGAAGCTTTACCATTCGATGAATTTCTTTCGCACCATACGTAGCCAACCGTGTGCCAATCGCAGGTCCCGGGGACAGGCCAACAAACTAACACACAGAAAGCAGTTCTAAAGAAACGAGTTTGTCAATCAAGATGATGATGATGATGATTTTAAAGTGCATCATGGCTCCCGGTGGCTTCCTCATGTCGGACGGAAGAGCGTTTCCAGACGGCTGCAGAAAGTGCGTCTGAAAGCGCCGCAACGCGTTCGGTCGATCGGCCCGCCGCTCGTTCCGCGAACACGTTTGCTCGTTGTGCGAACGAATTGGTCTCGTCTCGAATTTTCCCCCTCGCAATCGCGAATTCTCGCAGCGAGGAGCGCTCGTGAGTGAAGCGAGGACACCGCGGCGGGAGCACGGACGGTGGCGCCGGGCTCGTGACGACGCGACAAAATTAATATCTAAATATGTGGACGAGTCCCAGGGGGTCGGAAAACCAAAATAATCATAATTTACATTGATCCGTGAGGCGCATTCCGCCAAGGAGGAAAGGCCGAGAGCGCGATGGAGAAGCCAAATAGAATGAACTGACTTAAGAGGATGTGGGTTTAAGACGAGACTTGAACGTGTCCACATTGTCGGCACGGATAATGCGGATGAGCAAACAGGCGACGAAGAGGGAAGGAGAAGAGACCCCAACGGTAACGCCGACTCGGGCGGGGGCGGCGCAGCATGCCGGACGGCTGCCACCCTACGCGGCGACGTCTCGCCACAGGATCACAAGAAGGGGCACTTTTGTTTTCGAATTTGGTGAGAGCCGCAGGCGCACCGTGGTGGTGAATACGAGACGGTGGTGGTCCCCTTTTAATAAATAAACGTCACGAAGCAGCAGCAGCAACAGCAGCCCTTAAAGAGACACGGCACGCGGCTCCGCCGACCGATGCATTGGTCCCATCAGCCTCTTGGCCTTCCAGTCCCAGTGTCGTCAAGTGTCGTCAAGCAGCGGCAGCAGCAGCAGCAGCAGCAGTGTTTGTCAACAGCCGTTGTTGATGTTGTTGTGTTCTCTTCCCGGGGTCTCAGCGGAAGGGCTGGCTCTGCTGGCTGTGCCGGGCGGCGAGCGAGACGGCGGCCGGGCGGCTCGGAGGAACGACGCCGGCGGTGGCGGCGCTGCCGATGCCGCCGCCGCCAGCACCGGGCCCGGCCGAGGATCCGCCGGACAGGCAGGCGGCGCGGGATGCGGCGACGACGGCGACGACGACGCAGCAGCGGCAGCAGCAGCAGCAGCGGGGGCGCGAGGAGGTGCGCGGTGCCCGGCGGAGGGACGCGGAGCGGCCTGACGCCGCTGCCCCCGCGGCTGCTGCGCCCGGCGACGTGGGACGATCGGGGAGGGCCGTGCACACCCTGCAACAGCAGGATCAGCAGCAGCAGGAGCAAGATCAGCGGCGGCATCAGCAGCAGTATCATCATCAGCAGGATCAGCAGCAGCAGGAGCAAGATCAGCGGCGGCATCAGCAGCAGTATCATCATCAGCAGGATCAGCAGCAGCAGGATCAGCAGCAGCGGCACCAGCAGGATCAGCATCAGCAGCAGTATCATCATCAGCAGGATCAGCAGCAGCAGGATCAGCAGCAGCGTCACCAGCAGGATCAGCAGCAGCAGTATCATCAGCAGGATCAGCAGCAGCAGGATCAGCAGCAGCGTCACCAGCAGGATCAGCAGCGGCATCAGCAGCAGTATCATCATCAGCAGGATCAGCAGCAGCAGGGTCAGCAGCTGCTTAGCATGGTGAGTGTCCGGATCATTGTGAAATCCGCAAGTCCAAATCAGACGCACGCGAGGAATTACGCTGTGAGACGTGGATTAGAGGACACACACACACCCAGTTATGTCATTCTAATAGGGTAAGCACACTCACACACACACGTGGAATCTGTGTTGGCCACACGACCCAATGTAGCTGGACTCTTCCGAAAGAGAGATCCTTGGACTCGGGTGTCGATTTCTTGGGTAAATATTCGTAAAAATTGTATTTGCTCATCGCTCTGTTAAGATAGAGAGGACGACTCAGAGGCACGAGGAGGATGAACCACAGACGAGCGAGCAGCAGCAGCAAGATCCTTCCTCACAAGCTCTGCGGTCCTCTATATATGAAGGGGTTACCGGCCAATTAATGGGTGTTTACATGTGGGAGGAAACCTGAGCACGCGAAAAAAACCCACGCGGTGCGAGGGGGCAATGCTCTATCCCCGTCCAGTCCGAACAGGTGGCAGTCCACATGTTTGCTTTGCAAAGTCCATGTGGACATCTGTGCGTGATCCACCAACCCTCACTGGTGCCTCCACAGCGCTGCGGCTGCAAGCTGCTGCCATGTGTGGCGCGGACACCACCCCCACCGCCACTGCCACCACCATCACCACCGCCACTACCACCACCACCGCCACCACCACCACCGCCACCCCCACCGCCACCGCCACCACCACCGCCACCATCGTCACCGCCACCGCCACCACCGCCACTACCACCACCACCACCGCTACCACCGCCACACTCAGCAGACACAGGGCTGCTGAGTGTTTTCCCCTGGCACGGTGGCTTTGGGCGCCACGTTGGCGAGATGTCAACTCCCTCGCCTGGTACGCAAGAGGTTGTGGGTTCGATTCTGACAAAGACGCCTGCTGTATATTTGGAGTCTGCATGTTCTCTCTCTCCCCGTGATTGCGTTAATTTTTCTATAAATGTCCACATGGTAATCCACTGATCGTTGAGCTATCATTTGTGATAGCCAGGTCGCTTCTGAAAAAGGGCTATAGAGCCCAGTGGGCCTTACCTTTTAAAATAATCAAATATAGTTTAGTTTTTGTTGTGTTTACTGGGTGAACTCCGGTTTCCTCCGATTCGAATCCAAACTCACATCAGTGGAAATTGGGCCCCAAACCAACCCCGAGGTGATCAGAATCTCGTTCGAAGAAGCGGACCCCGAGACTCCGGGCGGGTGGCCAAGCGATCGATCCCCGGCGACGTCGCGGCTCGCGAAGAGCGCGACCCTCGCACACCGCCGGTGGAGCGCCTCCCGCACGCAAGCGGCCGGGCGGGCGAGGGAGCGAGTGGCGGAGTTCGTGTCGCGCCACGCAGCCGCTCGTGCTTCCTCTCTGCAGGGTGTTTCCCCCCCTTCCTTTCCCACCCTGGTTGTTTGTGCGGCGCCGCTGAATTATACACGAGAGAGCGCACGCATGCACACGCACGCACGCGCCACATCAATTATTGAACGCGCCCCACTCGGGAACGGCGGTAGATCGTTCAGGCGGCTCCTTAACCAAGAGCTTGTGGGGGGGGGTGGGGGTACCTCCCGTCCCCCCCACCCCGCCCTCATCCCCTGCCCTGGTTGGGCCACCGCGCTCAAGGAACCTCCAGGATCAACCGGCAATTGCGACAGCGGCCGCCACCACCGCGTGCGATGTCCGATAGTCCGGGAGAGGTGGCGAGCGGGGCTGTCGTTCCTCCGTCAGGAGCTGGATTGGTGCCGCGTGGAGCTGCACGAGGTGTGGTGGTGGTGGACTGCTTCTGGCTCCACCACCACTAGGGATGGGACGGGTCCCTAACCGAGTCCTCCACTCAGTCCTCCGCTTGGGGCAGGGAATCCATCAGACGGCAGGGAGTGGCTGTGCGTTCGATGCTTGACTCGGGCGCTTCTCTGTGTGATGACTGTAAGTTCTGTTCTGCAGAGTCAGAGTGGGGAGCGGTGGTGCAGCATATGATAATAGTTGTTTTACCATATTCTTAGGTTTTTTCGGTAAAGTCACGTAGGTAAAACATTAAAATTAATAAAAGTTAAATAAAATAAAAATCACGACGTTTCGGAGGCAACACAAGCTTCCGTCTTCAGGTGGAACCGTCACAGCCACGACAGCTGTATCAAGTAAATGAGAGATTACAAGAGCTACCACTCCGTATATATAATGGTTGGAGAGGGGAGAAGGGCAAAGTACGGCACACTTTGTATTAATATGGTAAGGTGGTGAGGCTTAAGAGGCTGAGCCTTTGTTATGGAGAGGTACGGTTTGTGACTAAGCCTGGCCTACATAACAATAGTGTGAAAAAAGAAACAACTAAACATGGTAAAACAAGCCTGGCTGTCTATCAATAACCTCTAATAGTTGTCTGTCAAATAAGATGGTCCAAATAAGTGTAGTTAAATCTTTTTTGCATGGTTAATCACATCTTTCCAATGATTACTCAGTTTGTAACCATCATCACGGTTGAAATTATGTCTGTGTTTGTATATTTGTATGGCTTCGTGTACAAACCTTTGATGGTAGCCAGGAGGTTTGCAGAGAACCTTGGTCTCGGAAAAGACAATTTCATGAGAGCCCACCGAGTTGTAGCAATGATCGGCAACGGCCGAAGAATCAGTTCTGCCGTGTTTCAGATCTGACTTGTGCTCGCGGACACGATCAGAAACATGACGTTTCGTTTCTCCAATGTAGCAATCACCACAACTGCAACTCAATTTGTAGACTCCAGGATACTGTAAGTCAGGAACGACATCCTTCACAGATGGAATCAGATCACGGATTTTATGCAATGTACTGAATCGGACTTGGATCTTATGTTTGTTTAGAATTTTGGAGATCTTTTTGGTCACGCCTGCTATGTATGGTAACGTGATAGTTTTGATCGGAGTTTCATGTGGCTGTTTCTGTGTGGTGGGAGAAACAGCTTGGCGGATAGTGCGGTCAGAGTATCCGTTCATCCTGAGGGCCCCGATGTACAAGTCTTAATTCACCGGCCAGGTGGTGTTGGTCAGAAATGCCATGGGCTCTGTGGTATAGCGTTTTGATGAGAGAATTCTTTTGAGATGGGTGGTGGTGGGAATCCGGTTTCAAGTAGGAATCTGTGTGGGTGGCTTTCCTGTACACACAATCAAACATAAGATCCAAGTCCGATTCAGTACAGTGCATAAAATCCGTGATCTGATTCCATCTGTGAAGGATGTCGTTCCTGACTTACAGTATCCTGGAGTCTACAAATTGAGTTGCAGTTGTAGTGATTGCTACATTGGAGAAACGAAACGTCATGTTTCTGATCGTGTCCACGAGCACAAGTCAGATCTGAAACACGGCAGAACTGATTCTTCGGCCATTGCCGATCATTGCTACAACTCGGTGGGCTCTCATGAAATTGTCTTTTCTGAGACCAATGTTCTCTGCAAACCTCCTGGCTACCATCAAAGGTTTGTACACGAAGCCATACAAATATACAAACACAGACATAATTTCAACCATGATGATGGTTACAAACTGAGTAATCATTGGAAAGATGTGATTAACCATGCAAAAAAGATTTAACTACACTTATTTGGACCATCTTATTTGACAGACAACTATTACAGGTTATTGATAGACAGCCAGACTTGTTTAACCATGTTTAGTTGTTTCTTTTTTCACACTATTGTTATGTAGGCCAGGCTTAGTCACAAACCGTACCTCTCCATAACAAAGGCTCATCCTCTTAAGCCTCACCTTACCATATTAATAAAAAGTGTGCCGTACTTGGCCCTTCCCCCCTCTCCAACCATTATATATATACGGAGTGGTAGCTCTTGTAATCTCTCATTTACTTGATACAGCTGTCGTGGCTGTGACGGTTCCACCTGAAGACGGAAGCTTGTGTTGCCTCCGAAACGTCGTGATTTTTATTTTGTTTTTACTTTTATTAATTTTAATGTTTTACCTACGTGACTTCACCGAAAAAACCTAAGAATATGAATCCTTGCAGTCACGAAAGCTTCAAATCTAGTTTTTTTACCCTTTTAACTGGCAACAAAACTGACACATTGTTTACGAGGAGTCATGTTTGCATTAACCACAAAAAGGGTAAAAAAACAATTATCATATTTTGTTACTGGCAAATGAGGTTCCAATGGTGTAAATGCTTACCCCGAGCTCTCGTACTCTTATGGTTCATTGTCCTTGAGTTGTGCGCCTTTTGGCGTCATCTGGTCCAACACCATGTGAGACTAGGCTCTAAAGAAAGCTGTCTCGGGTGTGGACCAATCAATTTCAAGGACAGTGCATACATTATCAGAGTTATGGGTTTTTTTTGCATTCCGAATGCAGGTATTGTGGTTAATGCAAACATGACTCCTCGTAAAAAAGGTGTCAGTTTTGTTGGCAGTTAAAAGGGTAAAAAAACTATTATCATATTTTGTTGCTGGCAAATGAGGTTCCAATGGTGGTGCAGCAGTTCGTGCTCTGTGCTATGAACCCGCCGACCCGGGTGCAATTCCCGCTCACGGCCAACAACCAGTGAAGATGATCTGAACCGGTCCTGGGCCTCCCCTAGGTCGACTCAGCCTCAAAGGAGTACCTGGTGCGGTGTGTAACATCGCTACTGGGGAGACAAAGGTAGCCGGGCGTGGTGCTAGCCACCCACCCCCTCGTGTGCCATGCCAGCCTTCATAGGTGCTCACTCACAGCACTTGCTCGACACGTCTGTCAAGGCTATACGGGGAAACCTTATCTTTGTGAGTGAGAGTAAGGTTAGTTTAACACGTAGGCTTTCGCGACCAATATAATTCACAATAAAGGTTTTTGGGTTAGATCGCGTTATTTATAAATGTGTCACAACCCTCCACCACCCAACACGGCCAATCAGTAAAAAATGTGTCACGTTGACAAAAGACAAATATTTCACTACTTTAGCCCACCGGTGTGTTGAAGAGTGGATCCACAACATTTACAATTGGAGTAGTAGGCTGTCTCGCAGAAAATTACATCCAGCATCTTTAGGCGATTTGCCAGAATAGTGAAGCCATCCAACTGCTTCCGGTCTTCAATAGTGCAGGATGACGTCATCATTGTTGAACCCCATCAGGAATCGAGATCAGAAGCGGAGGTGGAGGTGTATGTTTTTATGTAATAGACCAGTAATCAGCTACTTAGCATGTGACTCACCTGTAAGGAATTAAAATGTGTTTTGTATTACTTAATAATGCGCTTCCAGGCTGCTCTGAGTCTATAGCTATCACAGCGATTAAAATTATTTTAATTCTTCTCAACTTCAATTGATTCTCTCACTAATCTTGGCCAGTAATAATTAGTTCTGCATAACACTTCAACGGTATCAAAATTAATTGAATGTCCTTGTTGGTAAGCATGCTCTGCCACTGCTGACAGCTGTGTTTGGGAGAATTTAATGTTCCTTTGGTGTTCTTTCAGTTTTACGCTAATGTTACGTCCCGTCTGTCCAATATACCACTTACCGCATAAAGCAATTGATCCGATATACACCTTCTGTTGAAAACTTCGGTAATGTATCTTTAGTACAAGACGCTAGTTTTTGAACTTTAATGCTTTGCTTTTGCAAAACACGGGCTCATTTGTCAGTAACTCCCGAGATATATGGTATTTCAATTGTTTTGATAATCTGATCACTTTCACTAGTATTGTTGTTCGATCTTGATTTGGCATTCAATGCTCTGTTAATTTGAGCATTATTGTAGCCATTCAGTCTTCGTGCTTCTTTAACATGTTTAATATATTTTCTTAAACTTTCACCCTCTGACACTGTCTTTGCCCGATGTATGAGTTTCTTGATGAGAGATGATTTCTGTGCTGGGTGATTATGCGAATCTGCATTTTGATAGGCATCTGTGTGCGTTCCCTTTCGGTAGACGCTGCGTGTTATTTTTCCCTTTTGACCGCGTCCCCAAGCAAAATATCCATAAATAGGAGTGTGTTGTTCACCTCCATTTCCATGGTGAACTGAATGGCCGGGTATTGCGCATTAAGATTATTTAAAGATTCAGTAAGTGTATCTTTACCATGTGGCAGACAACCAAAGTGTCATCGACATATCTAAACCAAAAATATGGTTTCAATGTACTTGAGGTAAGTGCTCTTTTCGATTTAAAGTTTTCGTGACTGCAGGGATTCATCTTCTTGGTCCTTTCAGTAAAGTCACGTTGAAGGAAAATAATAAAATAATAAAAATAAAACATACTAAAATAATTCTCACGACGTTTCGGCCACAACGCAAGCAGCCGTCCTCAGGTGAAGAACAGGTCTGTCAGGAAGATAGCGTTAGACAGCGTCCGACAGCGTCCGACAGCATCAGACGCTGTCTTTCTGACAGACCTGTTCTTCACCTGAGGACGGCTGCTTGCGTTGTGGCCGAAACGTCGTGAGAATTATTTTAGTATGTTTTATTTTTATTATTTTATTATTTCCATTCTGAACAATTACCCTGGAAGTTACTAAGTTGGGATAACACGCACAACAGCAACGGCAGCAAAGGCAGCAGCAACAGCAGCGGCATTGCGCCCTTCTTGCGAAAACCTGGCAGGACCCTCATGAAATACGATTGTTGAGACTCCAAGTGAGGCGTTCCTGGGTAACCAAGCAGAACAACAATGCAATAGTTGGAGTGAGCCACTCAGCGTCGATAAGATGTCAAATGCAGTGGTACACCGCCGCTGCTGAGGCCACGGCCGCTGAGGCAGCTTCTATCACTGCGAACCGCTGCGCCTACGACTCAGCCTTGGTGACTCAACCTTGGTGACTCAGCCTTGGTGACTCAGCCTTGGTGACTCAGCCACGCCGAGCCAGCCACGCCGAGTCGAGTGACTCATTAGGAGGGTCCTGCCGCTGCCGCCGCCCCTGCTGCTGCTGCTACAATGAGGATTTTATTTGTGAGATGTTTCCAAGCAATCGATGACGACTTGTGTTTATTATTATTTATTCATGAGTTGTGTGTATTATTGACGTGCGAGGGGAGGAAACCGGAGCGCCTGGAGAAACCCCCCCAATCTTTGCGCGAGAGAGCATCTGTTTGTTCCGTACAGACGGAACAAACAGATGGAGTTTAGTCCAATTGCGGTCCCGCCTTCTACTGGCGAGCCAGAGTACGGAACCTCTTGGACGCCCACAGGAAAGGGAGATGGAACAGATGGCGATTAGTCCTCACCCCCTTCTTCTGGCAAGTCATGATATGGCACCTCCACGCGATCTAACCCCAAAAACCCCCCCCTCAATTATGCCTCTACAGTGCTGGGTTACTGGCATCCACGTGAGGCATAGCCACCACCTCCACCCCAGTCATCACCACCACCACCAACGCCACTACCACCACCACCACCACCTCCACCACCGTCATCACCACCACCACCAACGCCACTACCACCACCACTTCCACCACCACCACCACCACCCCCAACCCCCACTTCCACCACCACCGCCACCGCCACCACCACCACTACCGCCGCCACCGCCACCACCACCACCACCACCGCCATCGCCACCACCACCACCACTGCCAGGCTTTTGCACCCAGGTTGCGTTCTCATTAGATCTTGACAGTTAAGCAGAGTTTGTTCCTGGATAATGCTTGGATAGGCACTCGCCATGCATGCAAACAGGTGCTATTGGCTGGTGCTGTGGGGATCATTTGTCAGCAAAATACAAGCGCAGCAAAATCCATTGTTGTACTGCACTGTACTATGCTCCCACAACTATGTTCTCCACCTTCACTGAAACCCGAAACTGACCAGAGCGGTGAAGTATGGTCGAATGAACCACATGATGCACATGGCGAAGTGGAGACCCTCTCTCATTCGGTGATGGATCGACCTGGGGCGGTCGTCATTAGATTTTCCTGATTGGGCGGACATTCTCACCCACAGGGGAGCGAAGGCGCAGGACCGCCCCGCACCAGGCGCCTCTCCGCGACCGACCCGCTGGCGCCGCTCGCCCCCCACGACGACGATCTCCAGCGCGCCACCTCGGCGGAGTCGGACCCCGGGGAACGGCCTCGTGTGCCGGTCGGGTACCCCGGCCCCGGCGACGACGGCGCCGGCGAGGGCCGTGCGCGAACTGCGGGGGCCGCGCCATCGCCGCCCGAAGGCCCCGCAGGGCGGCCCCGGCCACGGTCGCTCCCCATCGCCGCGGAGGTCCAGAACGGGGCCCGGGGGAGGGACACGGCGGCGGCGTCGACGGCGATTCCGGCGGAGCGAGCGAAGGCCCTGCGGACGTGCGGCGGCAGCCTGGACTCGCTGGAGGAGGAGCTGGAGCGGATCCAGCGGCACGACATGGTGGAGGACAGCAGCGAAGGAACGCCGTCGCCACTACCGCGGCTTCTGCAGGGTCTGGCGAGTGGCCGCGGCCCACGGGGCTATGGGCCTCCTGCCGCCCCCATCGACGGGAGGGAGAGGGACGAGGAGGAGGACCTGATACGCAAAGTCCTGCAGCTGACCACCGGCGGGGGAACGGCGCCTGCGGGCGACGCCAGAGGCTGTTCGAGGGTGGTGAAACTCGGCCCCTGCAAGGACAGCGAGAGCGCGAGCTCCGTGAGTAGCCCCGGCGAGAGCCTGCGCTTCGACAGGGAGCCCGAGCTGGAGAGCCTGGGCAGCAGCCCCGACGACCGCTCGCCGGGGAACGGCTCATCCAGCTGCCTCCCTCTGTCAAGCCGAACGGCCGGGAGTGCCACGTCGCCCTCCGTCTCCTCGCTCGAGGACGACAGCGACGCCAGCCCGGGCTGCCGCGGCGTCAGCGTCGGCGCCGTCGTCGGCGGAGGGAGGGCAGCGGACGACGAGGTCGGCGTGCCCAGGAAGAACCGCTCGCACTCGCAGAACCAGCAGCCGCCCGCGATTGTAGACTCGTCGGAGGAGGAGGAGGCGCTCGAGGGGCGGGTGGCGCTGCGCGAGCAGGAGCAGCTTCACGAAGCCGAGCTGCAGCAGCAGCAGCAGCGCAGGAGCGCCGGCAGGAGGTCCAAGCGCGAACGTGAGGACCTGAGGGCCCAGCGGCGGAGGCAACGGTCGCGCGCGTCGCCCAGCAACTTGTCGCCCATCGAGGATGCGTCGCCTACCGAGGAGCTGCGACAGGCGGCCGAGATGGAGGAGCTGCGGCGCTCCTCCTGCTCCGAGTACTCGCCCAGCATCGAGTCGGAGCCCGAGGGCTTCGAGTCCTACGCTGAGAAGATCTACCGCCTGCAGGAGGAGTTCAAGCAGCTGACGTCCATCAACCGCAGCGCCAGCCACGAGGGCTCCGAGTCGTATGCGGCACGGAGCCGCGCATCGTCCGAGCGCGTGCTCAAGAGCGCCGAGGAGGCATACGAGGAGATGATGATAAAGTCGCGAGCGCGGCCGGTGGACGATGGCGGTGTCGGTCCGACGGCGGTGGTGGAGGTGACGACGGCGGGCCGCGCTGGGGCTTCGCCATGCACTACAGAAGGCGGAGACACTGGCCCCGGCGATGCATGGCACGGAACGTCAGGGAGGCCCTACAGGGAGGAGACGGGTGGTGACGCGGTGTTCGACTTCAGCCGGAGTCGCGAGCTTCGGGCATGCAGGGAAGCGACGAGCACCGCGACGCCAACCATGTCTGCGGCGACGGGGAGTGGCGCGGATTACCTGGGCGCAAGGTATGGCTACGGCGACCTGCTGGGCGACGTTACCCCCCTGCTCACGCCCGGCATCAGCCCGACGCAGCTGGCTTCGCCATCACCCGCCTCTCGCGGGCAAGGGAGGCCGGGCGACATCGTGAACCTGTCCTGCGGTGCCGGCGCCACGATTCCCGCCGCCAGGCCACACATCGCCACCGCCGTCACCTTCCCGGCCATTCCTGCCGTGCGAATAACTCAGCACTTTACCGACCATGAGGATGGCGCTGATACTGCCGAATCAGCGGAGGCGTTGCCGGAGCCCAACTCGCAGCATGACTACCGACCCGTGGCCTCGGACGTGACCGTCACTACTCACACCGTCCCGTGTTCGGCTTCTCCTTCGTTGGCACAGCAGCAGCAGCTGGTGACAGCACCGGCCGTTGCCGAGGACGTGCGCTTGACGAGCTCGTTGGGTTACTGGCGGGAGCCACAGACGCCCATCTCTTCGAGTGTTAAGCAGCCGCCGCCACTTTTCAGAAGCTCCAGCTACGACTTCTCATTTGCCGTGGACGATGATGCGATGGAGAAGGCCTCCATCCTGCACAATTTGTCCAGCTTCAGCCAGGGTGCTGGTGGCGGTGCTGGCAGTGCTGGCGGGGGTGGCGGCAGAGGGGGCAGACACAGCTCCTCCGTCGATGCGGAGTTGTACCTTTCCTCGGAGCTGAACCCCATGGCGCTGCTGTACGATGCAGGGGAATCTGTCGACCACGTGATTTCAAGGCCTCCGACGGCGTCCTCTGCACCGTGCTCACATGCCTCGGGCGAGGAGCCTGGCGATCCATTGAGGGCCTTCGCTCGCCCGCAAGCCTGCCAATGGCCAGATGATGGATTTGGCCAGAGAGGGGAGGTGGAGGAGGAGGAGGCCAGATGCGGCGGGGCGAAATCTCGAGTCGTCGACCTGCGCATGCTCAAGACGCAGCCGCTCATCATGACGGACCAGGGCGTGGACCTGACATCGTTCGCCTCGGAGAGCCGGCGCTTTGGTGGTGATAACGTCGGTGTCGGCGCCGCCAACAAGCCAGGCAGCGTGGTGAAGCCGGGGATCGTGAACCTGAGCGCGCTGGATTTGAACACGAGCCAGAGCCAGAGCCAGAAGGTGACGATTGTGAACCGTGGCACGAACGTGCCTACAAATTACAAAGTGGCCGCCAGGCCTGTGCCATCGCCGCATGATGTCACCACCACCACCACGACCAGCAACAGCAGCAACAGCATCAGCAAGCCATTAAACCTGGCCCAGAATGCATCGGCCACCACTATGGCGCCAACGAACGGGCCGGCGTTCGGTCTCATCATCACTGCCGATTCCTCGGTGAAGGCCGCAGCAGGGTACAGTGCGGAGGCGTCACGGGCAGAGCAGGCCGAGCGATGCCTCGGTGCCGCTGGCCGGCCAAAGTACAACAACTGCCCGAACGGCATGGTGGGTGGCGGGCATGGCCCGGGCCCGTGGGTTGCGGCCACGTCTCCGGACGGGAGGCCCGACGAGGCGGCGAGCGGCCTCTTGGGGCCTGGGGAGGGCCCGGCGGATCTCGTCCGGGGCGGCGACGGGAGGCGAGCGACGTGCTGCGACGTCGTCTACCGCTTCCCATTCCTCCGCTCACCCTCGCTCTGGGGGAAGCCACCGTCAGATTCATCGCCGCCGCCCGCCGTCGCGGCGCAGGGGAAGGCCGATCTCCTCCGCCGGCACGAATCCGCGAGCGCCTACCACTGCTTCCCGCTCGGCCCCCTGCGCTCCTCCTTCTCCGACACCAACCTGGCGGGCATTGGCGACTACGGCAGCTGCCCTTTCGGGTACGACGGCGCGGGGACGGGCAAGGTCATGGACCTGACAGCCAAGAATGGCTTTGTGGCGCGAGGCAGCCTCCTGTCGGGTGATGTCGGCCTGGGCGCCAAGTTCGCCCTGGGGGCGTACACTGAGTGCGGCCTGAGGCCCATGCGGCGCTACAACTCGGACCACGCCATTTCCAAGATGGAGTGCGATGATGGCAGCGGTGGCTGCGGTGCGTCCAGGGGGGCGCACGTGGACTTCCGGTCGACCGAGGAGACCATCCGGGAGATCAACAAGCTGTGCACGGAACTCACCTCGCTGCAGCAAGAGTGGTCGACCTACAGCGACGGCAAGGGCGCAGCGCCGACGAGCCAGCTCGCCCTCGCCGGCTACGGCGTGGGTGCTCCGGCGCTGAATGCGCTGGTGGCGGCGGTGGCGGCGCCGTCCGAGGCTGCAGATTACCTGGTGCCTGCTGTCCCCGTAACCGCGCAGCCGTCGTCCATCATGGGCCCTCTGGGCGCCACCGGCTATCGGAACGGGGCGACCGGCCGCATGGAAGCGGCGCCGAACTTTGAGGACTTCCTGCCGATGGTTGTGCAGCAGCAGCAGTGGCGGAGGGGGTCGGGGTCGCGGAGCTTCTCGGCGGTGCTGGCCGGTGCTGGCACCCAGGCATATTCCCCCGACGCTGTCACCGCCACCACGAAGACCGCCAGCGGCCACCTGGGCTACGGCATCCCGCAGCTGTGCACGGCAGCGGCGGTGGCCGTGGCGGGCCCGGGAGGCTACTTCGGCGACGGCGCTCCGCCAGGATGCTCCGAGGAGAACGCGACGCAGCGGCTGGGTCCGTACGTCCTCGACACAATCGCGCCGGACACGAGGGAGGGGGCCCTTGTCGGGCAGCGGTGGGACGAGGGGGAGGTGACTATGGAGGCGGAGGGGCGCCGGTGGTCCCTGGAGCTGGAGGAGCACGAACTGCTGCGGGAGAAACAGGCAGAGCAGCAGCAGGTGCAGCTGCAGCAGCAGATACTTGAGTTGGAGAAGGTGAAGCAGAGGCGCCTGCAGGAGGAGATGGAGTGTGAGCGTGTGGAGATGCGCCTGCGCCTCGACCAAGAGAAGCGCCTGGTGGAGCAGGAGCTGAGCGAGCTGCACGGCATGAAGCGGCGCCTCTTCCGGCGGCAGCAAGAGGAGCGCCGCGAGCAGTTGTCCCTGCAGCAGGAGCAGATGGTCCACCACCACGTGCAGATCGACAAGATCAAGCAGCTGCAGACGCAGCTTCAGCAGCAGCTGGAGGAGCAGAAGATGATCCAGGCGACCCCGTCGGTCGCCTCCGTCACTGCCACCGCCGCATTCGGCCGCGACGTGGGGCCATGGTGGACGACGAGGGCCGGACAAGAGCTCGGCGGGCCACGCTGGCCGGCGCCGGGACCGCACGAGGCCGGCGCCGGCGGCCGCGTCCCCCGCCGGCCCTCCCGGCACAGCGTCGCCAGGCCCGCGGCCGAGCTCTCGCTCCGCGAAGCCCGATGGCGTAGGCCACCCCGGCGGAGGAGCCTGGGGAGTGGCTGTGGAGGAGCGCGGTCATCCTCATACTGGGAGGAGGAGGACGAAGAGATGGATGATGAAGAGGAGCAGAACGTCGGCACGGGATCAGTCCGGCGGCCGTGGTTCGATCGCGGCGTCCGGACGGACGACGACGGCGACGAGCGCCGGCGTTCGCGCCGCAACGGCGTGGACTGCGGCGTGCAGACGGACGACGAGGACGGCCGTGGCAGCGCTGGCTGGGGCAGTTCCTCCCGGAGGAGGAGGGGAAGGAGTGCGAGGGCCAGCGGCCCGGGCCACGAAGCCGTCGTGGGCGACGGCTCTCTGCCGGCCCGTGCCCTCACATCGAGCGTCGGCGTCCAGACCAGCGCCGACTGTTCGGTGCAAACAGAGCCGGCGCCGGGCGCCGTCTCGCGGCGCGACCGTGACGACTTCTATGACATCTCGAAGCCCGAGCGGACCCACCTGGGCCGGAGCTCCGGCTGCCAGACTGACGGCGACGGCGGGAAGCGGCCGGCACCGCTTGAGATTGGGGCGGCCGGCTTCCATCCCAGTGATGCCGGGGCTGGCGAGGCATCGCCCCGGTCGCCCAAGCTGCTGTTCTCGCCCGTGTCGCCGCTGGCGTGCGGCAAGCCACTGGACGCGCCATTCGGCACCAGCGAGAGGCTCAACAAGGCGCACGTGTCACCGCAGAAGCACCTGCCGCCCACGCCGGCGGCGCGGCAGGGGAAGCAGGGGCCGCCCTCTCGGCGGCACCAGGAGGAGGAGGACGACGACGGAGCCGGGAGTCACCGTGGGCTCCAGCGCTCCAAGGCTGGGGTGAGCATGAGCGTTGTATCTTTGTATGTTGGTTATTTTGCACCGTACGTACCATACTTATTTGAAGTTGCGCGTTCAATTAAATGTTATCATACGGTGTTGGATTAAATTATTTGGTAATTCAGTGAAATGCCTTGTTATTTTTTATTGTTGTTATTCGTTTATCTGAATAAACGTTTCAGGCCGTCGCCCTTCTGGCCTCCGTGGCTGGTCGTCAGGCCCTGTGATATTGGCCGAGAGCCCTCAGCTTGACCAGTGAGGCCCGTAGAGGGCGGAACTCGGCCAGCCGGCCTTTATGTGATCGATGTAAACCCAGGCTTTCTGCCGTAGCGATGCATAGTTGACGGCCTGACAGCATGCGTGCCGTTCTCCCTTGCAGGTTGACGGCCCCGGCACGGGCCGCAAGGTAAAGAGGACATTGCCCAACCCTCCCATGGAGGAACGGCCACCCACCGGGCCCGCCGCCTCATCTCCATCGCCGGTGCCATCAGCAGCGTCGACGAGGGACAGCGCGCCGGGGGCGGGCGGACCCGACGGGCGATCGGCGGCGCCGGCGGGGTCCGGCGTCGCGCCCGTGCAGCGCAAGCAAATCTTGCGTGAGATCGACGCGGAATTGGAGCGGGTGGAACACGACTCGGCGAAGCTGCGCCAGCGCCAGGAGGAGCTGGACGCCGAGGAGCGCGAGATCGACGCCCGCATGCGCAACCTGGAGCGGGGCCTCGGCCGCAAGGCGGAGAGGAACGGCGGCGGCGGCGACGTCGGTGGCGCCGCCGACCCCGGACGCTACCCCACAGCGCGTGCCCTGGGACTTGACGCCGGGCTGGCGGGGCCGGGCTTCTCGCCGGCGCGGCGCCAGCAGGAGGCGTGCCTCCCGGGACTTTACCCGGCACCGGCCGGCCCGGTCCCGCCTTGCCGAATCTTCCCATCGTCGTCCTACCTGGCTTATCCGCAGTTGCGCCAGGCCGATGGCGCGGAGGCGCCAAGGGGCTACGCGCCGTCGTCCAGCTCGCTCCCCTACGCCATCCCCACAGCCCCGTACCCCGGCCTCACAGCGCCGGTGCCGCAGCTCAAGGCCCGGCAAGCGTCGCTGGACCTGGAACCGAACCTCGAGACGAACTACGAGGTGGTGGCCGAAGAGGAGCTGCTGGGGGCGTTGCTGGCACGTCGGCGCTCGGCGGCCCGTGGCGGCAGGGACGACGACGGGCCGAGCAGCGACGCCGCGACGGTGCCGCTGCGCGACCTGGCTGCTGCCGTCGGCTTCGCCGCCAACTCGGACGCATTTTACGCCGACCTGGAGCAGAGCGTCCCACGCAACTACGAGCTCATCGACGACATCGGCGAGCTGACGAGGACGCCGGCGCCGAGCGTCGTCGCCGCGGGCGACCCCTTGCAGTGCCGGCAGCGCCGCCGGCCACCCGAGCGCGAGCCGCCGTTCGGCAGGAGCCCGTACAGGGCCGACGCAGAGTTCGCAGATGACGCCTACGAGCAGAACCTGCCGAGGAACCTGGCGCGGTTCTACCGGGGCGACGGCAACGGCGGGGAGCCGCTGGGGGCTGTACGGGCCGAGCCGCGGCATGCCGAGGAGAGGCCCGGGCACAGGCCCGTCTCGAAGGCCTTCTCATCGGCCGTCATCTCCAAGCGCGGCAAGCACAAGCGGCAGCAGAACATGGAGCAGAGGCTGGCGGCGGCTGCCGCCGGCGCCTTCGGGCCGGGTTCCGACGCCGACATGGGGTACACGGGCCGCTACGACGGCACGCTCGCGTGGCCGGAGGAGAGGCCCCGGCGCCGGCACGGCGATACGGCCACGCCGCTCGGCGGGTGAGCAGTGAAATACGAGATGTCCCCCTAAGCCAGCCAACGGGACATTGGCATTAACCCGAACCATAACCCTATCCATGACCCTAACCATGACCCTAACCATGACCCTAACCGTGACCCTAACCTAAGCATGGCCCTATAACCACAGAAATCCCATATCATGTTTCGGATGCAATGTGAAGCTTTCTGGGTGATGGGAGGGCAGCTGCATAAAAAAAACAGAATCACTGTTACCCCGAGTGCCATACTAGCTCTACGGGATTCTCGCGAACCACAACCCAAGCCAGGCTGGCTCTACCGGATTCTCGTGAACCCTAACCCGTGCCAGGATGGCCCTTCTGGCTTCTTGTGAACCTTAACCTGAACCACGTTAGCCACACTTGGGTGTGGCGGGGACGTCAGAGTGAATGACCTCCGTTCCTTATGCCTCTGCTGCTGCTGCTTTTGCTGCCTCTGCTGTTGCCTCTGCTGCCGCTGCTGCCTCTGCTGCCGTCACCGTGCGGCCGGTGACAGCGTTCTCCTTTACGACGACGACGGCGAAATCAGCTACAACGGCTACGGCCCTCCCCTCCACGACTACGCCGAGCGTTACTCCTGCGACCCCAACGCGCCGCTGCCGCCACGCTTCCCGCCGCCCCGGCACCGCCGCGCCGACGCGGCGGTGACGGCGACGCCGGGCGCCGACCGCGCCGGGTCGGGCCGGGCTCGCGAGCGTCCTCGGGCCGCCAGCCCCGAGCGGCGGGCCCATGCGGCCCCCGAGTGGGACGAGGCACCGGGTTCCGGCCGCCCGCCCCTCGAGGTGCGGCAGCGGCTGACGGAGCGGGAGGCGCGCAGGCGGCAGCCGGGGAAGGGGGCCCGCCTGGACCCCCTAAACCAGCGGCTTGTCGGCTTCCCCAGCGGGCAAGGTAACCGCGTCGCGTGCGACCGAATGCGTGGATGTCACCGACACCGCCATCAGCACCGCCGTCAACAGCGCCACCGCCATCAGCACCTCTTGTCACGACCACCGCCACGATTATCATAATCGTTACCAGATGCACGATCTGTGACCACCACCACTATCATCACCCTTACCAACGCGATCATCACCACCACTATCATCACCCCTGCAAACACCACTATCACCTCCACCACGACTCACCACCACCACCACCGCACTGTCCTCCTCCGCGTGTCACGATCCCCAGGTTGGGAGTTCTCATCCTCATCAGTTGGGCGAGTGACCTTGACTCATCCAATCATCGCTCCATCCGCTGGCGGTGTCTAAAACGATCACCCGCGTTGTGTGGGGGGTGGATAGTGGGGGGGGGGGGGGTAGTGGGGGGGATAGTGGGGGGGTAGTGCAGGTGGGTAGTGGGGGGTGGGGGGATAGTGGGGGGGGGTAGTGGGGGGTGGGTAGGGGGGGTTAGTGGGGGGTGGTTAGTGGGGGGGGGGTAGTGGGGGTGGGTAGTGGGGGGGATAGTGGGGGGGTAGTGGGGTGGGGTAGTGGGGGGTGGGAATGTAGTGGGGGGCACCACCCCCCCCCACTCCCCCCGGTCACACGCCGCTGCGTCTGCCCCGTCAAGCGCATCAGCCGTGGGAGGAGGAGGAGGCAGCCTCCTCCCGGCGAAGTCGTCGTTGTGGCGGCGGGCCTGACCTCCTCCTCCTCCTCCGCGCCGCCGCAGCCGCCGCCGTCGGACCCGCGGCGTCTCCGGGGTCGCCCGCGGCAACCGCGATGCACAACAACCACAACAACCACAACAACCACGACAACCACGAGCAGCAGCAGCAGCAGCGTCGGCAGCAGCATCCGAGACATCACCATGGCAACCATCGCAGGGTGCGCGGGGGAACGGGTGGGGGTCCGTTGCCGTGGCGACGCGAGTTGTTGGGTGAACGGCGACGATTGGGGGCGGCTCTGTGGGGGCGATTGCAAAACTCCCTCTGTGAGTTGTGGGGGGAGAGGGGAGAGGGGGGGCGAGGGAGGGGGGCGAGGAAAGGGTGGGGGGGGGCAATGGAGGGGGGCCGAGAAACGGGGGGCGAGGGGGGGGCGACACTGTACAGTTTCTTGCCTTGCAGCAGAACGAGGTACAGTGGGGGTGGTTCTCGGGCCGTGTGTGTATTTGGTTACACTACCACCACTCACACTGTGTGTGTGTGTTTATTTATTTATTTGGTTACACTACCACCACCACCACCACTCACACTGTGTGTGTGTTTATTTATTTGGTTACACTACCACCACCACCACTCACACTGTGTGTGTTATTATTGATCTGAACTGGTCCGGTGCCCTCCCCTCGGTCGACCCAGCCTCAAACGAAAACCTGGCGCACTTCTGGACACAATCAGAACCGGGGAGACAAAGGCGGCTGTGCGTGTCTCTGGCCGTCTACGTATGTGTTGCCCCAGTAGTTCTGCTGAGGCTGTTACGGGGCATCTTTATCTTTTACCTGTCAACGTGAAGCCAGAGGGAGCCCACCCATGACGGGGGGGGGGGGGGGGGGTGCCGCACGCTCCGCAGGGAGAGACGCCTGAGTCGGGGGTTGAACCCATGCGCTTAAACTCACCCCCCACGCCCTCCCTCTGTCTGCAGGAGTTGTCGCCGTACGGCGAGGTGCCCAACGGGGCCGCTTTCAAGCCGCTGCACGCCACGGGTGTGCCTCGCTCACCCGCTCACCCACAACATCACTCGCTCGCTCACTCATCTGCACCATCACTCGCTCGCTCACTCATCTGCACCATCACTCACTCAGCCGATCGCTCGCTCGCCCGCTCACCCACTCGCTCACTCACGTGCTCACCTACACCATCACTCACCCACTCGCTCACTCGCTCGCTCGCTAACACCATCACTCACCCACTCGCTCGCTGACTCACCCACTTTATCACTCACCCGCTCGCTCACCCGCTCGCTCACCTGCTCGCTCACAACATCACTCACTCAACCGCTCGCTCGCTCGCTCACCCGCTCGCTCACAACATCACTCACTCACCCACTTGCTCCCTCGCCTGCTCGCTCGCTCGCCCGCTCGCTCGCTCACGTGCTCACCCGCACCATCCCTCACTCACCCGCTCGCTTGCTCACTCACCCGCACCATCACTCACCCGATCGCTAGCCTGCTCGCTCACCCGCCCGTTCGCTCACCCGCCCTCTCTCTCACACCATCACTCACTCACCCGCTCGCTCGCTCACCCGCTCGCTCGCTCACCCGTTCACTCACGTGCTTACCCGCATCATCACTCACTCACCCGCTCGCTCCCTCACTCACCCGCACCATCACTCACCCGCTCCATCACCCGCACCATCACTCGCCCGCCCGCTCGCTCGCCTGCTCGCCCGCTCGCTCACCCGTATGTTCGCTCACCCGCCCGCTTGCTCACACCATTACTCTCTCACCCGCTCGCTCACCTGCTCGCTTACGCTCACTCACGTGCTCACCAGCACCATCCGTCACTCACCCGCTCGCTCACCCACTCGCTCACTCACATGCTCACCCACTCGCTCACTCACATGCTCACCAGCACCATCACTCGCTCATCCCGCTCGCTAGCCCGCTCGCTCACCCACTCGCTCACCCACTCGCTCACTCACGTGCTCACCCGCACCATCACTCACTCATTCGCTCGCTCACTGACCCGCACAATCACTCACTCACCCGCTTACTCGCTCACTCACCCACACCATCACTCACTCACCCACACCATCACTCACTCACCCGCTTACTCGCTCACTCACCCACACCATCACTCACTCACCCGTTCGTTCACTCGCTTGCTCACCCACCTGCTCACCCACCCGCTTGCCCACTCACCTGCTCACTGGCATGATCACTTGCTTACCAGGCTCACCTGGACGGTCACACACCCGCACGATCACTCACCCGCCCAACTGCGCAATCACTCACTCGCTCACTTGCTTGCTCATCTGCGCGATCATTAAGCCGCTCACTCCCTCACTGCCGTGTGTGCAGTGTCGCGTGTGTGACGCGGTGCCGCGTGTGTGCTGGCGGTGCCGGCGGTGCAGGGAGCGGCATTGGCGCGAGGGCCCTGTCCGAGAGGGAGTTTGACGAGCGCGACGGCGACCTCGGGGACTCCCTCTCCCGGTTCATCGCGGACGGCGCCGTCGAGCAGGCGGGGAAGCTGGGCGAGGGTGAGCGGCGTGCGGGAACCCAACGCGAACCGCGTAGGGGGCCGGGCGGATAGCGGGTCGGAGCGCCGGGCCGGCGCCGCCATAGCGATGCGCCGTGTGCGGGGGATGGGGGCGCCGGCTCTCGGCCCGGGCATAGCACGGGCGCGGTGGTGCCGGGTGTGGTGCTGGCGGACGGGTGCCGACCTCGCGCACGGCGAGAGCTGAGCCCTTGTGAGCGCCTGACGATGCTGGGCGCAGTCCCCAGCGAAACGTCGGACAGAATTGTTCAAAACGTCTGCCGCCGCTTTTCAACGTTCATCCTCCTCTGCTTTTGCCGACGAACCAAATCGCTTGGCACTTTTGCCAACACGACGCGACAGGTCGATTCGATTGGCTCCTCTAGCTGGGTTGGTGCAGAGTTGATTACTGGGACTCCTCTACTTACGAACATTTGACTTAGGAGCTTTCAGAGATACGAACAAACCTGTCTGGATGTCCAGTTGCCTGTTCGGACCGAGAATCGTAAGTTCAACCACCGCACAATAGATGGCGGTGGTAGCATCTACATCTGCAGAACGTTAAGAACCAGTGGCATCTACATTTGCAGAGCATGAAAAACATGATCCAACTTTTAAAGCCATTCCCCGTGTGGTTAGTGTACACGCCATACAACCTGTTTGGAATCGACAGGAGTAACGTTGGACTTACGAACAAATCGACCTTAGAACAGACCTCTGGAGCCTAAGTTGTTGGTAAGTAGAGGAGTCCCTGTGCTGGCTTCACACCCACACCGCGATCAGAAGCAAAAGGATGGAACCGCGAACAATCCTCCGACGTGGGTGCCGCGGCGGGGACACCGGCGACTAACAGCGACAGGCTCCTGGGTTCGATTCCCGACTCGGGCGCCCCTCTCTTTACGCGGAGTCTCTGTCCCTATGACAATATTGCACGGTTCGTGGTGTCGCATTGCAACATTATTATCAAATCTAGAATTCTTATGAGGCTCCGCGGTGGCGAGACGTTAACTCCCTCGCCTGGTATGCAGGAGGTCGTGGGTTCGGTCCCGACCCTGACGATGCCTGCTGTATATTTGGAGTTAGCGTGTTCTCCCTCTCTCCTCGTGGTCGCGTGGATTTTTCTCAACGTCACGCGTTTTAGAGTGATGATAAGCCACACTTTTTTTTGGGCTAACATTACGTGTGATAGCCAGGTCGCTTCTGCAAAAAAGCTACATCGCTCAGTGGGGCTTTACCTGGTAATATAAAAAATAGTTAAATCGATGCACACGGCATGACGCCGAAACAGTTTGACGGTTGGTGGCAGCGGTGGTGGCGGTCGCGTCCCGCGGGTTCCAGGGCGGTCGGGAAAACCACGGCGTGAGGGGAACGTCGATTTGCAGCCGAAGCCCCGCGTGGTCCCCGGCACTCCGGGAACCTCCGCTGCGTTTGAGCAGCGCTGGCGACCGGCCCACGGCGCGAGAGAGGGAAAGAGGAGCGCGACGGTCGCCGTAGCGGTCAGCGCGCTGGGACCGGCGACCTCGGGTCTCTCCCGGCACGGCGGTTGAAACGACGCGGGCGAGGTTCTTAAATCAGCCGCGCCCTGTCCACGCATCAGCAGCAGCGGACAGGGGTTCACCACCGTCAGTCTGTAATCGGCAGCTCACTGCGTGTGGTGGGATACTCCCACCTCTTCCAAGACTCTTGACATTCTCTAGAAATCCCCCCCCCTACTCACCCGCTCACCCGCACCATCACTCACCCGCTCACCCGCACCATCAACAACCGCCATTCGACACTAAGTGGCGGTGACGTTACCACGACGCTTGTGCCAGGCTTGGTGCACCTTGAGGCCACGTGAAGTGTCGAATGCTTGCTGGCAGGAGGTCACGGAGCAAACCCAGGTGCCACGGGTCAACTGACTGAGATGACTGGCTGATTCACCACCTGTGCCCCCTACTGTGCCAACTTGCTGTGCTTTAGCCACCCAGCGCTCCGCTCGTTGTTGTGAGCGTCGCTTCTCTGCCCTCCGTTGTTGTTGGAGGGCGACTGCCTCCAACTGCCCAGCAGCGTCTTTCCGAGCCTCCTCCACAGAGGCCGATCTTGACACCGCTGGTATCAGTCATCGGCAAGTCCACTCAGCTCCACATCCTCCTGTACCACATCACTCTATCTCTTCTCTAGCCCTTGCCGCGCCCGTTTAGCCTCCTCTATCCGGCCAAACAAAAGCTGTTCAGGCATGCAGTGACTGGGTATGCGGGCTACATGACCCAGCCAACGCAGCCTTGCCTGCCAGAGGAGCTCACCGATGGGACTTTGCCCAGATCTTTCAAAGATTTGTGAGCTCTTTACACAATCCAGCCTGGTTAAACCCAGGATGGATCGTAGGCAGGCCAGCCTAAATGTTTCCAATCGGCGACGATGCTCCATTAGGGGGGTCCACATTTCGCAAGCATAGAGAAGGGTTGGAATGACCGTGGCCGAGAAGACTTGAAGCTTCGTGCGGAGCGACAGACCAGGTAGCTTCCACACAGCAATATGCAACCGATGAAAAGATAATGCCGCTCGACTGATTGTGAGTGAGACCTCTGCTGTCAAACCTGAGCCGGTCATGAGCACACTGCCCAGGTATGGGAAACTCTACACTCTCTCCACAACTGCCCCATCACCGATTGGGAGTTGTGGGGGTGGAGTGCCCGATGGTACAAAATACCCAGGCAGGTGCTTAGTTTTGGTGGGGCTGATGGTAAGGCCCCACCTCTTAGTGGTACGCTCCAGTTTCATCAGCAGCGCCTCCACCTCCTCCTCTGAGTGAGCAGCAATTACCAGATCATCGGCATACATAACGTGGTTGACTAATAGGGAACCATCCCTTGACCGCACCCGGGCATCGATCAGCCTCCCATTGTATCTGTACCAGATGTAAATTCCTCTGGTACAGCCATTAAAGGCTTCACGAACTACGTGGTCGAAAAATATGTTAAATAATGTTGGAGCCAGAGTTTACCCGGGCCCGCTCACCATCATGAAGGTCCTCAATGATCGTGAGAAGAGGGTCAGGGACTCCGAAAGCACGATGAACAACCCAGTGCCCAGGCCTACTGATGGTATCATAGGCCTTGACCAGGTCAATAAAGCAGAGATGTAGGTCTTGTTGGAATTTCCTACACCTCTGCAATAGCAAGCGGACAGAGAATATGGCATCTGTGCAGGACCGCCCTTTCCTGAAAGCACATTGCGGCTCCGCAAGCCTCTCCTCAGCGTGTCTGGCAAGGCAATGTTGAATATATAATCCTTGCCAGGACCTTTCCCGGCACACTGAGGAGTGAGATGCCCCTGTAGTTGTTACAGTCTGTGCGGTCCCCTTCTTAAAGAGGAGGACCACCAGGGCATCCTTCCAGTCCTGCGGAACCCGTCCAATGGTCCAGACTGTTGTTATGATGTCATATAGGGCAGTCTGTGCACAAACGCCACCCTCCCTCAGCATTTCGCTTGGGAGATAATCTCTGCCCGGTGCCTTTCCTGGTCTCAGACTCTGGATTGCCTTTAGTACTTCCTCAACAGGTGGCACCTCAGCCAGCCACTCACAGGGGGTGACTTCTTCTTCCAATATTTGAGGCACCAAAGCCTCAGCAGGGTCATCCCCACTTTGTCCCACGATGTTTTCCATGTCGAGGGATTTCCCCTCCCCCAGGACTTCACAGAAATGCTCACCAAATCTGAAAACCTGTTCCTGGAGGTCGGAGATTGGATCACCCTTTTTTCCCCTAATGATGGTAATAGGTGTGGTGCTGCAGATTACTTTTTTGATGGAGTTAAATAGGGATTTATGATCGCGGGCCATTGAGGCATACTCCATCTCCTCAGCAACCCGCGTCCACCACCCATCTTTGCAGCGCCTCACGGCTCTCCGAACCTCCGAGCGAAGGCTGCGGTAAGCCTCCTCATTGTCTAACGTGGGATGCTGTCGACGATTAGAGTGGGCCTGTCGCTTTTTCTCAGCCAGCTTGAACACCTCCTCTGTCAGCCATGGTCTCTGGGGAGGTCTGGACCGCATACCCAAAGCAGTCATTGCAGCTGCCTAAACCTCACCCATTTACCCTCGACATCTGGAGGAGTGGGGGACGATGCCAACCCCAGCCGCAAGCGATGATGAAATTCTAACTTGCAAGTTTCAGCTGAGACCAGGCCACCTTAGATTTGAATGGGGTCCTGGGTGTACACCCACCACCAGAGTGGAAGAATGGCAGGCGCATCTTACAGATGACAATCATTGGTCAGAGGGCAGATCAGCTGGTGTCAAGGACATGGGCCCGCATCCTTTGTCGCAGGTGCTAGCTAAAGTGGCCTCTCGGCACCTGCGACAGGAGGTCATAGAAGGCATCTGACTCATCGGCCTTACCTGCATCCCTCCACGGATGTTCGTCTTCGGTGGGGGCATAAGTAACCACGACCACCACTCCTCGCCTCCGGTGGATGGCAAGGCGAGCCCAAAGTAGCCTGGGGCTTACAGCTTCCTGCACCTCACCGCCACACTCCCACGCCCCCTTCATTCTTTTGTTCATAAGAAGAGCCACACCCTGTTGTTTGGCAGTCTCCTGCCCCGAGTAGAGGACTGTCCACCCCTCATGGTGGCAGGAGCCAGAGGCGGTCCATCGGACCTCCTAAACGCCATAGAGATCCAGGCGGAACCGGTCCAGCTACCGACAGAGGAGTGACAGGCAGCCTCTCCTCCGCAGTGAGCGTTCGAACATTCCACGTGGCCATCCGTAGTGGCTTTTTGTTGTTTCTGGAGGAGCCCCGAGGGTAAAGATTCAATCTCCCCGCACCATCACTCACCCGCTCACCCACACAATCCTCCCCTCGCCCCCACCGCCAAGCAGTGGCACGAGTGAGCAATTGCAGAGCTGCTTCTCCCCTAGCACGTCATCATCCTTCTGCTGCTGCTGCTACTCCCTGCCCTGCCCCCAGCTACGACCAGGCCTACCCCAACCCCTATCACTACCACAACCCCTATCACTACCCCAATCCCTATCACTATCCCTATCATTACCCCGACCCCCATCACGACCCCAACCCCTATCACTACCCAAACCCCTATCATTACCCCAACCCCTATCACTAACCAAACCCCTATCACTACCCCAACCCCTATCACTACCCCAACCCCTATCACTACCCCAACCCCTATCATTACCCCAACCCCTATCACTAACCAAACCCCTATCACTACCCCAACCCCTATCTCTACCCCAACCCCTATCACTACCCCAACCCCTATCATTACCCCAACCCCTATCACTACCCCAACCCCTATCACTACCCCAACCCCTATCACTACCCCTATCACTACCCCAACCCCTATCACTACCCCAACCCCTATCACTACCCCTATTACCCCAACCCCTATCACTACCCCAGCCCCTATTACTACCCCAACCCCTATCACTACCCCATCCCCTATCACTACTCCAACCCCTATCACTACCCCAACCCCTATCACTACCCCTATCACTACCCCAATCCCTATCACTACCCCAACCCCTATCACTACCCCTATCATTACCCCGACCCCTATCACTACCCAAACCCCTATCACTACCCAAACCCTTGTCACTACCCCGACCCCTATCACTACCCCAACCCCTATCACTACCCCATCCCCTATCATTACCCCAACCCCTATCACTACCACAACCCCTATCACTACCCCAACCCCTATCACTATCCCTACCCCTATCACTACCCCATCCCCTATCACTATCCCTATCACTACCCCGACCCCTATTACTACCCCTATCACTATCCCAACCCCTATAACTACCCCTACGCCTATCACCACCCCTCCTGCTACTCCCTGCCCCTCACCCCCCCCAGCTACGACCAGCCCAGCTCCCTCCCGTGGCCCAACCTCTGCTCCCTGCTCTCCCCACGGCCACCGTAACTCTACCAGCACCACTCTCAATAGACCAGAGGCCTTTTTGCGTCCTCTGGTCTAACACCGTTTGAGACTTGGCTCGAAAGAAAGCTGTCTCTGGTGTGGACCAATCAGTTTCAAAGACAATGCATATGCTATCAGAGTATGTTTGTTGTTTGCATTCTGACCACAAGTATTGTAGTTAATGCAGACGTGATTCCGTTTGGTGTTTTAACATCTCAACACAACTGTTTTGTTGCCAGAAAAAAATGGGAAAACCTATTCTCATATTTTGGTACTGGCAAAGGAGGTCCCATGACTCACCGTTTATCTCAACCACTTTAATCATACGCACCATTCTTATAATTCCCGCGAAGCGCCTCGGATTAAGGCGCTGTGTGTGTACATGTTTCTACATAAATATCGACAAGATAACAAAGCAAAGATTGCCCTTGCGCATTAAGATCTACGGATGAAAAGCGCCTTACAGATGTAAATGATTGTTGTTGTGCCCTTTGTATTTTTGCCGTGGGGGCGCTGGCCCATCGGCTTCAGGAGGGGGCGGGCATCGTCGGCGCACCTTGTGCGTCTGCATGTTCGACCACGTGCGTGCGTGGGTCGTCGCAATCAGAATCCGATGAGCTGTGAAGATTTGTATTTTCCACAGATGTCTAGTTAAAGGGGGGTGGGTGGCAAGGTGTCAGAACGTTACAACAGCAGCAAGCGACACAATGCAAACACCACGGCAGGAGCGCAAAGTATAGGAAAGGTAAACAAATCGCAAATACAACGGAATATTTTTTTTTTAGCAGGCGAGGCCCACCGAGCTATTAGCTTATTTTTCAGAAGCGACCTGGCTACCACACACGACAGCTCAACGAAGTGGCTCATCGTCATCACGTGACGCCTTGCTGTAATCGGATGTGTCATTTGGTGTGCGAACATCCCAACACTGCGGATGCGCTCGCCCCGCACGCTGCAGGGATAGAGAGCCAGTCGCTGACGTAACAAGAAGACAAGGCATGGCCACGTACTTTTGGGGAAATAAATTAACGTGCATCCTATCGAAAACTATAAACTGTTCTTTATTTTGCCAGGTAAGTCCCCAGTGAGCTGCTAGCGATTTTTCTGAAGCGACCTGACTATCGCAAATGATAGGTCCACGAAGTGGGCTTATCGTCATCATCATCATTATGACGTGGAAATGTGTAGCAGCCAAATATTCGAAACGCGTGACATCGATTTTGAACGTGAAGGGAACAACCGGAGGAGCCGGAGAAAAAGCCACGCGGGGAGAGAGGGACGCGTAAATTCCAAATATACAGCAGGCGTCAGGGTCGGGGATCGAACCCACGACCCCCGATTAGCCGGTGACTAATCGGGGATTTTGAGAGACTCCAAAACGGCGGTTCGCAGCCGGCGACCGGCACAAAGACCAAAGGCCGTCATCCAGCAGTGGATCGAGGATGGGGGCCGTACATCCGAGCGCACAAAGAGAAATACCATCGGAGTTCATTTTCTAATAACCGACGTTTTGGGCAATGGCCCTTCTTCACAGCACATGAGTTAAAACGAAAAATATCGGATCGACTTTAGTGTGGCCAGCGTTACTCCCACATGGCGGGCGGGTGGGGAACGTTCTGCCCTCTACTGCCAGTGTCACTCGAAGAAGGAGGGATCTCGGAGGGAGCTCTGCGATATCCGCTTCTGTGGGCCGTGACCCGGCATTGGCGATTTTGTAAAGCGCGACCGGTGCGTCGACAGAGATGAGGGCCCGTGGCTCTCTCCCCTCTCTCCCCCCTCTCTCTTCCTCCTCTTCTCTCGCTGCCCTCTCTGGCGTGCGTGCAGTGAGTCGAGATGTTTCCCCGCGATGCCGAGCGCTGCTGCAGCGGCCCAACGAGCTCCCCGTGGCCGCGCCGCCGCCCAGGCCGCTTCAAGATTCACAGCTCCCTCCCCCCGCATCGCGACGTAATCACAAAGATCGCCGATAAGCGCGCCGCGGCATGCCCGCTGCGTAAATCTCGACGCGAGCTGGCACCGCCGACTCCCCACACCCTCTCTCAGCCTCCTCTCGGCCTCGTCTCGGCCTCGTCTCGGCCTCCTCTCGGCCTCCTCTCGGCCTCCTCTTGGCCTCTCAGGGTCTCTCTGGGCCTCCTCTCGGGCTGGCCAGGTGTGCTGGGTGCGGGGCTGCTGGTGGCGGCACGCCGGTGGCTTCGTGCATCGTCCGCGTGAGGCTCGCGAGTGTCGCCCCCCCCCCCAGCTGACATAGACTCATACAGACCCATGTCTGCCTGCCTGCCTGCCTGTCTGCCTTCACACCTGTGTATCTACCTGTCCGTCCGTTTCTCTGTCTGCATGTCTGTTTGCCCAATCGTCTGCCTGCCTTCCCACCTGTCTGCCTGCCTGACCGTCTGTCTGCCAACTCCGCTCGCCTTTGCTTAAAAGGGGCCAAGACAATAAAAATCCATTTTACTCCCATGAGACATCACAGACAAACAATACTCTCTCCGTCTCCCTCGTGTGCTGCCGCCCAAGGCGTCGAGTCGGTTTCTGCCTCAATTTGAAATCGACGTTCCGTGGTGTGAACGGCGAAACACCGTCCACGCGAAGCGATCACCAATACTCCCCCCGTAACACCCCCCCCAACACCCCCCCACCCCCAAACCCCCCAACACCCCCCCACCCCAAACCCCCCAACACCCCCCCCACCCCAAACCCCCCACCCCAACACCCCCCCCCCCCCACCCCCTGCGTGTCTGGATTGTCCTACCACTGTTCCTACCACGTTCCTATCACTGTTATTACCACGTTCCTACCACGTTCCTACCACGTTCCTACCACTTTCCTACCACGTTCCTACCACTGTTCTTACCACGTCCCTACCACGTTCCTACCATTGTTTCTACCACGTTCCTACCACGTTCCTACCACTGTTTCTACCACGTTCCTACCATTGTTTCTACCACGTTCCTACCACGTTCCTACCACTGTTCCTACCACGTTCCTACCACGTTCCTACCACTGTTCCTACCACGTTCCTACCATTGTTCCTACCACGTTCCTACCACGTTCCTACCACGTTCCTACCACGTTCCTACCACTATTCCTACCACTATTCCTACCACGTTCCTACCACTGTTCTTACCACGTTCCTACCACGTTCCTACCACTATTCCTACCACTATTCCTACCACGTCCCTACCACGTTCCTACCACGTTCCTACCACTGTCCTACCACGTTCGTACCACTTTCCTACCACGTTCCTACCACTGTTCTTACCACGTTCCTACCACGTTCCTACCACATTCCTACCACTGTCCTTCCACGTTCCTACCACGTTCCTACCGTGGTGGCTGAGCGGCCCCTCGCAGTCGCAAGGCCGCGAGTTCATGATGCTGGTTTTGTGGGGCGGAGTGCGGAGTGGGTTGACTCAGCCGGATGTCGATGGAGCGTGTACCAATTTGCGTCAGCGGGCTGACTCCATCTCAGAGCACACCGCTCTCTATCGTGTCTCACCTGTGTCTCACCTGTGTCTCATGTCTTCCACACGTCTGCCCGTGTCCTCCGTGTCTCCCCCTTGTCTCTCCGTGCCTCCCCAGCTGTGACGGCGTTCAGCAGAAGGTTCACGTCTCTGTGGTGACGGCTCCGCGCCAAGGCGAGTTGCTCCACGTGGAGACGCGCCACCACCGCCACCACCACTACTACCACCACCGCCTCGACCGCCACCACCACCACCACCACCACCACCGCCTCCGCCAAGACCATCACCACCGCTTACACCACCACTGCCTCCACCACCGCCACCACCACCGCCTCCAACACAGCCTCCACCGCTTACACCACCACCGCCTCCACCCTCACCACCACCACCGCCACCACCACCATGACGACCGCCACGACCACCGCCACGACCACCGCCACCACCACGAACACCTCCACCACCTCCACCACCACGGCCACCGCCACCACCACTGCCGCCGCCACCACTGCCGCCGCAACAACCACCGCCAACACCACCACCACCATCATACGTGCGCGGTGCTCCGTGAGAGGGCACAGCGACGCTACCACAGTCTGCGTCACGCTCAGTACAGCGACGCGTGCCTTGAATGTGAAACGCCTTCATCTAGTAGCGACTTTGATCGTCTCTAAAATGCTATCTCAGTTTTAATAATTGATGCGACTTTCTGGATTTCATCATGACTTGCTGGATTCACCTGAAGATACTTGTCGCGGTTTCAAGTAAAACTCCGCGTAATATATGACTATATATCACTCTATGTGGCTGTGAGAATCAATATTCGGATCAACGATGCTGGTGGCCGTGAGCGGGAATCGAACTCAGGTGGCCGGGTTCTCGGCGAAGCACGCTGGCCGCTCCACAGCGGCTCTGCCGATGCACCAGCTGTGACCCCTACTGTGCCACCTTGCTGTGTTTTAGTCGTCTGGCGCTCCACTCGCTCACCCAAACGCTCACTCACACTCACATGCTCACACGCTCGCTCACACTCTCACACTCACACGCTCGCTCACACACTCACACTCTTACACTCACACTCTCACACTCACACTCTCACACTCACACTCTCACACTCACACTCTCGCTCACACACTCTCACTCACGCTCACTCACACACTCGCTCACACTCTCACACTCTCACTCACACTCTCACACTCTCATTCACACTCACACACTCTCACTCGCGCTCACTCACACGCTCGCTCACACTCTTACACTCTCACTTACACTCTCACGCTCGCTCACACTCTCACACTCACACACTCACGCTCACTCACACTCTCACAGTTTCACTCGTGCTCACTCACACGCTCTCTCACACTCACACACGCTCGCTCACTCACACGCTCGTTCACACTCTCACACTTTCACTCGCACTCACTCACACGCTCGCTCACACACTCACGCTCACTAACACGCTCGCTCACACTCTGCATGACGGGGGGGGGGGGGGCGAGGGGAGAACACACAAACCCGACACAGAAAGACCCCCCCGAGTCGGGAACCGAACCGGTGCCCCTTGTCTCTTCTGTTGTGCGAGTGGCGCGAGCGGTGGCACCGCTGGCCCTGTGCCCCCCCCCCCCCGCCCACCCCCCCGTGTGTTGCGTGCACAGTGAGTGGTGGCGCGACGTCGCGGCGCAGCCCCCACGCCACCGCCCTCCCCCGGCGCCCCCGGGACGCCGCGCCCCGGCACCCAGCGAGGCTCACTGCGGTAAGCGAGAGGCTTGGGCGGGGGTAGGGGTGAAGAGGAGGAAACTAAAACGAATAAACACAACTTTTAGCAGGTAAGGCCCCACTGAGCTACGTAGCTCTTTAGTCAGAAGCCCCGGCCTGGCCATCACACATGATAGCAGCTCGACGAAGTGGCTTGTCGTCATCATCGTCGTCGCCGTCGTCATCACGTGGACATTTGTAGCAGCAGCCGAACACTCTAAATGCCTGATGTCGATTCTAAATGTCGAGGGAAAAAACGTGGCCACGGTGAGAGAGACACGCAAACTCTAAATATACAGCAACAGGCGTCAGGGTCGGGATCTAACCCATGAACTCCTGCTTACCAGGCGAGGTAGTTAACATCTCCTAGCCACCCAGGAGAAAGCCTTCATCCAGCAGTGCATTGATTATGGCCGATGATGATGATGATGGTGGTGAGCGGATGGGAGGATGATCCGCATCGTAAGGGAATGCATTCGGAGAGGATACAGACGTGGCCTCAGCGAGCGGCTGAAGCACTTGTGAAGGGGTTGGTGGCCAACACCACTCCGCGCTTGTCGCCCCGGTGCCGGTGTTTGCTCAATTTCGCCGCGTACTCCTGGCAGCCCGAGTCGGCCCAGGAGGAGGCCCAGGACCGTCACTTGATGACAAAGCTTAGCGGGGAATCAAACTCGGGTCGTTGGTCTTCGAAGGGACGTGTCCTCACTATTACGCCAGCGTTCTCATAGACGCCGAATGGGAATCGGAATGTTCATTTAGACTGCCGGAGGAATCCGATGAGCTACAAAGCTTTTTTTCACGGCGTCGAGCTGGCATCGTCTGCTGTACCTCGTCGTTCGGCGGCGGTGGCGACCCCCTCCCACCCGGCACCGGCAACAAATTGCTCGGTGCGCTCGGAGCGACGGCGCCGGAGTCGTCCATCCACGCGGCTTCAACGCGTGGACGGGGGCCTGACCGGTAAATGTTTTCTCGTCGCGACCGTCGCCGGGGGGGGGGGTGGGGGTCTCGAGAGCCGGGCGCTGGTGGGGCCGGCGTCGCCGCCGGCGCGGTGAAGGAAAGTGGAGATGAGGAAGCAATGAGAGGTACACGGGAGCAGAGGCTCGGTAGGGGGAAGGGGAGTGACGTGGCCCTGGTTTTGGTATCGTGTCCGCAGGGTTTAACGCGGTTGCGGATCGCCGCCCGGCCGGAATCGACGGCGACAGTGGCGGCGTGGATGCTGCCGCGGCGACGACTCCGGCCCTCCACTTTGGTCGTCCCGCCTCTCCCGGCGCCGGAGGGACCGCGTCGTCTCCCACGACCACCCCACTCCCCCCCCCCCCCCTCAATGACCGCGCACTAATCGATCCGCTCAATTAGAAAATAATATCGGAAAATACTTTTACAACGCATTTTTTTATTACATTATATATATAAAGCTCACGGTTGGCGGCGCGGCTCTCGAAGCGGCGGCTGTCGCTCGTCCGCTCGCCGCGACGGAAAGGGCGGCGGGCGACCTCGCCGGCTCCCGCTCTCCCCCTCGCCGCCGCCGCCACCTTGTCCATGCACTCGCCGCTCCGCGCTTTCCGCCCCGGTCGTCTCCGCGCCGATGATTACGACGCCGCCGCCGTCGTCGCCTCTGCGTCGACCCGCCGGCAAAGCGTCGTGGCCCCTCTCCCCCAGGTGAGGCCCCCCTCTAGCAAAACCAAACTCGCGATTGCTCCTCCTTGCCACCACTGCCCGGCGCTGCAAGTCACCGCGAGCGGGCGACCTGCTCAGACGGACGCGTTCCCCCCCCACCCACCCCCCGCTCCGGTCGGCCCGCGGCCAGCGGCCTCTCAGCCGCCCGCATCTGAGGTCAACGCTGGAGCTCTCGGCGAGTGAGTGCCACCTCGACCTGGCCTATGCAAGGGTCCCCCAACTCGATGACAGATGGCCGAAAGACGGGGCCCCGTTTGGGCTCGAATCGAGGAGTCAGACGGCCACTGTGATCCGAGCGGGCTGCCCAAGTGGAATGGTCTCAGCCTGGTCGCGCGTTGAGCATGCGGCAGAGCGGGTGGGAAAGTTCTGCCCTCGACTACGTGTGGACCAGAGTGTCGCTCGGAGAAGACGAAGGCGATCTCAGAGGTAGCACGGTGGTGTCCACTTCCGCAGGTCGCATTACTCTGCGAGACTTCCGACAGCGGCGCGATCGGAGATGAAATATGCGCGGGAAAGAAAATAATAATATTAAATGAATGTTCTCACAAACGTTACGCTCAGCACAAGAGCAACTGCTGTGATAGTCGACCAATCGCAGCGGGAGCGGGGGTTGCGTATTCCTATCGTTGTGCATGTTTAGTCGGGAATGCCTGCGTCTCAAGACTGTTTGTCGGGAGGGGTCCTGCTCGGGTTTTTTGCAGTAAGGGGCGATGTCGCTGCTGCAGCTGCTGTGAGATCCAAATTTGAGTGATCTCGCTTGTCGATTTGCAGCATTGGGGATGTTTTGGCCAATTGTGTGTGCGTGTGCGTTTAGCTATTAGAGGAGGAAAACCCGGAGCGACCTGGAGGAAATCCATGCACACACACCCCATGTCTTTACCCTACAGCCATGCATGTACACAGACACACACACACCCCATGTCTTTACCCGACAGCCATGCGTGTACACAGACACACACACACCCCATGTCTTTACCCGACAGCCATGCGTGTACACAGACACACACACACCCCATGTCTTTACCCTACAGCCATGCATGTACACAGACACACACACACCCCATGCCTTTACCCTACAGCCATGCATGTACACAGACACACACACACCCCATGTCTTTACCCGACAGCCATGCGTGTACACAGACACACACACACCCCATGTCTTTACCCGACAGCCATGCGTGTACACAGACACACACACACCCCATGTCTTTACCCTACAGCCATGCATGTACACACATGCACACACACACCCCATGTCTTTACCCTACAGCCATGCGTGTACACAGACACACACACACACCCTATGTCTTTACCCTACATCCATGCGTGTACACAGACACACACACCCCATGTCTTTACCCTACATCCATGCGTGTACACACATGCACACACACACACCCCATGTCTTTACCCTACAGCCATGCATGTACACAGACACACACACAGACCCCATGTCTTTACCCTACATCCATGCGTGTACACAGACACACACACCCCATGTCTTTACCCTACATCCATGCGTGTACACACATGCACACACACACACCCCATGTCTTTACCCTACAGCCATGCGTGTACACAGACGCACACACACCCCATGTCTTTACCCTACAGCCATGCGTGTACACACATGCACACACACGTGTGTTAATGCTTCATGTGTGTCGGTGTGCCTGAGCTCACTGCCTAAGCCCTCTTAGCGAAGTCACAGAACGCTCATCGTTCTTGCGGCCATTCCACGATTGCTTATTTATTGTACACCACCATCGTCGTAGTCGTCGCCGCCGGCCATGTTCAGTCCACTGCTGGATGAAGTCCTCCACCAAGCCGCCGGCCGCCGTCTCTCAAGGCCGCGCGATGCAACGACGAATCCAGAACCTGGCCTCTCGCATCGGCCAATTTCCTCGCTCGCCCCCCCGTGCCGATTTGAAATATTTGTTTTATTGTACCAGGTGTGTGTCCCCCACTGATCTACGTAGCGCTTTCTTTTTTGAGAAGCGACCTTGCCATTGCAAATGAAAGTTCAACGAAATGGCTTTTATGATGTCGACATTTATAGCAGCCAAATACTCTTAAGCGCATGTTGATGCTAAATTTCGAGGGGGAAAAACCGGAGGAACCGGAGGACCCGGAGAAAAATCCACGCAACCACTGGGAGACACCGCAAACTCCAAATATACAGCAGGTGTCAGGGTCGGGATCGAACCCACGACCTCCTGCATAGCAGGCGAGGTAGTTAACATCTCGCCACGGGGAGAGAGAGACATCGCAAACTCCAAATATACTGCAGGCGTCAGGTTCAGGATCGAACCGACGACCTAATGTATACCGGGTGAGGTAGTTGACATCTCGCCACCGCAGTGAATACACGGCATGGATCGTGATGACCCCCCTGTGACCTTCACTCGCTGAGTGCAGTTGGTCATTGGTGGTGATGGGGATGGGTATGTTTGACCCCCCTGTGACCTTCACTCGCTGAGTGCAGTTGGTCATTGGTGGTGATGGGGATGGGTATGTTTGACCCCCCTGTGACCTTCACTCGCTGAGCGCAGTTGGCCAGTGGTGGTGATGGGGATGGGTATGTTTGACCCCCCTTTGACCTTCACTCGCTGAGCGCAGTTGGCCAGTGGTGGTGATGGGGGTCGGCATGTTTTGGGTTCAGGTTGCCGACACCTCGTGGCTGGGTGGGGGGGACCCCTCTGGCTTCATCCGCACCGCGTGGAGCCGCGACGCCACCTCGTGGTGTGGTGGCGGCGTGGGCAACCACCCCCACCCTCCTCCTCTCCCTCCTCCCCACGCGTGAGTCCCCGAGGCTCTCGTCGAGTGGGCAGCGTTTTAATCCGCGAGAGAGCGAGAGAGAGAGACCAGGATAGAGGAGGAGTCTCATTGGCAAGAGTGACATGAGGGTGGGGGGGGGTCATCAGAACGACCAAAGCGCAACAGATACGTCTCGAGCTGAGGTCAAAGCGCTTGTGAGGTCGTGCATGGAAAGTCCACGTTCCTGTGGCATAACGACGACGACGGCGTAGGGCGATTGTGGTGGCGATGTTCGGCCGTTCAGGTTGAGTTGACCCCGACCGGGATTTGAACTCGGTCAAGCCACGGGGTGGCGATTAAGCGATTGGAAATCTGGAGCGGAAAAAAAGGCCGCGCGTTTTTCTTCATTTTGCTCCGGTTATAATTTGCTGCTGCTGCTGCTGCTGCCCACGTAAGTTTGATGGACTGGCCCTGGCATCAGTGAGGGCTTGGTGGATGTTATCGCCCTGTTACCCCACAGCGCCTGTGGGACTCTGGTTGATCCGTGCAGCAGCTCCAGCAGCTCCAGCAGCAGCAGCAGCAGCCCTCGGGGTTTACCGGCGGTACGGGTCCTCGCATCATCACGGCGGCAGTCGTCGGCGGGTGGCTCGGCGACAGTCCCCGTGGCTGCGCGGTGGTGCCGCAGTGGCGACACGCGCAGCAGGAAAGCGCCTCGGTTCGATTCCCGACTCGGGTTTCCTTTCTGTGCGGAGTTTGTGTGTTCCCTCTCTCTCTCCCCCTTGTTCTGCGTTGCTTTTCCTCCGCGTTCTTCAGGTTCCTCCTCCCACAGCGAAACACGCGCACAGGCGCACACACACCCAGGCGCACACGCACGCACACACATGGACGCACACACAGGGTAGCGCGCACACACGCACGCACGCGCACCGTGGAACTGGAATTGGCCAAACCACCATCCCCAGTGCTGCAAAAAATGCCATGCGAATGTCCTCAGTTGGGATCAGACGCAGCAGCAGCGGCAGCAGAAAGGTTTGGCAGGACTCTCCTTGAGACTCCGTGAGACTTTTCTGGGTAAACCGGCGGAATCGTGGTCCTGTTTAGCGTGGATGGTTCTGAGAATCCTCTCCTCGCTCGAGATGAGTGCGGGCAGCGTCGAATGACGGACGTCGTCGTCGGCACGATCGTCGCAGGCGCGCGCAGCTGCCAGCGGGTGAACTCGGGGGGGCCACGTGTTGGCCACCGTCGCCGCCGGCTGTGGATTTGCCGACGAGTCGCTTCGAAGGCGAAACCCACGCGAGCTTCGCTGCTGTTGCGCCCGTGGCTGGTGGGAACGCGTTGCACCTTGAGGACCGCACGGTTCGCAAATTTTTTTTTTATATTTTAGAGAAACGTGATTGGTTTGAAACGGCATTCGTGTTTGCATGGGTGTGTGTATGTGTGTGCTTGTGCGTTTAGCGCATTGCGCAAATAACTTGGAGACCCGGGTTCGATTCCCGCTCACGGTCAACACCGGCGTCGATTATCTGAACCGGTCCTGGGCCTCCCCTAGGTCGACTCAGCCTCAAATTAGTACCTGGTGCGATGTGTAAACATCGCCACTAGAGAGACAAAGGCGGCCGGGCATGGTGTTGGCCACCCACCCCCTCTTGTGCTGTGCCGGCCTTTATAGGTGCTAGCTGACAGCACTTGCCCCAACAGTCTGTTAAGGCTACACGGGGGATCTTTGTTTTTGTGCTCGTGCGTACACGAGTGGGGAGCGGTGGCGCAGTGGTTAGCGCTACGACCCACGGCTCCCCAAGTCCGACTCCTGCTCACGACCAGTAACAGCGGCAGCGAATATTTGAAGCGTTCCTGGTCTCTCCTTAGGTCGACTCGGCCTTAAATGAGTATCTTGGTGCAGTGTACAGTATATAAAACAACGGGGAGACAAAGGCGGCCGGGAGTGGTGCTGGCCACACCGCCCCCTCGTGTGTTGTTGCGGCCTGCATAGGTGCTATTTGCTAACAGCACCCTTACCCCAGTCTGTTAAGGCTAAACGGGGGATGTTTGTGTATGAGTGTACAAGTGCGTGTGTGTGCATGCGTGTGTGAATGTGTGCATGACACGTGTACAAGTGCATACATGTGTGTGTGTATGCACGTGTGTGTGTGCACGTGCGTGTGTGAGTGGGGAGCGGTAGTGTAGTGGGTAGCGCTACGCTGCGCTACGAACCCGGCGACCCGAGTTCGATTCCCGCTCACGGCCACCGGCGCCAGTGACGATTATCTGAACCGGTCCTGGAACCTCCTCCCCTAGGTCGACTCAGCCTCAAATGAGTACTCGGTGCGGTTTGTCGTAAACATCGCCACTCGGGAGACAAAGGCGGCCGGGGGTGGTGCTGGCCACCCGCCACCTCGTGTGCCATGTCGGCCTTCATCGGTGCTTCTTGCTAACGGCACTTGCCCCCAACGGTGTCGCGGGCTACACGGGGGATCTTTGTCTTTGTGCGCCCAAGGAACGCGACTGGCGCGTTGTCGATGCCCGACTGGCACGGCGAGACTCCTCGCTCCTTTCGCTTCGATGCGCTCTTCACAACAACAACAACAACGAAACATCACCGGTTGTTGTTGTTGTGGTGGTGGTGGTGGGGAATCCGTGCCCTGCTCGTACGCGTCATGGAGACTCCATGCACTCTTTGAGTGCAAATGCGGAACGGCGCCATTGCCTTATCTGAAGGTGGTAATGAAAACCATTGATGTGTATATTTGTTTTGTAATTCATCTTCGTCGTCGTTTGTTGTCCCGCGCTCTTGCCCTGTGGAGCTGTACATATCGGCGAGTGGCTGAGGGTGACGATGATGACGATGAGACCACGGGGCCTCTCTCTGCCCCCTGCTGCGTGTGGCTTGCAGCACCGCGCCTCGCTCCAGGCGAGAGCAGAGCGGCTGCCAGAAGCGACTTTTATTTGGGCGATGTGCTATGATGAGATGCAAGGGTCGTCGCCCGAAATGTCGTCGGTTATATGTTGTTGTTCGTCGAGGCCACACTCGCAGTGTTATTGGCGGATGCGTGGAATCTAAATCGTAGCACAGTGCAATCTTATCTTGAATCTTGACTTAAAGCTTTCGTGACTGCAGGAATTCATATTCGTTGGGTCTTTCGGTAAAGCCACGTAGGTAGAAAAAATAATAAAAATCTTGTAATAATCAACATAATAATCAAACTAATAATAAAATAACAATATCAGAGTTTTATCATTTTCATTATTTTTTCTATCTACGTGTCTTTACCGAAAGACCCAAAGAATATAATCTTATCTTGATCTAACACGTCGTCGTCGGCGGCTTTCGCGACCAATGTTATCCATTACAGAGGTGTTTTGGGTGAGATCGCGTGAATATGAATGTGTGTCGTTAAACCCGCCACCACCCGACACAGCCAATCAGTGAAGGGGTTTGTCAACAAAACGTGTAGTGTATAGTGCAGTGTATAGTGTAGTATACTAGTTCAGCACTCACGGGTTGTTGTGTGTTGGAGAGTAAACCCACTACAACATTTACAATTATAGTGTAGTGTATAGTGTAGTGTATAGTGTAGTGTATCGTGTAGTGTATCGTGTAGTATATCGTGTATACTGTAGTGTATAGTGTAGTGTATAGTGTAGTATACTAGTTCAGCACACACCGGTTGTGTTGGAGAGTAAACCCACGACTACATTTACAATTATAGTGTAGTGTATAGTGTAGTGTACAGTAGTGTAGTGTATAGTCTAGTGTATAGTGTAGTGTATAGTGTAGTGTATAGTGCAGTGTATAGTGTAGTATATGTTGGAGAGTAAACCCACGACTACATTTACAAATATAATGTAGTGTATAGTGTAGTGTATAGTGTAGTGTACTAATACAGTACTAACTGGTTGTTTTGCGTTGGAGAGTAAACCCACTACAACATTTACAATGCTAGTACCGTGACGTTTCGCCAGCAAATACAACAACGACGACGACCGGCAGCAGGCGGGCAGCCGCAGAGCAGTGGAGAAGTCCCGTAGCAGGAGTATTGCTGGCGAAACGTCGCCCTCGAAATGTAAATGTCGTAGTGGGTTTACTCTCCAACATACACTACACTATACACTACACTATAATTGTAAATGTTGTGGTGGGTTTACTCTCCAACATACACTACACTATACACTCCACTATACACTGCACTATACACTACACTATAATTGTAAATGTTGTAGTGGGTTTACTCTCCAAGACTCTGGTGTGTGCTGTACTAGTATCGAATTATCACGTTTTGTTCACGTGACAAACCTTCCTAATTGGCCGTGTCGGGTGGTGGTGGCTTTAACGACACATTTATATTGACGCCATCCAACCCATAAAAAACACCTCTTATGGACAATCTTATCTCACATAGATTCATATCGCAGCGCCTTATCTCAAGGCGCCTTTTACAAGAATTATACAATTGTACATAAAATAATCGTGGTTGAGAATCAGAATCGGAATCTTTATTTAGACTGGTGGTGTGGTGGTAGTGACAGCAGGCGGGAGTCGTTAAGGAGGGGTTGGGGTAGTGATAGGGGTTGGGGTATTGATAGGGGTTGGGTAGTGATCTGGGATGGGGTAGTGATAGGGCTGGGGTAGTGTTAGGGGTTGGGGTAGTGATAGGGGTTGGGGTAGTGATAGGGGTTGGGGTAGTGATAGGGGTTGGCGTAGTGATAGGGGATGGGGTAGTGATAAGGGTTGGCGTAGTGATAGGGCTGGGGTAGTGGTAGGGGTAGTGATAGGGGATGGGGTAGTGATAGGGGTTGGCGTAGTGATAGGGGATGGGGTAGTGATAGGGGTTGGGGTAGTGATAGGGGTTGGGGTAGTGATAGGGGTAGTGGTAGTGATGGGAGCTGGGGTAGTGATAGGGGTTGGGGTAGTGGTATAGGTTGGGGTAGTGATAGGGGTTGGGGTAGTGATAGGGGTTGGGGTAGTGATGGGGGTTGGGATAGTGATAGGGGTTGGGGTAGTGATAGGGGTTGGGGTAGTGATGGGGGTTGGGGTAGTGATAGGGGTTGGGGTAGTGATTGGGGTTGTGGTAGTGATAGGGGTTGAGGTAGTGATAGGGGTTGGGGTAGGGGTTGGGGTAGTGATAGGGGTTGGGGTAGTAATAGGGGTTGGGGTAGTGATAGGGGTTGGGGTAGTGATAGGGGTTGGGGTAGTGATAGGGGTTGGGGTAGTGATAGGGGTTGGGGTAGTAATAGGGGTTGGGGTAGTGATAGGGGTTGGGGTAGTGATAGGGGTTGGGGTAGTGATATGGGTTGGGGTGGTGATAGGGGTTGTGGTAGTGATAGGGGTTGGTGTAGTGATATGGGTTGGGGTAGTGATTGGGGTTGTGGTAGTGATAGGGGTTGGGGTAGTGATAGGGGTTGGGGTAGTGATAGGGTAGGGGTAGTGATAGGGGTTGGGGTAGTGATAGGGGTTGGGGTAGTGATAGGGGTTGGGGTAGTTATAGGGGTTGGGGTAGTGATAGGGGTTGGGGTAGTGATAGGGGTTGGGGTAGTGATGGGGGTTGGGGTAGTGATAGGGGTTGGGGTAGTGATAGGGTTTGGGGTAGTTATAGGGGATGGGCTAGGTCTGGTCATAGCTGGGGTGCGGGAGCGAGGGTTGTTGTCAGGGAACAGGAGAAGCTGCTGCTGGTCGTCGTCGTTGCTGTTGTTGGGTGTCAGAGTGAATCTGGCTGCTCTGTGTTTGTTTCGGGGCGAGGCCACGCGCGTGCTGAAGCTGCCGCAGGTCCCGGCAGAGCGGCCACGCAAAGTGCTCTGGACGTTCTCCCAACTCGCTGCTGCCCTCGGAAGCGTTCAGTCTCGAGCGAGGCTGTCCGTGGCAGGAGGAGGGGGAGGAGGAGGTGGCGGGGGCGGAGAGTTCGCGGTTTAGACTCGGGCGGCCGCCCTCGGTCAACACCGCGTTGTCCGTGCCACCCGTAGCGGTGACGGTGCGCTCGCAGCGGGCGCCCTTCGCCAGAGCGGGCCGTCGTGTGCCGGGCGTTTGTCGCGGCCCAAATTTTGGCAAAATTTGTCACGGCGTGGGTGGTGATGAGGGTTGTTTTGATGAGTTGTTTTGCCAAATTTGGACCGCGACTTTCTCCGTTGGTATCGCGCGAGCACAGCGGGGACGATCATCGACCCCCGACCAGGAAAACCTGGCAGGCCCCCTCCCGACAAATGAGTCTTGAGTCTCGGCGAGGCTTGCCCGTGTAAGACAAGCACAACGAGGGAGAATACCAATACATGTGACCATACGTGGTGATGTGTAGACAGTGCAGTGCCACTGCCGCTGCGAACCAAGAGGTTCGTTTTCACTTGGGCTTGTGACTCTTGGGCAAGGCAGAAGTAATCGTGGTCTTAAGTGGCTTTGTCTCTGCTTTCAAAAAAATGTGTACAAATCAAAAAATACAACTGCTTTGTATCCTTAAAACAGAACATGTAAATAATAACAATGTATGATTCACGCGTGTGTGTGTGCCTGTGTGTGTGTGGTGGAGGGAGCGGTGGTGCAGCGGTTAGCGCTATGCTGCGCTACGAACCCGGCGATCCGAGTTCGATTCCCGCTCACGGCCGACATCCAGTGACGATTATCTTAACCGGTACTGGGCCTCCCCTAGGTCGACTGAGCCTCAAATAAGTACCCTGGTGCTGCGTGTAAACATCGCCGCTGGGGAGACAAAGGCGGCCGGGCGTGGTTTTGGCCACACCACCCCCTCGTGTGCCGTGCCGGTTATCAGCGGTGCTCCTCGTTAACAGCACTTGCCCCCAGCATTCTATTAAGGCTACACGGGGGATCTTTGTCTTGTGTCTCGTGTGTGTGTGTCAAACGACAGACGTGACTACTGTCCCCTGCTATGGTGACGGACCAGCGAGATAAAGCGCGAGGTTGAACGGGAGAAGCCGCCTCGCGTAGTTCAAATACGAGAAAGACGCATTATTACATTGACTCATCAACAACAACCCCCCTCCCCCCGCACACCCCCCCAATTGCAAGCTGCCCAAACCAAAACACGAAATGAGCCAAGGGTTGCCGTCATCGCCTGATGGCGTGGTCTTAATTGCGCTGCTGTTGCTGCTCAGTTGATGACGACGAGGATATTGATGAGGTTGTTGTTGATGCTGCTGAGTTGACGACAATGTTGTTGATAACGACCACGATGAGGTTGCTGATGCTGCTGAGTTGACGATGATGACAATGATGTCGATGACCACGATGAGGTTGTTGATGATGATGATGACAATGATGTCGATGATGATGACAATGATGTCGATGAGGTTGTTGATGATGACAATGATGTCGATGGTGATGACAATGATGTCGATGAGGTTGTTGATGATGACAATGATGTCGATGGTGATGACAATAATGTCGATGAGGTTGTTGATGATGACAATGATGTCGATGGTGATGACAATGATGTCGATGAGGTTGTTGATGATGATGACAATGATGTCGATGACCATGATGAGATTGTTGATGATGATGATGACAATGATGTCGATGATAATGATGGTGGTGGTGGGTTGTGAAACTGCCTCTTGCCTTGCCTGGAACCGCACCGCACAATCCCTCTGCCGTGACGGACAATAAATATCCCTTGAGCGCGCGCCCTCTCGTGTGTCAACTCGCACCCTGCACCCCCATAGCCCCCCCCTCCCCCCGTCCTCTGCGTGAGTCTTGACGCATCCCATCAGCCGACAGCAGCCCTCTGGGAGTGCATCGTCCTCAGCGCCGGTGGCGGTGATGCCGGTGGCGGTGATGCCGGTGGCCGTGATGCCGGTGGCGGTGATGCCGGTGGCGGTGATGCCGGTGGCAGTGATGCTGGTGGCCACGTGGCACGTGGCGACTGCCCGTGGCCACCCCTCGCTGTTGCAGGCAGCGGCGAGGGTTGGTGGATCACGCGCTGATGTTGCTGTCAAACTCCCTTCCACCCGGGGGCGTCGAAGAGGAGCCGCGCCCTGGCTCCCCAGGAGAAGGCAGTAACAGCCACATGTGGACTCCACCTGTTCCGCCCGTACAGGGATCGAGCGTTGCCCTCTCGCACGTGTGCGTGGGCTTTTTCCGGGTGCTCCGGATTCCTCCCACGTGTGCACGCTCATTAATTTGGCCGGTAAGACCATCATATGTAGAGGACCGCAGAGCTTGGGGGGCAATTATTGTGTAGCGCCGCCTCCTCGTCACTGCATCACTGCAGCTGCCTTCCCCCTTCTCGTCTGTGGCTCCTCCTCCTGGCGCCTCTGAGTCGTCCTCTCTCTCTGAGTCGTCCTCTCTCTGAGTCGTCCTCTTTCTCTCTATGAGTCCTCCTCTCTCTGAGTCGCCCTCTCTCGCTCTCTGAGTCATCCTCTCTCTTTGAGTCGCCCTCTCTCTCTGAGTCGTCCTCTCTCTCTGAGTCGTCCTCTCTCTGAGTCGCCCTCTCTCTCTGAGTCGTCCTCTTTCTCTGAGTCGCCCTCTCTCTCTTAGTCGTCCTCTCTCTCTGAATCGCCCTCTCTCTGAGTCGTCCTCTCTCTCTCTGAGTCGTCCTCTCTCTCTGAGTCGCCCTCTCTGAGTCGCCCTCTCTCTGAGTCGTCCTCTCTCTCTGAGTCGTCCTCTCTCTCTCTCTGAGTCGCCCTCTCTCTCTGAGTCGTCCTCTCTCTCTCGGAGTCGTCCTCTATCTCTGAGTCGTCCTCTCTCTCTGAGTCGCCCTCTCTCTCTGAGTCGTCCTCTCTCTCTCTGAGTCGCCCTCCCTCTCTATGAGAGCGAGCGAGCGAGTGTTGTGCGGCGGTGGCTGTGACGCACCATGACAAATTGACATCACGGTTATGAGCATCAGAGGTTTAATGGCATCAAACTCTCGGCCGGTTTTGACATTCGGTGCCTCATCAGCAAGAGTCAGGCTCGCTTGATTATCATTCGAGGGCATCGCGATCAGCCGGGCGGCGCCTGCAATTCGGCGCTGTGGAGTCAGCAGCGAGGGTTGGTGTATCACGCACAGATCAGCTGTGAGACTCTTCTGCCCATGAGTGTCGAGGAGGCGGTAACAGCCACCTGTGGACTAATCTCCATCTGTCCCATCTGCCTTGGTGAACTGCGAGATGTCTTTTGGCAAGGGCCCTCTCCGTGCGATCGGGGGCCCCAGCGTGACGCAAAGTGGAGATCACAGAGCTACCTCTGAGATCGCTTCCGCACGTGACCTGCGGTCACAAGGTGACCAATCAGAGCGCTCTCCTCTCGCTCGCGAGTGTCCCTCCACAGCAGTCGCGCCACGGGGCGGGCCCCTGGCGTGCGCTCCCCCTACCGACGGTACACACAGAGTCAAGGACATCCCCCATCATCATCATCATCGTGCCGCTGTCAAACCCCCAACGGGTTGAAATGTGTGGCGGCTCTCACGCTCTGATGACGCATTATCATCGGCGAGGGTGGCGCCCGCCACTGAACTCGAGTGGAGGACGCAGAGCCACGGAGAATGCGCTGCGGCTGCTGCATTGGCAGTGATGCTCAAACAACAAACAACAACAACGACGACGACGATTGTTGTCCTTCACCAAGCACATCCCGATTAGCGCGGTTGGCTATGTACGGTGAGAAAGAAATTCAGCATACGTCATGTTCCGTATCAATAACAAAAGGGGCAATATATAATATGATAGTCGGCGACGTTTCGGACAATGACGTGTGGGGTTTTGCAGCAGCAACAACAACAACATCTAAACACTTTGACACATCCCATTAGCCACACGACTTATTCTGTGAGGTGAAGACTTCCAGCAGCATTAGCTCAACACGAGCAAATCTCTGCGCCGGTTTGGACATTCCGTGTGTCGTCAGCAAGAGTCAGGCGAGCTTTATTGTTTATTTGATGTGAGAGGCAGATGCGGGGTAAGAGGCGAGCGGTCAGCCAGCTGATGTTGTTATCACTGGTGGCTAGGAGATGTTAACTCCCTCGCCTGGTCTACAGGAGGTCTTGCGTTCGAAACTCGATCCTGACACCTGCTGTATATTTGGAGTCCTGCGGTGTCTCTCTCTGTCTCTCGTCATCACGGTGGCTAGGAGATGTTAACTACCTCGCCTGGTGTACAGGACGTCTCTCTCTCTCTTTTGGTGGGCGCTAAATGCACCGCGCACAACACGAAAGAAAAGTCACGTGGTGGTTGTGGTGGTCATCGCGCACGCCACGATGACAAGCGAGCGCTTCAGAAGGTGAACACGAGGGTGCCGTCCACGCTGGTACAGAGGGTTTTTCCGGCTCCCCAGCGTTCGAAGAAGACGCGCACATAGCGTTTGTTTATTTTTTTGCTGGTGATTTTGTGTATTTCATATCGGAATTGCCTCCAGTGCTGTTGCTGCTGGCGGCAATAAAAGTTGCACATTTAGAATCGGCATCACCACGCGTTCAGAGTTTTTGGCTGCTCGACATTTGCCCGTGATGATGATGATGAGCTTCACTTTCGTTGAACTCTCATTTGTGACGACCAGGTCGCTTCTGAAAAACAGCGACGTAGCAGCTCAACGGGGCCTTAGCCAGAGGTGTGGACTCGAGTCATGCGACTTGGACTCGAGTCAGACTCGAGTCATGATTTTGATGACTTCAGACTCGACTTGGACTTGCCTCATCTTTGACTCGACTTGACTCGGGACTCGAGAGCAAAGACTTGAGACTTACTTGTGACTTGCATAACAATGACTTTGTCCCACCTCTGGCCTTAGCTGGTAAAATACAAAAATAGTTAATACATTTAACGTTTTTTTGTAAATCTAAATGAACGAGGCGAGTCGATGACTGAGCGGGCGATCTGCGAGGCGACCACCAGAGGGCGAGGTGGCACCACCTTCCACGGGACTTGGGCTGTGGCGGCGGTGGGGTGGGCGTGGCTTGCGAGCCACCAGCGATTCACGTCGACCACCTTTGTTTTCCCAGTGCTGCTGTGAACACAATCGCTTGTGGCTGAGTCGACCTAGAGGTTGGGTGGGTGGGGGGAGGAGGCTCAAGAGACGTGGGGACGTCACAGCACGGGATGGAATGACAGCGCCATTGGCCGATAGCCACACGGATGCCGGCCACGGCACCCACGCAGCCAGCGAAGCCTCTCTGTGTCTCAGGGCTCCATTTACAGAGGTCGCTGCCACACTGGGGCATGTTTGGCCGTGAATTTCTTGAGTCAGAGTTTGGCTTCCTGTGAGTCTATGGGTCTCTGTGTGAGTCAATTGGTGTCTCTGAGTCTGTATGGGTCTCTGTGAGTCTAAGGGTCTCTCTATCAGACTAATTTGTCTCTGTGTGAGCCTATATGGGTGTCTGTGAGCCTATATGGGTCTCTTTGTAAGTCTATGGGTCTCTCTGTCAGACTAATGGGTCTCTGTGAGTCTATGGGTCTCTGTGTGAGTCTATATTGGTCTCTGTGTGAGTCTATGGGTGTCTGGGTGAGTCTATATGGGTCTCTTTGTGAGTCTATGGGTCTCTCTGTCAGACTAATGGGTCTCTGTGTGAGTATATGGGTCTCTGTGTGAGTCTATAGGTCTCTGTGTGAGTCTATATTGGTCTCTGTGTGAGTCTATGGGTCTCTGTATGAGTCTGTGGGTATCTATAGACTCGTATAGAAACTCATAAACTCACATACAGACCCATAGATGCACAGTGCTAATGTTTACACATTGCACCAGATACGCATTTAGGGCTGAGTCGACCTAGAGGAGCTCCGAACCGGTTAAGATATTCGCACCGTTGGTTGCTGGGTTCATAGCGCAGTACGCTAACGACTGCACTACCGCTCCCCACACACTTCACAATCACCCACTCACAAAGACAAACATCCCCTGTATAGCCTTAACAGACTGTTGGGGCAAGTGCTGTTAGCGAGTAGCAGCACCTGTGAAGGCCGGCACGGCACACGAGGGGGTGGGTGGCCAACACCACACCCGGCCACCAGGTACTCATTTGAGGCTGAGTCGACCTAGGGGAAGAGGGCCGGGACGGGTTCAGAAAATCGTCACCGGCGTTGGCCGTGAGCAGGAACCCAACTCGTAGCGCAGCGCTGCGCTAACCGCTGCGCCACCGCTCCCCACCTCTATCACTCCCTCCCGCTCTCAAAAACAAAGGTCTCCCGTGTAGCCTCGACAGTATGTCAGGGCAAGTGGTGTTGGTGAGCACTGCCGCTCCCTCGCACCCTCACGCCGCAGAGCAGGGGGTGAGGGGGTGTGTGGGGGGGAGGGGTGAGGGGGGGTGAGGGGGGGTGAGGGGGTGATGGGATGAGGGTGAGGGGGGGTGAGGGTAAGTGAGGGGGGGTGAGGCGGTGGGGGGTGAGGGGGGTGAGGGTGGTGAGGGGGGGTGAGGTGGTGTGGGGGGGGTAAGGGGTGGGGGAGTGAGGGGGTGAGAAGGGGGGTGAGGGACGGGGGTGAGGCGGGTGAGGGTGAGGGGGGGGTGAGGGGGGGGGGACTCCGTGCAGTAAAGGAGAGACCCCGAGTCGGCAATGGAAGCCGGCGTCGTCTTGCTCCGAGTCTCGAGTGTCACCACTCCCCCACCCTCTGCCTCCCCTGCCGAGATCCAGGCAGGCGAGGGGATCAAGGGGATCACTCACGACCCCCCTGCCCCCCCCCCCCACACGCGTATCCCGAGGGGGCGCCTTGTGCACAAAGCGCGCGCGACATCTGCGGCTGGGCGAGACGCGCACCAGGGACGTCGCCTCTCAGATGGTGTCAACGTGCAATTATCACCACCATCACCACCACCACCATCACCACCATCACCACCACCACCATCACCACCACCATCACCACCATCACCATCACCACCATCACCACCACCACCACCATCACCACCACCACCATCACCACCACCATCATCACCACCACCACCATCACCACCATCACCACCACCATCACCACCACCACCATCACCACCACCACCATCACTACCACCATCACCACCACCATCACCACCACCACCATCACCACCACCATCACCATCACCACCACCATCACCACCACCACCATCACCACCACCACCACCAGCATCACCACCATCACCACCACCACCACCACCATCATCACCACCATCACCACCATCACCACCACCACCATCACCACCACCACCACCACCACCATCACCACCATCACCACCACCACCACCACCATCACCACCACCATCACCACCACCATCACCACCATCACCACTACCACCATCACCACCACCACCACCACCACCATCACCACCACCATCACCACCATCACCACCAGAATCACCACCATCATCACCATCACCACCACCATTACCACCATCACCACCACCACCATCACCACCATCACCACCACCATCATCACCACCACCACCACCATCACCATCACCACCATCACCACCACCATCACCACCACCATCACCACCACCATCATCATCATTACCACCACCATCACCACCATTATCACCATCACCACCATCATCATTATTACCACCACAATCACCACTACCATCACCACTACCAACACCACCATCATCATTACCATCACCATCGTCACAATCACCACCATCACCACCACCATCATCACCACCATCACCACCATCACCACCACCATCACCATCACCACCACCATCATCACCACCATCACCACCATCACCACCACCATCACCATCATCACCACCATCATCACCAGCCATTATCGACCCACTGTTGGATGAGAGGCGTCTTTCTCCAATCCGCTATCCCATGACGCCGCGGTGGGCCCAGGCAGTGCGATGGTGACGTCCCTCAGTGACGTCACCATCGCCGTGGTCTGTCCACTGCTGGATGGAGATCAGTGCGATGGGATGGAGCTCTCCGTCTAAACGAGGCCCCTGCAGCTCCCCAGTGCCGCTGCCTCTGTGCCACGTGACGTCGCGGCTGTAGTGAAACCTTGAAATGAGACGTGGCACGTAAGTGAAGGCACCTTTCACGATAACAAACGCGAATGGTTTGAATCGCGTTTTAAATGAACGTCTGCGTCCTCTGACACTTCTGTAATGCGAGCAAGGATTGAGGGGGGCGGAGTCTGGGTCACGTGAGGAGAGGGAGGAGTTAGGGTCACGTGGGGGGAGGATTTAGGGAGAGAACCGGAAGGGATCGGGGAGTTAAGACGGAGTGAAACGGGAGGAGGCCACGCTGGGCAGTACTGGGAGGGTGGCGCGATCGCCACGTGTTGGGAGACCTCGGCACCGTCGGCCATCGGTGTCCGGGCTCAGGGGGGCTCGCGGGCTGTGGAAGGCTGGCCGTGAGCGAGGAGGAGCGGAGCAGCAGTGTGGCAGCAGAGCGGAGCAGCAGGGTGGCTGCAGAGCGGAGCAGCAGTGTGGCTGCAGAGCGGAGCAGCAGTGTGGCTGCAGAGCGGAGCAGCAGTGTGGCTGCAGAGCGGAGCAGCAGGGTGGCTGCAGAGTGCTCGACGGAGGAGACGCGGGCCTGAGCGAGGACGCCGTGGGAGCGAGATTTACACGAACCCAAATAAAGGACAACGGAGATCGACACTGTGGAAGAGTCCTCTATTACACTGGTGTCAGAAGTGAAACGGCATGTCAAAACAGCTCAGAAGAAAGAACGTCCCTGCAACATCTTCTGAAGACGACCTCCCTCCAGCGGTGGCGCTACCGACGATGGAGGGGGGAAGCGACGCAGGGACGAGCGACAGTCCGGGGGTGCAGGACGTTGCCGCTTCGGTGGGTCAATCCACGCAAGTGGACGCCGACGAAGGATGGCGACACGTGGTGGCCCAATGGAGGCACGGAAGGCAGTGTTGACGCAGTTGTGCGACCTCGTGATGCCGGCGATGACTTCGGGGAGGCCCAGCGGGGAACAGCGGGCCGGGGCCTTGCCGACGCTGTCAGCCCTCTCCACCACGCGGCACGAAGCCGACATCTTGGGCGTGGCCGAGGAGGAACGGCGGGAAGCCGCCATCTTACGCCCTCCATCGCGGGGAGCCGCCATCTTGAACACGTTGCGGAGTGACGCCATCTTGTCGCTGCCGCACGAGTCACCATCGACGGAGGATGGCGGAGCAAGGACCCTCAGCCATCATCTAACAACTGTTAAAGAGTTCTCCATCGGCGGAGATTGGAGCGCGTTCGCCTGCTGTTTTCAAGCGGCTGTACGATCCGCCAAATGGACGGACGCGGAGGCCCTGGAAGTCTTGCCAACACTTCTCGACGATGAGTCAGTCAGGTTCTTCCGCTCCATCAAGGCCGAAAAGAAGAGGACGCTACAGGGGGTCTTTGAGGAAATGGCGTATGCGTATGAGCCTCCGGACGATGCTCATCGCAGATTCGTACAGCGGCAACGGGCGCCGGAAGAATCGCCGGTGGCATTCCGAGGCGCCGTTCTGGAACTAGCTATGGCTGTGTATCCTGAAACGGAGCCTGATTTGTTGGAACCCCTCATATTGGGCAAGATGCTGGCGTCATCTAGAGACTTGGGGATTCCCATGCCGGTGTGCAGCCATGAGAAGTTGACGTCCCGTGTTGCGGCTAGGTGCTTGGATGCCCAATTTAACATTCGACGGTGGAAACAGGTGTCGGCTTGGATGGGGGGCCCCATCGTCGAAGGCGGTGCTACAGGGTGGGACCCCAAGAAGGCTGTCTACGTTGCTGACGACAGGGGTCCGCAGGAGTTGACGGCCGCGTCCGCCTAGTGTCCTGCTTGAGGGGGAGCGGGGGTGCGCTCCGGGCCGCCGACACAGGAGCGTCAGGACAGAGGGGGTTCTGCGCATCGAAACGACTTGGAGTGTTTCCGCTGCGGCCGTAAGGGCCACTTCGCCAGGGATTGTTGGGCTCGCATCCCGGGGCCGCCCCAGCAGGAGGCCTCTGCCACGGACTTGACGCGAACCGGCCGTGACACAGGTGGATGCTGCGAATCCTGCTCTAGGTGGGCCTACCACGGCGACGGGGACACTCGACCCCGCTGCCCCTCCAACCCCACCACAGACACGGTTGCGGGAGACCCCGCACTCGGGTCTCTCTGGGGAATGGGACCTTGGCGTTGACGGGCCTCCAACAGCAGCGGGCGGTACTAATCCCGTCGCTCTTAAAACCCCGTCGCGTTCTCGGTCTGTGGGGGGGCCGCTGCCCGTTTGGGACGGGCCGGCGACCCGCACGCGTTCCAAATCCCTTTCCTTTCGTTCATTGTTGTTCTTGTTCTTGTTGTTCTTTGTTATTGTCTTGTTATAATCTCCGTTGTCCGGTGCTGCCCGATGGTTGAAAGTGGCTCGCATTATTTTGTTCTGTTGCAGCAGGGGACGTCTGGGTTTTTCATCAGGGGGGGGGGGGTCGTGTAATGCGAGCAAGGATTGAGGGGGCGGAGTCTGGGTCACGTGAGGAGAGGGAGGAGTTAGGCTCACGTGGGGGGAGGATTTAGGGAGAGAACTGGACGGGATCGGGGAGTTAAGACGGAGTGAAACGGGAGGAGGCCACGCTGGGCAGTACTGGGAGGGTGGCGCGATCGCCACGTGTTGGGAGACCTCGGCACCGTCGGCCATCGGCGTCCGGGCGCAGGGGGGCTAGCGGGCTGTGGAAGGCTGGCCGTGAGCGAGGAGGAGCGGAGCAGCAGTGTGGCTGCAGAGCGGAGCAGCAGGGTGGCTGCAGGGCGGAGCAGCAGTGTGGCTGTGGAGTGCTCGACGGAGGAGACGCGGGCCTGAGCGAGGACGCCGTGGGAGCGAGATTTACACGAATCCAAATAAAGGACAACGGAGATCGACACTGTGGAAGAGTCCTCTATTACACTTCTGTTGCTGTAGGTAAATCTCATGGTGGCTGTTAAGGGGGGGTGGGTCCCCCCAACTCGTAGCTTTGGTCACCTGGGGGGGGGGGGGGATTGGAGGGGCGGGGGGCATGGGGGGGAGCAAGGCACCCCCTCCCTGCCTGCCCCCCCCGCTCATCACGCGCCACTGCCTGCACCGAGCGCCCGCGCTGTCTGCTTAGCCCCGGGCACCTGGGGGTGGTGGCTGCCCCCCTACCCCCCCACGTGATCCAGCCATGTGTAGGCAGCGGTGAGGGTTGGTGGATCGCGGAGAGATCGCTGTGAAACTCCTCGGGGTGGGGTGAGGCTTGAGGCTGTGCGGTGGCTATGGAATAATCGCCATCTGTTCCACCGCCTCCCGTCGCCGTGTGCGTTGGGGAGCTGCAGAGCCGTGAGGCAGCCACAGCCCACACGGCGGCGGTGGCGGCGGCGTGCGGCAGGGGGGATCGACTCGGTTATTGCAACTCACCACTCTACGGGACGTCTGGCAAAAATAAATTAAGACGTTAGCAGCAGCAGCGTGTGCCGTACAGCGTGGTCTGGCGCGTGTCGCGAGGGGTCGCCGCAAGGTCCCGCCGTGTGCGTGCGGCACTCGCCCAGCTGCACCGGCTCCCCGGTTTGCCGGACGACTCGCATCGTCAGAAGGCCGGCGCTCGTCGCGCACGAAGCGCTCGTCATGAATGGAGCGCGACACGTCGCTGATCCCCCCATGGAGCAACAAGTCACCATCACGCAGCCTCCCTCCCGTCACCGTCGCAGCGGCGACAGCGGCTTCGGGCTGCTGCCGTCCGACACGGCGGTCGCCGCGTCGACGCAGCGGCGCTTTCGGATGCGCTTTCTGCGGCCGTCTGGAATGCGTTTCACTTCCGACGTTAGGAAGGCACTGAGAGCTATGCATCTGTAAATCATCATTGAGATTGATGAGCTCATTTATTAAAAACTGCGTTGCCAGTTTGGTTTGCACGTCCCTGATTTGTGTTGCTGTGTCTACACAGAGACAAAGATCCCCCGTGTAGCCTCGAGCAGGCTGTAGGGGCAAGTGCTGTTAGTAGTAGCGAGTAGCAGCACCTACACAGACAAATATCCCCCGTGTAGCCTCTAGCAGGCGGTAGGGGCAAGTGCTGTTAGTAGTAGCGAGTAGCAGCACCTACACACAGACAAAGATCCCCCGTGTAGCCTCGAGCAGGCGGTAGGGGCAAGTGCTGTTAGTAGTAGCGAGTAGCAGCACCTACACACAGATAAAGATCCCCCGTGTAGCCTCGAGCAGGTTGTAGCGGTAAGTTCTGTTAGTAGTAGCGAGTAGCAGCACCTACACACAGACAAAGATCCCCCGTGTAGCCTCGAGGAGGCTGTAGGGGCAAGTGCTCCCCGGTGCGGCCAAGCTCCGCCTCTGGCCACGCCCCCTTCCAGAACCTTCGAGCAGGTTCCCGGAGCCTCTGGATTGACTCCGCCTTTCACCTTTACCCCAGATACGCCCCCTTATACTAAGGCGTTACGTAATACCCCCATAACCGCATTTACCCCTTCACGCCGACAGGTGTCACCCTGCCATTACACACAGCAAACATCCCCTGTGTAGCCTCTAACAGACTGTAGAGGCACGCCCGGCCACTGTTGTCTCCCGAGTGGCGATGTTTGCACACCGCACCAGGTACTCATTTGAGGCTGAGTCGACCTAGATGGGGAAGCCCAGGAGCGGTTCGGATATTCGTCACCAATGGCCGTCACGTGAAGTGTTGAAAGCTCGCTGCTGGCGGAAGTTCAAGGGGATAACACCCAGGTGCCATTGGTTGAATGACTGAGTTGAATAGCAGATGCACCACCTGTGGTCCCCACTGTGCCAGGCTAGGTGCAGGAATTCACGGGACAGGCCCAAGTGCCATGAATGTGCAATAAAAGACTCCGTCAGGCGATGCTGGTCTCCGTTTGTCTTTTATTCAGGTTCTTCTCCGCACCCCCACTGGCCTCCTCTCGGACCAGTGTCGTCTCGTGCGCGCCCCGCGCACGCTCCCTCTCACATGCCGTGCACGCTCTCTCTCGCGTGCCCCGCACGCTCCTCCATTAGCTCCTCTATTCCCGCACTCCGCATCCGCTGGCCGACGGCGTGCAGAGGTCCTTCGGCCACGTGGCCGATGGCGCGGATCTTTCTCACCACCCAACGTGGCTCAGCCTCTTAACTTCCAGGCTCCCACTTATATACATTACCCCCACGTGACCCTGACTCCTCTCCTTCTGGATCGTCAGAACCGGCCTTCCCATACTACCCCGCTGGCTCCGCCCCCATTCACCTCGCCTCCCATTGGAGCCGAGGTGAACGGTGGCCCCTCCCACACGCCCCGCAGACCAGGTTCCGCCCCCCAATACCCCGGGCCGTGTGATTGGACCAGAGCCCAGCAACAACCCCATTTACGCTCGCATTACATGACCCCCCCCCCTGATGAAAAAGCCAGCCGTCCCGGCTGCAATAGGAAAAAATAATGCGAGCGACAGCATCACAATCAGGAATCACCAGACACAACGGAGAGTATAACAACAACACAATTAACGTTAGGGAAGGGATTTGGAACGAGTGCGGGTCGCCGACCCGTCCTTCACGAGAGGCGGCGCCCTCAAAGGTCGCAGTCCCGACAGGGTTTTAGGAGCGGCGGAACCGGAACCATCCGCCGCTGGTGGAGGCCTGTCCGTCCCAGCACCCCATTCCCCAGAGAGGTCCTTAGTCGGGGCCCCCTGCAACTGCAACCACGGCGGGGTTGGAGGGGCAGCGAGTGTCCCCGTCGCCGTGGTAGGCCCACCCGGAGCAGGAATCCCTGTGTCTGGCAGGATCACAGCCGGCCCGTCTACAGGAGGCACGACAGGCGCGCTTGCAGGTTGAACAGGCAAAGTCAGTGGCGCATCGGACGCGACAGACACCGGCAAGGCAACGTTAAGAGATGACGCATCCACTCGCGGGGCCACGTAGGGTTTCAATCGGGACGTGTGAACGTACCAACGCCGCGATCCGACTCGAACACGCGCGGACTGCGGGCTAGGGACCTCAATAAGCACAACCGGCCCCTGCCAGCGTTTGTGCAACTTAGGGGAGGTCCCCACCGGTACCTGTGGGCAGTGGAGCAGGCCATGTCCCCCACTCGCCAGGGGGACCCATAATGAGAGCGCCGGGCGCAACGTTCGTTCCGGGCCTGGGTCTTGGCCGTAGCCAATCGGGCCACCTCCTGCACCCCCGCCACGCATCGAGCGGCGTCACAAATATACTCGGGAAAGGGCTTAAATTTCAAATTGGCGGAACGCACCCTAGCAAAAACAGCATCCAATCTCTGAAGATGCTCCTCAAACGTACGGCTGAACACAATAACATCGTCCAAATATATCAAGCACGTGTCCCACTGTAGACCGGTCAACACGAGTTCCATCAACCTCTGGAACGTAGCAGGGGCAGCGTTCAACCCCATGGGAAGACAATTAAACTGAAACAGGCCCTGCGGCGTACGGAAAGCCATCTTTTCCCTTGAGGACTCGTCCAGAGGGAGCTGCCAGAACCCCGAAGAGAGGTCAAGAGTGGAAAAAAATTTCGCCCCAGACAAGGCATCGAGGGAATTATCCATACGCGGCAGGGGGTAAACGTCCACAACCGACACCTTGTTTAACTTCCGAAAATCGACACAAAACTGTAATTTACCATCCTTTTTTTTTACCAGGACCATCGGAGCGCCCCACGGGCTGTTGGATGGAGAGATAATGTCAGCGGCTAGCATATCATCCACCGCGCCGCGTACATGATCCCTCTCCGCCGGGCTCAACCGATGTGGATTCATCCGAATGGGAGCAGCATCCCTGGTATCAATATGGTGGGAGAGCAATGAGGTGCATCCCAGATCGAAATCGTCTTTACGAAAGACATCAGAATATTTCTCCAACAGCGCGCGAAGCGCGGGCCGCTGGTCTGTAGTCAAGGACGCATTTTCTTGGCACAACCCGGCGATCCATCGATCGTCCTGCGCCGTCGAGGCCGAAACCCCTCCTACGAGGCCCCGGTGGGCCGGATCATCATGAGCCGTGAAGGCGGTCGTAGCATGTGCCAAAACCGTTCCGGCCGGCACGACGACATTGTCCGCGCCTCCATTCAACACTTGCAAAAACCGAGGCGGACCCCGCCGAACAATCGTTCGTGCCGCGACCAGCGCCAGGCCATCCGAAACTGCGTTGGACGGCGACAACAACACCCCCGCCGCCCCCTCGACCCCAGGCACGGGCTTCCGATAACGCAGTGGGATAAGCATCTGCCAGCCAGGTGGAATGTTGACCGAAACATCGGATAGCGCCTGCACCTGACGGTCCGGAGCGGACTGTCCCCACGGCGACGGCAAATAGAAAATCTTCTGGCCCTCCGGTAACTCAATACAATTCTGATTAACCCTTATCTGAATGGGCATCTTTGCCAGGAAATCGGTCCCCAACAAACACGGCACAGCGAGGACCTGGAGATTAACACCGTCCCCGAAGCTGACACACCCCCAACCGAAATACGTGTCTCCACCTGACCAATGATGCCCATACTCCCTCCGTTCGCCGCAACACATGAATCGTAAACCGGTCGTACGCGCGACGGCGGAATGGACAGGCGATGGAATATCACGTCCGAGATGATAGTTGCGGACGTGCCCGAATCTACCAAAATCCGCATGTCGACCCCCTGTATCGAACCCGGCACTGTCGACGTCCCAGTAGCGGCTGCGACCACCCTCCGTGCCAATTTCTGCCAGTGTGTCAGTGAGCGACGTGGATCCCTTAGAGTCCCCCCGTTATAACCGGCCCCCGGAACGCATACCGACGGTGATGCATGAGATGACAGGCCTTGCTGGGTGTCTGATGCGTTCCAACTTGCCTGACACGGTTGACTCTCTGGCGTTGACGTCGCGTCCTTGGCCGGGGACTCCGGCTGAAGAGGCGGGCGAGGGAGACCCTGACAGTCCAAGACGCCCGCAGTGGTAACACGACGAGTCAGCCCGCCGCCCGACTCCCCCCTCCCCGTCTCGACGATCCCTCAGCGGCGGGCCGGAGTGCGGCTCCGCTCCCCCTCGAGGAACCCACTGGGCCGCCGCTGCAGAGAGATCGCCAGGCCCCCTCTCGTCCAGCACGAAGACGGCCTTTGACAGAGTCCACCCGGTGGCGCCTCCCACCACGGTCGGGCTCCCCATCCAGGTGGTCACCTGTGCCCAACGGCGCAAGTTGAACTGCACGTCGAGGCACTTGGCTGCCATCCGGGAGGTCAGCTGCTCATGGCCGCATATCGGCATCGGAATGCCCAAGTCCTTGGACAGCTCCAACATCTTACCCAGTATCAAGGGCTCCAACAAGTCGGGCTCCGTCACTGGATACGCGGCCATTGCCAGCTCCAGCACAGTGCCCCGGAAAGCCACAGGCGATTCCTCGGGTGCCCGTTGCCTCTGGACGAATCTGCGGTGTGCGTCATCCGGAGGCTCGTACGCTTCCGCCATCTCTTCGAACACCCTTTCAGCGTCGCTTTCTTCGCGGCCTTGATGGAGCGGAAGAATTTCAAAGACTTGTCGTCCAGGAGCGTCGGCAGAACTTCCAAGGCCTCCACATCCGTCCACTTGGCGGATCGGACGGCCGACTCAAAACGCCACGCAAATGCGCTCCAATCTCCTCCAATTGAGAATTCTTTAATCGTCGTCAGGCGATGGCTGTGAGTCCCCGAGCTGCTGTCTTCCGATGCAGGCGTCTCCTGCGGCGGCGACAAGATGGCGTCTTCCCGCCGTGGCAGCGACAAGATGGCGGCTTCCCGCCGCGGCAGCGACAAGATGGCGGCTTCCCGCCGTGGCGGCGACAAGATGGCGGCTTCCCGCCGTTCGTCCGCGACCACACCCAAGATGGCAGCATTCTGCCGCGTGTCGGAGAGGGCGGAAAGCGTCGCAGAGGCCCCAATGGCGGACGGCTCGGCCCCAGAAGGCTCCCCGCTTGAAGGCCCGCCGCATGGCCGATCCGGCATCGTCGCTGGCGCGACCAGGGTGACTAAATCCAGCAGAACGGCCCGCAGCGAATCAAGCTGGACTGCCACGTGTCACCAGCCATCCTCGGCGCCCATCGACGCAGGCGGCCCGGCCGCCTCGACGACATCTTGTACTCCTGCCGTGTCGCTCGCCGCCACTTCGCCCACACCTTCCATGGTCGGGACCGCCACCGCCGGAGGAAGGTCCTCTTCGTCTTCTGAAGATGGTGCAGCTATATTCTTTTTCTTGAGATGTTTCGACATCTCGTTCCATTTCTGACCCCAGTGTAATAAAAGACTCCATCAGACGATGCTGGTCTCCGTTTGTCTTTTTTTTCAGGTTCTTTTCCGCACCCCCACTGGCCTCCTCTCGGACCAGTGTTGTCTCACGCGCGCCCCGCGCACGCTCCCTCTCGCGTGCCGCGCACGCTCCTCCGTTAGCTCCTCTATTCCCGCACTCCGCATCCGCTGGCCTACGGCGTGCAGAGGTCCTTTGGAGCCGAGGTGAACGGTGGCCCCTCCCACACGCCCCGCAGACCAGGCTCCGCCCCCCAATACCCCGGGCCATGTGATTGGACCAGAGCCCAGCAACAACCCCATTTACGCTCGCATTACAAATGTACGCTGAACTTCTTTCGCACCTTACGTAGCCAACCGTGCTAATAGGACTTGCGGGGGAAGGACAACAAACTAAACACAAAAAAACTGTTTTAATTGAATGTGTTTTCAATCGAGATGTTGATGATCTAAAAGTTCATATCTCCCAGTGGCTTCCTACTAGTGGAAGGAAGAGAGTTCCTGACGGCCGCAGAAGCTCATCCGAAAGCGCGCAATACGGTGGACCGTCTTTGTTCGATGGCCATCCAGAAGCCGCTACGAGGATGACCGGAGTTTGCGCGATGATGGTTTACGCTCATTGACGACATCAGTGAGGTATCACGGTTCACTTGTGGCAAGCACTTTGTGTGTAATAAATGCGACCTCATAGCAATGCGTTCGTTCAGCAACCAGAAAACAATGCAGCTCGGCGGCGCACTGGACTGACACGGTGGGATCTTGCAGTGCCTGTCACGACACGTGCCAAATATTGTTGTACCCGCCGCGGCTTGGTCATTTGTTTTCCATATGCACCACTTGTGCTTCCCACTGTGCCAGGCTGGGTGCAGGAGGTCACGGGACACACCCAGGTGCCAGGTGTTGACTGACCGAGATGATTGTCAGATGCACCACCTGTGCTCCCCACTCTGCCAGGCTGGGTGCAGGAGGTCACGGGACACACCCCGGTGCCATGGGTTAACTGACCGAGATGACTGGCAGACGCACCACCTGTGCTCCTTACCATGACAATTTGCTGCATTTTAGGCGCCCGGCGCTCCACTCATTGTGGTGAGCGTCGCAGAGACAAAGAGGCACACACACACAGGCAGACAGACACACGGGCACACACCGAGAACGAGAGAGGAGGAGACCCATCACCCGGGGAGGAATTAGTCGTGGATTTGAGTTCATTTTAGGATACGGAGGACGGCCTGCAGATGGAAAAGCAAAGTTCTCAGCCTTAGACGAATAGCTCGTGATGTGTGTAAACACATCAGCAGCGGGGAGACAAGAACGGCAGGGCACGGTCCTTCCTACACCACCACCAACCACCCGTGGTTAATACCGACCCAACAGCTGCTCTCTCACGACACTTGCTCCAGCAATCGATGAGACGTATGCGGGGGGAGTTGAGCCAAGAGCGGTGGTGAAGTGGCACGTGGTCCAAACTGCCCTGGACAAGGTGGCTGACAGAGGAAGCGTTCGGGCTGGCTGAGATAAAGCGATGGGCCCACTCCTGCTGCCTGCAGCATCCCACGTCGGAGAACGAGGAGGCTTAGCGCAAGCCTTCGATCGGGGGTTTGGAGAGCCGTGCTGCACTGCAAGGATGGGTGGTGGTCGCGGGTTTGCTGACGAGATGGAGTCTGCATGTAGCGCGCGATAACAAAACACCCTTTAATTCCATCAAAAAGGTAACTTGCAGCGCCACATCCATCACCATCCGTAGGGGAAATAAAGGTGATCCAATCTCCGACCACCAGGAACAGGTTTGCAGATTTGCTGAGCATTTTTGTGAGGTCTTCGGGGAGGGGAAATCCCTCAGCTCAGAAAACATCATGGGGCAAAGTGGGGATGACCCTGCTGAGGCTGCGGTACCTCAAATATTGAGTACGGAAGGCAATCCAGAGTTTGAGACTAAAAAGATGATCTCCCAAGCACACTGCTGAGGGAACGTGGTGTTTGCGTGCAGACTTGCCTATATGACATCACTATAACAGTCTAGACCACTGGACGGGTTGGAAGGATGCCCTGTTGGTCCCCCTCTTTAAGAAGGGGGACCGCACAGACTGTAACAACTACAGGGGCATCTCACTCCTCAGTGTGACGGAAAAGCTCCTGGAAAGGAGTATTCAACATCGTCTTGCCAGGCACGCTGAGGAGAGGCTTGTGGAGCCCCAATGTGGTTTTTGGCCAGGGCTGTCCTGTACAGACGCCATATTTTCTGTCTATCTGCTACAGCAGAGGGGTAGAGATTTCAACAGGCCCTGAATCTCTGCTTCATTGACCTGGTCAAGGCCTATCATATGCTCAATAGGCCAGGGCTCTGGGTTTTATCTTCGTGCGTTTCAGGTCCCTGACTCTTTGCTCACAATCATTAAAGACCTGCATGATGGTGGGCAGGCCAGGTAAAGCTACGTGGCTGGGAGTCAAGGCCATTCCTCGTTCACCGTTGGATGCGACAGGGATTTCCTCTGGCGCCTACATTATTTTCCATCTTCACGTCCACGTAGTTCGGGGCACTAGAGTCTAGGCCAGCAGTGGATAGACCATCCTATAGAGATTGAGTCTAGGCCATGATAGAGCAAAAGCTATAGAAATTGAGCCTAGGCCAGCAGTGGATAGCGCATGCAACAGGCGTGGTGTACTAAAGGTAGTCTAGGCCAGTAGTCTAGGCCAGCAGTGGATAGAGCAGGGCTCCTCACCTCAGTAAGGATGACCGTTTTGAGCTTTCTCAATTAAAAAAAATTAACCCGTAAAAACAAAGTTTTTCACTATAAATCCTTTATATGCGTGGCGGCTAGAGTCATCTCGTCCTCTGGCTTGAGATGGCTGCCACCTATGGGTCAGATGATTGCCTGCCACCATTAAGCAATTGGTAATTAAATATAATTTATTTTTTCCTAAAAAGTGTAAAATTTTGGGAAAAAATTTTCACGAAAATAAATTGTCACGCACAACGAGTCTGTGTGCAAAATGTCAGCTCGATTGGATCACGGGAAGTGGGTTAAAAAACGACCGAAAGATTTGCACGGTCATAAGCGCGCAAGCAAGCAAGTGAACTTAATATAAAGGATCTAAAAAGGGATGACATCGTCATCCTCTCAGCCGACAAGAGCAATGCCACACTCATCATGGACAAATCCACACAATAACAATATTCAGGACCTACTTAATGATGGGAGCTACACAAAAAATTAAAAGAGATCCCACCAACAGCCTCGTACAAAAACCAACAGCATCATCACTGATTCGGCTTCATTAATTGAACAAACCAAACGGGTTTCCTTAAAACCCTCTGCTGCTAGACCACCCAGATTGTATGGCTTACTAAAAATCCATAAAGAGGGTCCTCCCCTTCGTCCCATTGTCTCGACCATTGACTCACCCACCTACAAACTGGCCATGTTTCTGTCTGAGACCTTGCAACCATTCACTGGTTAGACCACCTCATCTGTATTAACTCAGCTCACTTGGTATCCTTAATTAAGGACATCTCACTCTCTCCAGGTGATTTGCTCGTTAGTTTTGATGTGGTCTCTTTGTTCAAAGTTCCTGTGCCCGACACCATTGCAATCATTGCAGATTCAGTCCAACAAGGATTGAATGCTGATGTACCGGCCCTGGTTAGACACTGCCTCACCAATACATACTTCACCTGGAATGGAACATTTTACAAACAAGTTGAAGAGATAAGGGAGAATGGGTTCTCTCTTATCTCTGGTTGTAGCCAATGTTTTCACGTAAAATTTTGAGACAGATGCCATCCAGGCATCCACACTACGTCCCCCCATGTGGAAGAGATATGGAGATGACACGTTCGTCATCTTGCTTCATGGCCGACCAGCTCTGAACCAATTCCTCAACCACATAAATTCCATACACCCAGCCATGAAATTCACCACGGAGGTGTAAAACAATGGCAAGCTAACATTTGTGGATGTTCTAATCGACAAGAGACCAGATGGGTCAATGGGACACTCTGTCTACAGGAAAGCAACTCATACGGATGCCTACCTAAAACCTGGCTCCCACCACCATCCATCCTAGAAGAATTCCCTCATCAAAACTCTACACCATAGACCTCGATGTATCTCCGACCATCATCACCTAGCCAGTGAACTGAAACACGTGCACAAAGCTCTCAAGCTGAATGGATATTCGGACCACACAATCCGTAAAGCTATCACCCCAACCATTGAGAAAGAACCATCTGAGGAACAAATCAAAACCATCACCTTGCCATACATAGCAGGAGTCACCAAAAATATATTTCCAAAATCATGAGCAAACACAAGATCCAGGCTGGCTTTAACACAGTACATAAAATTCGTGATCTGATCCCATCTTTGAAGGATGTGATCCCTGACATACAATACCCCGGCGTCTACAAACTAAGCTGTGTCTGCGGCAGTAGTTACATTGGGGAAACTAAGCGACATGTCTCGGACCGTGTTCGTGAGCATAAGGCAGATCTGAAACACGGTAGGACCAATACCTCAGCTGTGGCTGATCATTGTTTTAATGCGGTGGGCTCATACGAAATTGATTTCTCTCATACGAAGGCATATTGCAAGCCCACTGGCTATCAACAAAGATTCGTTGATGAAGCCATCCATATATACAGAGACACAATTCCAACCGAGACGACGGGTACAATCTCAGCAATCACTGGCAGGACGCGATCAACCCGTTTAAGTCAGAACTGCTGTTATGTTTCCATGTTTAACTCTCCTCCAATGCTCACCAGTTTTTGAACCCCTCACACAACCTGCTCCACTCATTCCGCCTGCAACCGCTGGGGAGAGAGCTCAGGTGAGGAGCACCGCTCTATCCACTGCTGAGCTAGACTACCTCTAGTACACCATGCCTATTGCATGCGCTATCCACTGCTGGCCTAGGCTCCATCTCTATAGCTTTTGCTCTATCATGGCCTAGACTCCATCTCTATAGGATGCTCTATCCACTGCTGGCCTAGACTCTTGTGCCCCGCCCACTCCGTTTTCACACTTGGGCTACGCCAACTTCTACACCTTTATAAACAGTTGCAGTTAGACGCTTACACCCCTTTTCTCTCCGCCTGATGACGACCGATTGTGTTGCGATCAAAACGTCATAGTTTTTGTTTATTTTATTTTTATTAATTTGAACCTATCTACGTGATTTTACCGAAAGACCCAAAGAATACCTATATCCACACACGCTGGGAATGTACTTAAACCCTACATACACACACAATGGGAATGTACTTAAACCCTACACACACACAATGGGAATGTACTTAAACCCTACACATACAATGGGAGTGTGTACCTAAACCCTACACACACACACACTGGGAATGCACTTAAACCTTACATACACACACTGGCAATGTACTTAAACCCTACATACACACACACTGGGAATGCACTTAAACCCTACATACACACACACTGGTGATGCATTTAAAGCAGTGGTTCTTAACATTTACTGCGGTTCGCAATCGGAATAAATAAATATATACAATGTTAATAAACACATATGTTTGACGAAACAAAGTAAGTTGTAACTTTACGTGCCCTTGCTTAAATTTGTGTTTTCGATACATTTTCCTTTAAAACAAATCTGGCCACGTCTCGCACCCCCAGAAAGGGCATCTCGCACCCACTGGGTTGTGCGTGCACCCCAGGTTAAGAACCACTGATTAAACCCCCCCCCCCCACACACACAATGGGAATGTTTCAAAGCCATTTATTTCACGATGGCAACATGTTAAAATTACACGAAAAGTTACAAATGGTTTAATGAGTTATCAAGTTTAACTAACCATTTATAAATGCTCTATGTGCCCTCCACCTGCTGTTTGGACAACATCGAGACGATAGTTGAATTCGTCCCAAACGCCTCTCTTCTCACGTTTTCCTCTGCGGTGCATGGTCGCCCTGCGCTCTTCCCCTGACATCAACAGCAGCCTGCTTCCTCAAATTGTCGGCTCCAACGACGAATGCTCTTTGACATTGGCGAATCGATTCCAAAACGCCGTTGAAACGCACGCTGTACCGTAATTACGCATTCAGTCTTGCCGAACTGCAGAACGCGAAACGCCTCGAGTTGCGGAGTCGCCATCTTGCGAATGACTGAAGCTAGGGGCTGTTTGTGCGCTGGGAGAGGCATCTCGCGCTGATCATTTGAAATTCTATGCCCCGCCCTCTCTATGCCCCGCCCTCTCTATGCCCCGCCCTCTCTATGCCCCGCCCTCTCTATGCCCCGCCCTCTCTATGCCCCGCCCTCTCTATGCCCCGCCCTCTCTATGCCCCGCCCTCTCTATGCCCCGCCCTCTCTATGCCCCGCCCTCTCTATGCCCCGCCCTCTCTATGCCCCGCCCTCTCTATGCCCCGCCCTCTCTATGCCCCGCCCTCTCTATGCCCCGCCCTCTCTATGCCCCGCCCTCTCTATGCCCCGCCCTCTCTATACCCCGCCCTCTCAAGTGGTAATAGTTTCATTCATGGACGGTTCGTGGTTGCAGAGATATAGCGATTTCAAATCGGGTCCATCTTTTTGAAACACCCTGATATTAACCCCTAAAACAACAACAACCGCCATTCGCCACTAAGTGGCCGTGACGTCACCACGGCGCTTGTGCCAGGCTATGTGCACTTTAAGGCCACGTGACGTGTCGAACGCCCGCTGGCAGGAGGTCACGGGACGGACACAGGTGCCATGAATTGACTGATGACTGGCCGATACACCACCAGTGCCCCCTACTGTGCCAACTTGCTGTGTTTTAGACGCCCGTCGCTCAGCTCGTTGTTGTGAGCGTCGCTTCTCTGCCCTCCGCTATTGCTGGAGGGCGACTGCCTCCCTTAGACACACACACACGCGCTTGCATTGCGTACACGCACGTATACACACCCACACCCCACCACCACATTCTGGCCACGACAAAGACACAAATCCCTCGTGTCAACTTTACAGACTTTTTGGACAAGTGCTGTTAGCGAGCACCTATGTGAACGCCGGAATGGCACACGAGGAGGGGTGGGGTGGCCAGCACTGCGCCCGGCCACATTTGTCTTCCCAGTGGCAATGTTTACTGCACACCGCACCAGGTACTCATTTAATGCTGAGTCCACCTCGGGGAGACCCAGGACCGGTTCAGATCAGTGACGTGCGGTGAGGTCAATGGCTGGGGAGGCACTGGCTAAAGTCACGTAGAAGGGAAGTAATAAAATAATAAAAATAAAACATAATAAAACAATTTTATTACTTCCCTTCTACGTGACTTTACCGAAAGAACCAAGAAGATGAATCCCTGCAGTCACGAAAGCTTTAAATCGAAAAATAGGCACTGGCTAGTGTCAGAGCCAGATTCACACACTGAGGGGGGCGTGGCTTCACGGAGGGGGCGTGTCCTCACTGAGGGGGCGTGTTAGACATGTCCCCCTCAGTGAGGCAGAGATGATAGCTGCCTCCCCTGGTGCATTTTCATTGCAGTTTCATGACGAGACTAGCGAGCCTAAATATTTTTATACACACACGTGAAATAAGTTATCTGGAGTATGGAAGACGAGGACATGAAATGAAGGGGTCTACAAACATTACATTGGTGACATACTGAGATAGTAACAGGCACGCGCTTATTGCCCGCTCTCCAGCTCTCCATTCAGTTACTGAGGGGTTGCGCAATCAGAGGGGAGGCTGAGCTCGTCGCTGCCTCACCTCTCGTCTCTTCCTGTATTTGCAGCGGAGCTCCGCAAATTTGGCGATTTTGACTATAAAAATGATTGGAATCGTAAAGAAATGACATTTATAACACAGATCCGTGGAAAAATCTTAATATTTATTTGATTTGATTATTCTTTTTTTTTTACTTTTCGTAACAGCTATTTTCATTGGAGTGTGACAGGTGAGACTCTGGCTCCCCTAACCGCACGTCCCTGACACCCACCCACCTACACCCACGAACCTATACCCACCCACCTAGACCCACGCACCTTCACCCACCCACCCACACCCACGCACTATACCGCACGCCCACCCCCACCCACACACTTCACCTACACCCACCCACACGGTGTAGGTGGGTGGGTGTGGGTGGGTGTCGGCTACTCCCACCCACCTACACCCACGCACGCACGCGCGCTCTCGCGGCCGCGCTAAAGATGGCGAGGCTCGGAGCGTCGTCGCTGCCGCTGCTGCTGCCGCCGCTGCTGCTGCTGGTGGTGGTGCCCACGTTGCTCATTCGCTCCACTCTCGCCAACTCCTTCCCGCAGCGAGAGAGGTGAGTGTCTCGGCGATTGAGGGAAAGGGGGGGCACTGTGTAATTGTAAGGGGGGCCCAGGGAATCCCCTGCGCGTTATCTCCCATCTCGATCTCATCTCCTCGCCTCTCGCCGTGTACGCGCCCGGGCTTGGGGGAGCCGGGCGGAGGGCGAGGCAGGCGGTCTCCGTGTCTCCCTATCTGTCTGTCCTCCGTGTCTCTGTTTCTCTGTGTCTATGAGTTTCCGTGTCTCTCTGTCATCCGTGTTTCTGAGTCTCCGTGTCTCTGGGTCTCTGTCCTCCGTGTCTCTGAGTATCCGTGTCTTTGGGTCTCCGTGTCTCTGTTGCGTATCGCCGGCTCTCTCTGTGTGGGGGAGATGCTATCGCCGGGGCTCTGTAACCCCTATCGTAGTTGGGGGGAGGGGGGGTACGATAGCAGTGGAATGAACATGGGACGCTGGCGGTGGGCGTGAGCGAATTCCCGAGTCCAGATGTCTCTGCAAAACGCGACGCCAAACTTGAGGCGCTCGCGCCACGAAGGGAGACAAAGGCGGCCGGGCGTGGTTCTGGGCCACCAACCGGTCCTACGCGTGCCGCGTGTGCCTTCGTAGGCGCTCGCAAACAGCACTTGCCCCTTACAGTCGGTTAAGGCTACACGGGGGTTCTTTGTCTTGTTGTGTGCGCGTGTTGTATGTGCGGGGAGAGGTCGCGTCCTGCTCGGCGCATTGCGCTGCGAACCCCCGGCGAGCCGACTTCGATTGCCCCCCCCCACCGCCCGCCCCCAACTCACGACAAAAAACAGCGGAGAATATCCTGCACCGATTCCGGGGGCCTCCCCTAGGTCGACTCGGCGTTGAGAAGCGAGCGCCTGCTGCGGTGTGCCGGGAATATTGGCGCCGGGGGAGACGAAGGCCGCCCGCTCGGCGTGCTGCCGTTGGCCCTGGCGGCCTTAATAGGTGCTCGCTGACTGCACTTGCCCGCCGCAGTCCGCGAAGGCTATCGTGGTGGTGGTGGTGGTGGGGGGTTTTTGTCTTTGTGTGTGGACGCGTTGGGACACATGGAGACATGCTGGTACCGTGGGGGGGGGGGGGGGTCCGGTCCGGGTTTACCATATCGTCGTCAGCAGCAGCCATGTCAATCCACTGCTGGATTAAGGGCCTCCCTTCATTGACCGCCGCCACCTTCTCACGATCTTGCGACGATTGAACAATCCGCCCGTCATCGGAACGGATTTCATCGCTCCGTCTCTCTTGTTGGCACCTGATATCAACTCCGTTCCGTCAGCGCGTCCGTGCGTGTGAGTGTTGCGTAATTGGTAGAGAGTAGCAGTTAGTGCACTGCGCTACGAAGCCGGCCACTCTGGTTCGAATCCCGCTCGCGGCCAATATCAGTGACAACTCGTAACTGAACCGGTCCTGGGCCTCCCCTAGGTCGACTCGGCCTTTAAATGAGTACCTCGTGCGTCGCCGCTCGGGATACAAAGGCGACCGGGGCGCGGTGCTGGCCACCCACCCCCTCGTGTGCCGTGCCGGCCTTCACAGGCGCTCGCTACTCGCTTGCAGCGCCAGCCCGCTGAGGCTCCACTTGGGGGATCTTTGTCTTCATGTGCCATTGGCACATGCCACGGCTGCTGCCGTCTCGCCGTCTGCCTCGATCGGCACCGGGTCGCGTGGCTAACGCGAGAGGCCGTCGCGTAACGCGCGCTCGGGCGCGCCTCGGCGACCGTGAGACGCCTGATCTGCGGGGTAGGCAATGCTTATTTATGATCTCACTGTATACGTGAATTATTGATGCAACGTATCAGTCAAAGTGTAGGCACCGTCCCGTGTAAACATGCTGCGCGTGTGTGGAAATGCCTCGCACTGCGTGTGCCATCATCGTAACAATTATAAAGATATGACGGCGATTGCCAATGCACTGCTATCGAAATCATTTGCGTATTTAATGCAGGAGAGCCACGCTGAGTCTTGTGACCCGTTATCAGGAGGGTCATGCTGCTGCTGCTGCTACAATGAGGTCTTCGTTTGTAAGATGTTCTCAGCTGATCAACGCCTAGTTGTTTTCTTGATTATTCACGTGCCGGAGGAGGAAACCGGAGCGCCCGGAGAAATAGCCCCACGCATTGCGCGAGGGAGCAACGCTCTATCCCCCGTACAGACGGAACGAACCGGAGTGGAGATCAGTCCCCTTGCCGTGCCGCTTTCTGGTGAGCCAGGGGCACGACTCCTCCTCGAAGCGCACGGGTAGTAGGGAGTGTGGAACAGATGGAGATTCGTCCACACGTTGCTGTACCGCCTTCTCCCTGGCATAGCCACGACTCCTCCTCGACACCCATCTGTGTGGTGATCCACCAACCCTCGCCGCTGCCTCCACAGCGCTGGGTGACAGCCGTCAGTCACGTGCAGCAGCAGCAGCGTAGCCACCACCACCAAGACAAAGATCCCCCGTGTAGCCTTAACGGACTGTTGGGGCAAGTGCTGTTAGTGAGCACCTATGAAGGCCGGAACGGTACACGAGGGGGTGGGTCGCCAGCACCACGCCCGACCGCCTTTGTCTCCCCAGTGGCGATGTTTACACACCGCAACAGGCTACTCATTTGAGGTTGAGTCGACCTAGGGGACGCCCAGGACCGGTTCAGATAATCGTCACCGGTGTTGGCCGTGAGCAGGAATCGAACCCGGGTCGCTGGGTTCGTAGCGCAGCGTAGCGCTAACCGCTACACTACCGCTCCTACCACCACCACCGCCACCACTCCTACCGCCACCACCACCATCGCTCCCACCACCGCCACCACCGCCACCACCACGACGTCGCCTCGCAAAGCAATATCACCGGTCAGGGGGCTTGTTAGACCATACTTCACCAGTCCTGGCTAGTGAGTGATGCTCCTGAATGGGGGGGGGGGGGTAACTAGGAGAGATTGCAAATCGCCATTGACGTTAGCCGTGAGCGGGAATGAAACGTAGGTTCGCGGGTGATGCGAACTGCATCACCACCCGCTTGCCTGGCTGGCACGTATGCATGTTGAACTTCTTTCGCACCGTACGTGGCCCACCGCGCTCATTGGTTGTGCGTCGTGGGGTTGACATCGGACCATCATCCTCTGGGGGGGTCGATAAAATATGTACCACTTTGTACGGGAAGTCAACGTTGATTATACTATCATGGAGAGACTCGCCTAGCCGACATCGGAACGTGCGGTGTCCCCTCCCCCCAATGGCTCTTGCAGGGCTGTACACGAACAGGAAATGAGCACTCGATGGATGCCTCGGTACTCATTTGAGCAGCAGGAAATCAGTGCGACGCTGTCAGCTGACTGGGTCGCCTCAGCCTTGAACGAGGGGACCGGCTGCCTGATGGGTCTGCGACTCAGCACTGGAATCGCCTCTCGTGCTTTGTGTGCGTGCGCTTGGGGGAGGAGCGGTTGCGCAGTGGTTAGCGCGCTCCGCTGAGAAACCTGCCCACCCGAGTTCCGAGTCCCGATGACGACCAATAACAGCGGGAGCGAATATGTGAACCGCTCCTGGGCCTCCCCTAGGTCGACTCAGCCTTGAACGAGTACCTAGTTGTGGTGTGTATCAGCGTCGGCACCTGGGGGACGAGGTGGGTGGGGGCGTGGTGTTGGAGGTCACCCGCACTCACCGTCGTCTGCCGCTCCGACCACCGTGAGCGCTCGCCTGCAGCACTTGCCCCGACTGCCTGTTGAGGCTGCCCGGGGGATCTTTGTCTTTGTGTGCGCGCGCCTCTGCTGCACTTGCGTGCCCATGTGGACGCGACCTGCACGGAGCGCCGGGCCCCCCCTCTCGTGCGCTCGCCGCCACACGCGGACCCCCGCTGGAGGCGGGACATCTTGAGCCAGTGTGGAAACATTCGGGCTGGCCATGCTGCCTACGATGTACAGACAGTCTATATATATATGTGTGTGTGTCGGTGATTAGTATACGCGAGATACATGTGTGTGTGTATGTGTGTATATGTGCGCATCTGTATGTATGTGTGTGTATGTATGTGTGTTGTAGCGGTAATGTAGTGGGTAGCGCTACGCTGCGCTACGAAAACGGCGACCCGAGTTTGATTCCCGCTCACGGCCGACTGAGCCTAAACAAAATAATGAGTAGCTGGTGCGGTGTGTAAACATCGCCACTGGGGAGACAAAGGCGGCCGGGCGTGGTGCTGACCACTCATCCCCTCGTGTGCCGTGCAGGTGCTGCTCGCTAACAGCACTGGCCCCAACAGTCTACTAAGACGACACGGGGGATCTTTGTCCGTGTACACGGAAACGTCCCCGCGTGTCCACCTGCGTTCAGACGCGACGGTTCGGTCCACCACCCTCCACGTCGATTGCCGTTGATAATGGACACAGTCGCTAGCTCGCCCATGCGTCGAACAAATGCATGGCACGATATTTATTAAGAATATAAACAATCCTCAGCAACATCGACTTATATATATATACTTTAACGCGTTTATAAACGTTGCTTATATTCAATGAGCCACGAATGCAATCGGCACGCGTACAACCGTTCCCGATGTGCGTAACTGCATCTTCCCCCTACACATATACACAGCAGGGTACAGCTGTGTGGGCAACGGAGTTCAGACGGAGAGAGTACAACGTCGGGATTGCTGCATCGCATTACAAAGAGCCGAGCGTCCCCTTGGTGCCTCGTCGCATCGTTTGCGTTTGGTGTGGTGTGTGTGTGTGTGGTGTGTGTGTGTGGTGTGTGTGTGTGGTGTGTGTGTGTGGTGTGTGTGTGTGGTGTGTGTGGTGTGTGTGGTGTGTACGTATGATGTGTGGTGTATGATGTGTGGTGTGTGTGTGTGGTGTGTTGTGGTGTGTGTGGTGTGTACGTATGATGTGTGGTGTATGATGTGTGGTGTATGATGTGTGGTGTATGATGTGTGGTGTGTGTGTGTGTGTGGTGTGTGTGTGTGGTGTGTTGTGTGTGTGTGGTGTGTGTGGTGTGTTGTGGTGTGTGTGGTGTGTACGTATGATGTGTGGTGTATGATGTGTGGTGTGTGTGTGTGTGTGTTGTGTGTGTGTGGTGTGTGCGTGTGGTGTGTTGTGGTGTGTGTGGTGTGTACGTATGATGTGTGGTGTGTTGTGGATGTGTGGTGTGTGATGTGTGTGTGGTGTGTGTAGTGTGTGTAGTGTGTGTAGTGTGTGTGTGTTGTGTGTGTGGTGTGTGTGTGTTGTGTGTATGGTGTGTGTTGTGTGTGTGTGGTGTGTTGTGTGTGTTGTGGTGTAAATGTGTTGACGTTCCACTGAGCGCCCGAATCACCCCAACGCGACCCCCCCCCAGCTGGAGTGGTTTTACTCTCCAACGCACCACCGCTGCCGCGTGCTGTATGAGTCGCGACTTGGCCACGTGCTGTGTTCACGTGACAAACCCCCGCTATTGATTGGCTGTGTCGGATGGTGGCGGATTTAATCGACACATTTACATTTACGCGATCTCTAACCCCCCATAAACCTTTGTTATGGACAATATCGGTCGCGAAAGCCACGTCCTCCTCCTCCTCCGACTACGAGTTCAACTTTAATAACGCCATCGACTTCCCCTGGGAGCGCATACGGCCACGAGCGTTCACGCGCACTCTCACAGCGCGTGAACCCTGAGCGCGTATGTGTTATGAGCGTTCACGCGCACTCTCACAGCGTGTGAACCCTGAGCGCGTGCGTGTTATGATCGTTCACGCGCACTCTCATAGCGCGTGAACCCTGAGCGCGTGCGTGTTATGAGCGTTCACGCGCACTCTCATAGCGCGTGAACCCTGAGCGCGTGCGTGTTATGAGCGTTCACGCGCACTCTCATAGCGCGTGAACCCTGAGCGCGTGCGTGTTATGAGCGTTCACGCGCACTCTCATAGCGCGTGAACCCTGAGCGCGTGCGTGTTATGAGCGTGCGCGTGAAGGCTGTCCATTTCGACAGCGTCTGCATCGTTTGACCATTTTTTGGCCAGTATTAAAATATGAAGAACATGAATATCGGAGCATTGTTTTGTTTGCATGTTCACCGCCACAAGTAACCGTGTGTGGTCAATGCGGAGACGTGGATCCTTGCCGAAGGTGTCATCTATTGTGCTGTTTGGAACATCTTCACACAACTCCTGTTGTGTTGCCAGAAGAGGTAAACACCCCCATTATTATTCATCATAGCGTCTGCATCGTCGTCATCATCAGCATGACAGCATGACAGCATGACAGCAGCAGCAGTCATGGTCAGTCCACTGCTGGATGAAGACGCTCCTCGCCTTGATGCGTGCAATGCAGCGGCACTGCGCCGATCACCCGAGCTGATGGCATCGTTCCATCTCCTGCGCGTCGCGCCTTCCCTGTGGACGCACATGGTGTAGGGATACATGATGTGCGTGCGCGTGTGGGTACACAGTGGGGAGCGGCAGCGTAGCGGTTAGCGCTGCGCTACGACCCTGGCGACCCGAGATCGACTCCCGCTCACGGCCAACACCGTGAGCGATTATCTGAGCCGGTCCTGGGCCTCCCCTAGGTCGACTCGGCTTCAAACGAGTACCCGGTGCGGTGCGTAAACATCGCCACTCGGGAGACAAAGGCGGCCTGCGTGGTTGCTGGCCACCCACTTCCTCGTGTGCCGTTCTGGCCTTCATAGGTGCTACTCGCTAACAGCACTTGCCCTAGTAGTCTAAGGCTCTAGGGGGATCTTTGTAGCTGTGTTTGTATACGTAGTTATATGTATACAGGTGTGTATATAAGGATGTGCGTGTATAAACGTGGAGCGCGCTACGCTACGAATCCGGTGAACCCGGTGAACCCGGGGTCGATTACCGTCCATGACCACCAACGCCGCTGACGATTATCTCAACCGGTTCTGGGCCTCCCCCTAGGTGTGTAAACATCGCCACTGGGGAGACAAAGGCGGCCGGGCATGGTGCTGGCCCCCCATCCCCGCGTGTGCCGTTCTGGCCTCCATAGGTTGCTCCTCGCTAGCAGGCTACCGGGGGAGGAACCTCGTCTTGTTTATAAGTCGCTGTTTGTTAAAATGTTAACCTCATCTGCCAAACTTGTTGAACACGCGACAATCACCTGCGCCTCGATTCGCATTGCCAGCAGCACTGGGCCGCTGCGGTAAAGTATGGTCAGTTCACCGACTGGCATGAACACACGGGGGGGGGGGGGGGGGCTGGCGGTGTCCTGGTGCAGGATGTCTTCATCGGCCAACGCTCATCGGCTAATCGATGAGCATCGATCGGCAGCATTCTCGGTGCGCCCGCGCTTAAGTCGCACGCTTAGCAATTAAAATGTGATCACCACCCACACACACACCCCCACATACACACACACACATACACCCCCACACACACCCCCACACACACTCACACACACCCCCCACACACACCCACACATACACCCCCACACACACCCCCACACACACTCACACACACCCACACACAACACACATACACCCACACACACACCCCCACACACCACACACACCCCCACACACAGACCACACACCCCCACACAGACACACCCCCACACACACACACCCCCACACACACACACCCCCACACACACACACCCCCACACACCCCCCCATCCCCTCCATCCCTCGATTCGTCCGCACGTGCTAAGGAGGGGAGGTTGGCGATGGGAGTGGAGTGTGTCACTTCACCCCTCCCAGTCACCAGAGGCCGCTACGTTGGCCACACCCTGAGCGCTCACCGACAGCAATTGTTCGATCGTAATCGCGACGCGAGATGGGGTAGCAATGTCTCTTGATCGATGGGTGCGGTAATCGCGGACGATGTCGTGTCTGGGTTGGGCCACTCGCAAAACCGCGGCGCGCGCGCACGAGCGCGCTTTCTATCGGCTCTAGCGTCGCACACACACACACGGCACGCGCACACACATGACACACACACGACACACACGACACGCACACACACGAACACACACACGACACACACACGACACACACGACACGCACACACACACACACGGCACGCGCACAAACACACACACACGACACACACGACACGCACACACGGCACGCGCACAAACACACACACACACGACACGTGCACACACACACGACACGCACACACACACGACACGACACACACGACACACACGACACACACACACGACAAGCACGACACGCGCGCACACACACGCGACACACACGCACACGACACGCACACACGCACACGACACAACAACAACAACCGCCATTCGCCACTAAGTGCCGGTGACGTCACCACGACGCTTGTGCCAAGCCAAGTGCACCTTGAGGCCACGTGAAGTGTCGAACGCCCGCTGACAGGAGGTCACGGGGCAGACCCAGCAGGTGCCACGGGTCGACTGACCGAGATGACCGAGATGACTGGCTGATGCACCACCTGTGCCCCCTACTGTACCAACTTGCTGTGCTTTAGTCACCCGGCGCTTCGCTCGTTGTTGTGAGCGTCGCTCCTCCGCCCTCCGTTGTTGTTGGAGGGGGACTGCCTCCAACTGCCCAGTAGCGTCCTTCACGAGCCTCTTCCACTGAGGCCGATCTTGACACCGCTGGTACCAGTCATCGGCAAGTCTACTCAGCTCCACGTCCTCCTGTACCACATCACTCCATCTCTTCTCTAGCCCGTGCCGCGCCCGTTTAGCCCCCTCGATCCGGCCGAACAAAAGCTGTTTAGGCATGCGGTGGCTGTGCATGCGGGCTACATGACCCAGCCAACGCAGCCTTGCCTACCGGAGGAGCTCACCGATGGGACTTTGCCCAGATCTTTCAAGGATTTGTGAGCTCCTCACACAATCCAGCCTGGTTAAACCCAGGATGGATCGTAGGCAGGCCAGCCTAAATGTTTCCAACCGGCGAAGATGCTCCATTAGGGGGGTCCACGTTCGCAAGTGTAGAGAAGGGAGGGAATAACCGTGGCCGAGAAGACCTGAAGCTTTGTGCGGAGCGACAGACCAGGTAGCTTCCACACAGTGTTACGCAACCGATGAAAAGATATTGCCGCTCGACTGATTCGGAGTGAGACTTCTGCTGATAAACTGGAGCCGGTCATAAGCACACTGCCCAGGTATGGGAAACTCTCCACTCTCTCCACAACTTCCCCATCACCGATTGGGAGTTGTGGGGGTGGAGTGTCCGATGGTACAAAATACCCAGGCAGGTGCTTAGTTTTTGTGGGGCTGATGGTAAGGCCCCACCTCTTAGTGGCACAATCCAGTCTCAGCAGAGCGTCTCCAACTCCTCTTCTGAATGAGCAGCTATTACCAAATCATCAGCATACATAACGTGGTTGACCAATAGGGAGCCATCCCTTGATCGTACCCGGGCGTCGATCAGCCTCCCATTATATCTGTACCAAATGGAAATTCCTCCGGTACAGCTATTGAAGGCTTCACGAACTACGCAGTCGAAATAGAAGTTAAATAATGTGGGAGCCAGAGGACATCCCTGTCGCACCCCAAGGTGTACAGGGAAAGGCTCCGACTCCCGGCCACGTAGTTTTACCCGGGCCCGCTCACCATCATGAAGGTCCTTAATGATCGTGAGCAGAGGGTCAGGGACTCCGAAAGCACGAAGAACAACCCAGAGCCCAGGCCTACTGATGGTATCATAGGCCTTGACCAGGTCAATCACACGACACACACACGACACGCACACACACGACACGCACGACACACACACACACGACACGCACACACACACACGACACACACGCACGACACACACACACGACACACACACACGCACACACGACACATACACGCACACACACACACGCTCCACGGCAGGCGAATTGCTCGGTGACGCGTGGATGGAACTCGCCGAGCGGCAGCAATCGGCCTGCGCGCTCCAATGTTTGGGACCCAGATTCGAGAGTAAAATTTCGTTCTGTCGTGTTTCGTGCGCACGCTCGTACGTGCGACTTCTTTCGCACCGTACGTAGCCCACCCGCGCTAACTGGAGGCGCGCTAATGACAGGATCTTCAGGTGTCTGTGCCCGTTCTGGGACGTGATCGTGACGTTCGACGTTGAACTCGTGAGTGGGTGGTGATGACACTGCTGCTGCACTCGTAGTGGTGGTGATGACACTGCTGCTGCACTCGTAGTGGTGGTGGAGAAGCTCAAATGATCACGTTGACAACTCGGCACGGCCGTGCCAATGGGGCCGTTAGCGGCACGACACACGAGGGGGTGGGTGGCCAACACCACGCCCGGCCGCCTTTGTCTCCTCTAGTGGCGATGCTTACTACACACCGCTGCCGCCAGGTACTCATTTGAGTCCGAGTCGATCTAGGGAAGGCCCAGGGCCGGTGCAGATCATCGTCGGCTGTGTTGGCCGTGAGCGGGAATCAATCCCGGGTGGGCAGGTTCGTGGCGCAGCGTAGGGCTAAGCGCTTCACCACCGCTCCCCCAGAGACGAAGGGTCCACATGCGGGCAGTCTATAATAACAACGACGCAGTACAGTACAGTATATATACGCAGTTGGCATACAGATCCCGCGTAGCCTTTATATCAAGGCCGTAGCCATGGAGTCAACATTGGGGGGGAGCAAATCTTCCAGGGGGTCTGGGGGTCACAACCCAGAAAAAAAAATCTAAATTTGAAAAAATCTAAATTTCCTGCCTAAAAGATTAAAAAATCACTAACACATGGGATGGACTTTTTATTTATTTTGTACAATAATGTCTAATAGTGTATTGTACTACATTGCTCTGTTTTTACTTTCTTACCTTTTCTTATGTAATGGCAGTGATTAGGGATTAATAAAGAACAACCATAACCACAATCATATAACAGAAATGTATGCATTGATTTATATGAAGACAAGTCCAGATATTGTGGCCAAGGTTTTGCAAATTGTTGTTTTTATTTACATAGCATAGCAATTATTTTTTATAGCAATATATTGGGGGGACATTTTGAGCATATTTGAATATTGGGGGGGTGTGTGTCCCCCCCCCCACCAATATACAGTCAGGGAAAAAGTATTTGATCCCCTGCTGATGTTGTACGTTTGACCACTGACAAAGAAATGATCAGTCTATAATTATAATGGTAGGTTTATTTGAACAGTGAGAGACAGAATAACATAAACAAAATCCAGAAAAACGCATGTCAAAAATTGTATGAATTGATTTGCATTTTAATGAGGGAAATAAGTATTTGACCCCTCTGCAAAACATGACTTAGTACTTGGTGGCAAAACCCTTGTTGGCAATCACAGAGGTCAGACGTTTCTTGTAGTTGGCTACCAGGTTTGCACACATCTCAGGAGCGATTTTGTCCCACTCCTCTTTGCAGATCTTCTCCAAGTCATTAAGGTTTCAAGGCTGACGTTTGGCAAACTCGAACCTTCAGCTCCCTCCACAGATTTTCTATGGGATTAAGGTCTGGAGACTGGCTAGGCCACTCCAGGACCTTAACGTGCTTCTTCTTGAGCCACTCCTTTGTTGCCTTGACCGTGTGTTTTGGGTCATTGTCATGCTGGAATACACATCCACCACCCATTTTCAATGCTCTGGCTGAGAGAAGGAGGTTCTCACCCAAGATTTGACGTTACATGGCCTCGTCCATCGTCATTTTGATGCGGTGAAGTTGTCCTGTCCCCTTAGCAGAAAAACACCCCCAAAGCATAATGTTTCCACCTCCATGTTTGACGGTGGGTATGGTGTTCTTGGGGTCATAGGCAGCATTCCTCCTCCTCCAAACACGCGAGTTGAGTTGATGCCAAAGAGCTCAATTTTGGTCTCATCTGACCACAACACTTTCACCCAGTTGTCCTCTGAATCATTCAGATGTTCATTGGCAAACTTCAGACGGGCATGTATATGTGCTTTCTTGAGCAGGGGGACCTTGCAGGCGCTGCAGGATTTCAGTCCTTCACGGCGTAGTGTGTTACCAACTGTTTTCTTGGTGACTATGGTCCCAGCTGCCTTGAGATCATTGACAAGATCCTCCCGTGTAGTTCTGGGCTGATTCTTCACCGTTCTCATGATCATTGCAACTCTACGAGGTGAGATCTTGCATGGAGCCCCAGGCCGAGGGAGATTGACAGTTCTTTTGTGTTTCTTCCATTTGCGAATAATCGCACCAACTGTTGTCACCTTCTCACCAAGCTGCTTGGCGATGGTCTTGTAGCCCATTCCAGCCTTGTGTAGGTCTACAATCTTGTCCCTGACATCCTTGGAGAGCTCTTTGGTCTTGGCCATGGTGGAGAGTTTGGAATCTGATTGATTGATTGATTGCTTCGGTGAACAGGTGTCTTTTATATAGGTAACAAGCTGAGATTAGGAGCACTCCCTTTAAGAGTTTGCTCCTAATCTCAGCTCGTTACCTGTATAAAAGACACCTGGGAGCCATAAATCTTTCTGATTGAGAGGCGGTCAAATACTTATTTCCCTCATTAATATGCAAATGAATGTATAACATTTTTGACATGCGTTTTTATGTATTTTGTTGTTGTTATTCTGTCTCTCACTGTTCAAATAAACCTACCATTAAAATTATAGACTGATAATTTCTTTGTCAGTGGGCAAACGTACAAAATCAGCAGGGAATCAAAAACTGTTTTCCCTCACTGTATATTATAATTACGGCCTTGCTTTATAGACTGCAGGGGCGAGTGCTGTTAGCGAGCACCCATCACGGCTAACGCGGCACACAAGCGGGCTTGGTTGTCGCCAGGAGCATGCCCGGCCGCCTTTGTCTCCCCAGTGGTGTATTGTGTTTGCCACACGACGCTTCTGATGAGTGGATGCACACTGGATGCCGCGTGCAGAGAGAGATGTGTTTTTTTTACCCCAGGGGTAATTGCGGTCACGTTCACCACCGAATGCCTAGAGCAGGTCCTGATGACGCTGGGTGTATTCTCCAGCTAAACGTCGGGCAACATTCTAAACGTTTGTCAGCTTTTCAACTTAACGGCGTCACTGACATCTCGACTCCGTTTGGCTTCTGTCGTGCGGTGGAGTTTGTGCGCGGCTCCACTCGCAGCCCGTAGCCGTGGGACGGGGCCAGTGACGTAGACGGTGCGAGGTAGACGGTGGTGGTGGTGATGAAGAGAGGGTGGTGGTGATGATAAAGAGAGGGTGGTGGTGGTGATGATAGGGTGGTGGTGGTGAAGAGAGGGTGGTGGTGGTGATGAGAGAGTGGTGGTGGTGAAGAGAGGGTGGTGGTGGTGGTGAAGAGAGGGTGGTGGTGGTGAAGAGAGGGTGGTGGTGGTGAAGAGAGGGTGGTGGTGATGATAACGAGAGGGTGGTGGTGGTGGTGGTAACGACGTGAGGGTGGTGGTGGTGGTGGTGAAGAGAGGGTGGTGGTGGTGATGATGAAGAGAGGGTGGTGGTGGTGGTAACGACGTGAGGGTGGTGGTGGTGGTGGTGGTGAAGAGAGGGTGGTGGTGGTGGTGGTGGTGGTGAAGAGAGGGTGGTGGTGCTGGTGAACAGAGGGTGGTGGTGGTGATGAGAGGGTGGTGGTGGTGATGAGAGGGTGGTGGTGGTGATGATGAAGAGAGGGTGGTGGTGGTAACGACGTGAGGGTGATGGTGGTGGTGAAGAGAGGGTGGTGGTGATGATGAAGAGAGGGTGGTGGTGGTGGTAACGACGTGAGGGTGGTGGTGGTGAGGATGGTGAGAGGATGATGATGATGAGAGGGGAGGAGGGAGCGAACTGACGTGAGCTGCACGGAGGAGCTGCGTCTGTCTTCAGAGGGGGCGGCGGCGGGGGAGGGACTCAGAGTGGGGGGGGGCACACACACACAGACGTCACGTGGTTTACGGGAGGCTCGAGCTGGTGCAGGTGAACATTGCGCCTGGACGATGCACCTCGACACAAGCTGAGTGTGACTCGTACCCAGGGGGGACGGGCATACAGGGGCGTGGGTGGCCAGCGCCACGCCCGGCCGCCTTTGTCTCCCCAGTGCTCATGTCTACGCACCATGGTTGAGTCGACCTAGTTCGAGGCGCAGGACGAGTTTAAGCATCCGCCACTGATTCTTTGGTCGTGAGCGGGAATCCAACTCGGGTGGCCGGGTTCGTAGTGCGCCTCGCTAACACTGCACAACAGTTCCCCGTGCACACACGCACGCAGACACACACAGACACACGCACACAGACACACGCACACAGACACACACAGACACACGCACACAGACACACACAGACACACGCACACAGACACACGCACACAGACACACGCACACAGACACAGACACACGCACACAGACACGCACACAGACACGCACACAGACACACACACACAGACGCACACAGACACACGCACACAGACACACGCACACAGACACACGCACACAGACACACGCACACAGACACACACACACACAGACACACGCACACAGACACACGCACACAGACGCACGCACACAGACACACACAGACACACGCACACAGACACACGCCAACAGACACACGCGTGCACACGCATCCACCCCCACGCATTATTCGTGTGAACCCCCAGGGACACGTGTCTTGGCGGGTCTGTAACTCAGCACTGTATCGGGGGGGGGGGGGGGGGATGCCGCAGTGGTTAGCGCGCTCCGCTGAGAAACCTGCCCACCCGAGTTCGAGTCCCGATCACGACCAATAACAGCGGCAGGGAATGTGTGAACCGCTCCTGGGCCTCCTCTAGGTCGACTCAGCCTTGAACGAGTACCTGTTTGCGGTGTGTATTCAACGTCAGCAGTGGGGAAGACAAAGGCGGCCGGGCGTGTTCCCGGCTACCCACATTCTCCGCCGTTTGCCGTTCCAACCTTCACAGGTGCTCCCTAACAGCACTCACGCCGACTGCCTATGAAGGCTACATGGGGGATCTTTGTCTTTGTGTGCGCCCGTGTAATCCTGTGCCTTTTCATTTCCATCCTCGCCACTCCACCCACGTGGAGCTCCGGGTCTTCCCGGCCACAGTCGCGTTGCGCTCCCTTCCTCTATGCCTGCGAGACGTGCACCCCCTCCCCTGATGGAACATCTGCGCCGGTTTGACACATTCAGGCTGGCCCTGTCATACGTGTCACCCTGGGTTTAGCCAGACTCGAGTACAGTGTGAGGAGCTCCCACATTCTTGGAAGATCTGGATGCAGTCTCATTCGGTGTTGGCTGCGTCACGTAGCCCGCGTTCCCCGTCAGCGCATGCCCAAGCATCTTTAATTTGGTCGGATCGAGGGGGCTAAACGGGCGCGGCACGGGCTAGAGAAGAGATGGAGCTGATGTGGTACAGGAGGATGTGGAGCTGAGTAGACTTGCCGATGACCGGTACCAGTGGTGTCAAGAACGGCCTCTGTGGAGGCCGTGAAGGACGCTGATACTGGGCAGTTGGAGGCAGTCGTCCTCCAGCAACAACGGAAGGCACAGGAGCGACGCTCACAACAACGAGCGGAACGCCGGATAGCTAAAACGCAGCAAGTTGGCACAGTTTAGGGACACAGGTGGTGCATCTGCCAGTCATCTCAGTCAGTGAACCCCGTGACACCTGCTGGGTCTATCCTGTGACCACCCGCCAGCAGCCAGCCTTCAACATTTCACGTGGCGGCCTCAATGTGCACCTAGGCTGGCACGAGCGCGGCGTTGACGTCACAGCGGCTGTTGCTGTGTCGCACAGCCCCCCCCCCCATCCCCGCCCCCTCCCGTGCTGCGAGGATGAAGATGAGGGGGGCTCTGTGCGTCTGCAGTGGCCATCCTGAGGTGGCCTCTGTTCATTAGCGGGCTCCAGACGCAAGTGGGTGAGGATGCGCGTGTGAGTGTGCGTGCAGCAGCAGCAGCAGCCTCTCGTATCCCCTCCGTTATTGATTCCGAGCCCTTCCGATCTCATCTGCCCACACACGGCAATCGTGCGCCTGCAAGTGTGGCGGTGAGAGCTGTGCTGCGAACCCGGCGACCCGAGTTCGATTCCCGCTCGCCGCCAACACCGGTGACGATGATCAACACTGGTACCGGTGCGGTGTGCAGTAAACATCGCCACTGGGGAGACAAAGGCGGTCGGGCGTGGTGCTGGCCGCGCACGCGCGCTCAGTGATTAAGGCGTGCGGTCACGCACTGCCACGTGACCACACGCAGCAGTGTGTACGGTCACGGAGCGGTGCGTGTGCAGCCGGGCGTGGTCATTTACAATCAATTTGTTCGGCTCGTTACAACGCCACACGCCTGCCCCTCTCCTCTGTAATAACGCCTTGCGCCGTGTATGTGTGCGCGTGTGCGCGTGCGTGTGTGTGCGCGTGTGTATGTGCGTGTGTGTGGCAGTGTGAGTGTATGGGGAGCGGTGTCGCAACGGTTAGCGCGCTGTGCTGTGAACCCAGTGAGCCAAGCTGGATTCCTGCTCTCGACCAACACCAGGGACGATTGTTTGAACCGGTCTTGGGCCCTCCCCTAGGTCGACTCAGCCTCAAATGAGTGCCTGGTGCGGTGTAAACATCGGCACTGGGGAGACAAAGGCGGCCGGGCGTGCTGCTGGCCACCCACCCCCTCGTGTACCGTTCCTGCCTTCATAGGTGCTACGACTCGCTAACAGCACTTGCCCCAACAGCCTGCTAAGGCTATACGGGGGATCGTTGTCTTTGTGTGGGGAGCGGCGGCGCAATAGTTAGCGCACTGCGCTTTGAAACCCCGACGACGACGATGGCGCGAGTTCGATTCCCGCTCGCGGCGAATGCAATCGGTGACGAATATCTGAACCGGTTCGAGGTCGACTCAGCCTTAAATGGGTACCTGGTGCGGTGTCGGTGTATTTGCATTGGGGGGGCGGTGACGCTGTGGTTAGCGCACTGCCCGATAGACCCGGCCACCCCAAATCGACGCGGCTCACGGCCACCAACGTCGGTGACGATTGTAGGAACCGTTCCCGAGCCTCCCCTAGGTCGACTCAGCCTTAAAATACTAGCTGGTGCCGTGTGGTAAACACCTCGGGAGACAAAGGCAGCCGGGGCATCGGCGTTGACCTTCACGAGGCCCTTCAGAGGCGGGCCGTGCCGGCCTTCGTGTGTGCAGCACTCGCCCCAGCAGTCTGCGAGAAGGCTACAAGCAGTATCACACGCGGCAGGGGCAGCTGCTGGAACCCGGAGCGGAACCCCGGGCTCGCTCGGCGGCCGCGGCGGCTCTGACCTCTAGCCCGGTGGCGACCTGTGTGCCGTGGAGTCATGTGAAAGTGTCGTCGGCGGCGGCGTCTCGTTTCGCGGGGGTTGCTGGTGACCTCGCGTGACATTCACCGCCCACGCCCCCCCCCGGCTGGTTAGGCAGCAGCAATGCAGCTGCTACCCATCGTTAACGCGGCGCTAATGACGCCCGCTGATGAGATGACGCGATCCATCGTGAGAGTGTCACGCGGCAAAACGCCGCCGCAACCACCGCCCACCACGCGGTGGTCATGAGCGAGGTGGTCACGTGGCGGTGGTCACGTGGCGGTGGTTACGCGGCAGTGGTCACGTGGCGGTGGTCACGTGATGGTGGTCACGTGGCGGTGGTCACGATCGAGGTGGTCACGTGGCGGTGGTCACGTGGCAGTGGTCACGCGGGAGTGGTCACGTGGCGGTGGTCACGCTCATGAGCACACGAACTTGCAATGAACAACGACGCATGGAGATGTGAGGACGCGCTGCGCGGTCCCCACACTTCACCCCACACAGAGAGGCGGATCCAGAAGCTTCCCGAGGGGGCTCGGGAGGGGGGTGAAGGTGGGCGGGGGGGTATGGCCCGACATGTCGAGCTTTTAAAATCGGGCCCCCTACATGAATGAACGAAAATTAAACACCCCACGTGTTTTTTCTGCTATATTATATCAATTACTGTGGTGTGTCCCTACCTCCTGATTGGGTGGATGGACACATTGGGGGGGGGGAGGGGCCATGTGTGTGGGGGGATTTAAGATTCCTGCCCCCCCCCCCCCCATTGTTTGAGCTGCCGCGCCGGGAGATGGGGCTCGAAGCGGCCACCCCGGGACCGTGACGGCGTCGCGTGCGGCAGCAGCGGCGAGGAGGAGGAGTTGGCGACGGAGCCGTTCGCTGGAGGCGACTCCAAACGAGGGCGGTCTCCTCGTGACAAACCAGGACGTGGGATATGGTCGCCTCGTCGCTGCGGCGAATGCGACGAGGCCTGTGCAAGGGCTGCGTGTGCCCTTGTCATATGGCGACAGCGTGAACAGAGAGAGATGGGGGGGTCTTTGTCTAATAAACATCTGGCAGCTCGCCAACAATCGGTTCAAGCAGCGTCTGACTCTGCTGCTGATGAGAGACTGAATGTCAAAACCGGGCCAGAGTTGCGCTTGCTGAAATCGCGGCTGATGGGATGTGTAAAGATTACTCGGTGAGTTTGTGTTGTGGCGGGGAGCGGTGGTGGAGCGGTTAGCGCTGCGCTGCGATATGAACCCGGCGACCCGAGTTCGATGCCCGCTCACGGCCAACACTTGTGACGATTATTTGAATCGGTTCCAGGCCTCCCCTAGGTTTCGTCGGCCGGGCGTGGTTGCCGTGGCCACCCACACCCTCGTGTTGCCGTGCCGGCCGTCATAGGTGCTGCTCGCTCTCAGCGCTTGCCCCAGCGCAGTCTGTGAATGCTATACGGGGTGGGGGGGGGGGATCTTTGTCTTTTTGTATGAGACGCGACCTCCTGGCTGTGTGCGATGAACAGTGGGGAATCAAAGGTACCCCCCAAGCCCCCCACTGCTCACAAAAGCTCCGTGTGGGTAGTGGACAATCCCTTTCTTCTCTCCCATCGCGGAGCGCATTAATATTTATTAGATATGAATTCCAAATCGCGACTGACATCAACATCGACACGGCGGAGAGTGCACGCGCGCGTATGTGTATGCGTGTGTGCGCGTGTGTGTGTGCGCGTGTGTGTGTGAGTGTGCATGTGCGCCTCTTTATTGCGAGGAGCGGTGGCGCAGCGGTGAGCGCCGAACTGCGGCTACGATGCCTGGCGGCCCTGAGTTCGATTCCCGCTCACGGCCAACACCGGCGACGATTTTCTGAACCGGTCCTGGGGCTCCCCTTTGTTAGACTCAGCCTCAAATGAGTACTTGGTGCGGTGTGCAGTAAACATCGCCACTGGGGAGACAAAGGCGGCCGGGCGTGGTGCTGGCCACCCACACCCTCGTGTGCCACAGTGCCGGCGGCCTTCATAGGTGCTACTCGCTAACAGCACTTGCCCCAACAGTCTGCTAAGGCTACACGGGGGCTCTTTATCTTTGTAACGAATGGTTCCTCCGGGACACAGTGACCCGATAATTACCGATTCCCGTCCACGACTGACATCGTCCACGACTGACATTGATGGCGAATGACATCTGGGACCGGTGAGCGCCTGGTGCAGCGCGTAGAACATCGGGGGAGACGAAGGTGGACGGCGTCGGGCTTTTTGGCACTCGCCCTGTCGCTGCGAGCACTCGGCAGGGGCCACTCGGCCGGGCAAGCTCGGCTCTGCAAGGCGCCCAACTCACCGAGCTGAGCTCCGCAGGCGTCGCTGAGGCGCGGCAGAGGTCGACGCTGTTCCTGCGCCACAGCTCTGGCACGAGGGAGCTCCGCGCGCGCGAGCCGCGTGGTCACGTGCTGCAAGTGGAGCGCCGGTTCAAGGGGGGCAGCACCTCGTACACGGCGTCGTCACTTCCGGTTGGCTCGGCACGGCGCGAAAGAAGTGCGGCGCACGCGGCACCCTCGTGGTGCCATCGCCAGGAATTCGCCATGAAGCTGTCGAGCTCAGCGGGGTTGAGGGTGCACGGTGGGACGGGTGACCGTGATCGCGGGGGCGACGTGATGGCCGGCGGATGCCATTGAAGCGAAACCGAATCGTCGTGCTCCTGTTCCCCCCACGTCTCCTGCTGCCCCCCCCACGTCTCCTGCTGCCCCCCCCCCACGTCTCCTGCTGCCCCCCCCCCCACGTCTCCTGCTGTCCCCCCCACGTCTGTTGCTGGGCCCGCCTTCACACACGCGCATTGACGACTCCTTCCCCCGGCAGTGGATTTCCCGTCCAGCCCGAGCCTCCCGTAGTGCCCGTGGCTCCTGTGCGTGGCCGCCCCCACTCTGAACACGGACTCTGCTCCACCTCCTCCACCTCCTCCTCCACCTCCTCCACCTCCTCCTCCAACTCCTCTACCTCCTGCACAGTGCAGCTCACTGCTGCTCGCTCCCTCTCCCTCCTCCTCCTCTTCCCTCCTCCCCTCTCATCACCACCACCGCCCTCTCTTCATCACCCGACATCTTAATACTAACTCAAAATTTACATTTTTCAGGCGCAATTCATCCGGGGGATCTTGGCCCGGTCATCCCTCCTTCTCCCTCCTCGTCCTCCCTCCCTGCTGCTCATATTGAGTCATGCCCCGCCTCCTCCTCCTCCTCTTTGTCCGTCTTGGCGAAACTTCCCTCCCGGCTCCTTCCCGTCCCTGTCCCCGTCCCAATCTCTTCTCCCCACGCACCACCACCACCTTCACCATCGTCGCCATCGCATCCCTGACTCAGCTCTTTCCCCCACTACGCCCCCCCCCGTTGCCGTGCCACGCGGTGGGATTAGTGAAGGCGATCGCGTCACGATGATCGCGCGCGCCCCTGCGACGGCGCCGCGAGCGCGGTTCTTGAACAAAGTCTCCGTCGCGCGCCGCCCTGTCGGTCACAAGATCGGGTGGCGCTGGAGCTGGCAGGCGTATCACCACCCACACCCACCACCCACTCACCCATCACCCACCCTCACCTACCTACCACCCACCCACCACACCACCACCCACACCCACCTGCTCCACGCCCCGAGCGGTTCAAGCGCAGAGCTCAGCTCTGCCACGTGGAAGCAATCAAAGGCGGCGGCGGCCGCAGCTGTTACGGGCAAAGGCACAGGCCCTGCATGTTCTGCCGCCCTCGACGGAGCTGGCGGAAAAAAAAAACAACAAAAGGCGGCTCTCTCCACTCGCAGCCGCGTTGGGTGAGGGCTGGGGGGGGACCCGGGAGTGCCCACGACGTCACCCACCTGCCCACGACGTCACCCCACCTGCCCACGACGTTACCCCACCTGCCCACGACGTTACCCCAACTGCCCACGACGTCACCCCACCTGCCCACGACGTTACCCCACCTGCCCACGATGTTACCCCCAACTGCCCACGACGTCACCCCACCTGCCCACGACGTTACCCCCACCTGCCCACGATGTTACCCCAACTGCCCACGACGTCACTCCACCTGCCCACGACGTTACCCCACCTGCCCACGATGTTACCCCACCTGCCCACGACGTCACCCCACCTGCCCACGACGTTACCCCACCTGCCCACGATGTTACCCCAACTGCCCACGACGTCACCCACCTGCCCACGACGTCACCCCACCTGCCCATGACGTTACCCCACCTGCCCACGATGTTACCCCCAACTGCCCACGACGTCACCCACCTGCCCACGACGTCACCCCACCTGCCCACGACGTCACCCCACCTGCCCATGACGTTACCCCCACCTGCCCACGATGTCACCCCAACTGCCCACGACGTCACCCACCTGCCCACGACGTCACCCCACCTGCCCACGACGTCACCCCACCTGCCCATGACGTTACCCCCACCTGCCCACGATGTTACCCCAACTGCCCACGGCGTTACCCAAACTGCCCACGACGTTACCCCACCTGCCAACGATGTTACCCCACCTGCCCACGACGTTACCCCACCTGCCAACGATGTTACCCCACCGCGCGCGGACCTCACCGATCGTTGTGCCGCCCGCGTGGTGACAGCGCTGGTTGTGGGCATCACGGTGGCTAGGAGATGTTAACTACCTCGCCTGGTACGCAGGAGGTCGTGGGTTCGTTCGCGACCCTGTGACACCAGCTGCATATTTGGAGGTTGTGTGTCTCTCTCATCATCATCACGGTGGTTAGGAGATGTTAACTACCTCGCCTGGTACGCAGGAGGTCGTGGGTTCGTTCGCGACCCTGTGACACCAGCTGCATATTTGGAGGTTGTGTGTCTCTCTCATCATCATCACCGTGGTTAGGAGATGTTAACTACCTCGCCTGGTACGCAGGAGGTCGTGGGTTCGTTCACGACCCTGTGATACCAGCTGCATATTTGGAGGTTGTGTGTCTCTCTCATCATCATCACGGTGGCTAGGAGATGTTAACTACCTCGCCTGGTACGCAGGAGGTCGTGGGTTCGTTCGCGACCCTGTGATACCAGCTGCATATTTGGAGGTTGTGTGTCTCTCTCATCATCATCACGGTGGCTAGGAGATGTTAACTACCTCGCCTGGTACGCAGGAGGTCGTGGGTTCGTTCGCGACCCTGTGACACCAGCTGCATATTTGGAGGTTGTGTGTCTCTCTCATCATCATCACGGTGGCTAGGAGATGTTAACTACCTCGTCTGGTACGCAGGAGGTCGTGGGTTCGTTCGCGACCCTAACACCAGTTGCATATTTGGAGGTTGCGTGCCTCATCATCATCACGGTGGCTATGAGATGTTTCCTACTTTGCTCCACATTTGGAATCAACATCACGCGTTCAGAGTTTTTGGCTGCTAGAAATGTCCACATGATGATGATGAGCCACTTCGTTGAGCTGTCATTCATGCTGGTCAGGTCGCTTCTGACAAAGAGCTCTGTAGCTCAGTGGGGCCTTGCAGCTGGTTAAATGAAAATATAGTTTCGTATTAGTTCAGTTGTGGTACCTCTACGTTCATACGACGAGTTTGGGTCATTCCGTAGAATGAGGTCTGATGCCGCAAACCCACGACCTATTTTTCGTGACCCCTGAAGGGACTGGAGCTGAGTTTGACCCCGGATGGGCAATTGAGCTATTGTGCTATTTTTATAGTCATTGTAAGTATCATTGGAATCCAGGAATCATCATCATCACAATTTGCAAATCATAATGATGGTAATACTAAGTTCATAATGATGCTCTGATTATCATAGTTAGCATCATCGTAATTACAAACTGGGCGTCGTCATCATAATAATCATTATCATCAGCATCCAGGTGTAGTGAGTTCAACTGAGTCGCAGACGTAGACTTGGAGGCAACACATGTATTCAACTCCAACACACGGGGTAACTTCCCCTTAACAGAGTAACAACCTATGGTGGTGACCACCAGGCTAACTACACTAGTTACAACGTAACTGCTACTATGGACCGGGACCACAGCTCGGGACCAGGTCCACGTGTTGGAGATTCGTTGAACGGAGAACGTAGAACGTAGACGAAGGTTTCTTCCAGGATGAACAACAACCCTGGTCCCTCTGGGGACCCGGCTTCTATTCTCTGCGGCGTGGCTGGCTCCGCCCTTGGCCACGGCCACCTTCCAGAATCCTCGGGAAGGATCTGGGTCCCAATCACGTGACCACCCCTAACCCCCACTTTGATCCCCTTTGTAGACTTAACTGGTCACGTGTCCTCTCAGGTCAACCAGAGTGCCAAGGCCTCGAGTAACCTCATCCTTCGGCCGCCCTCACACACCCTGTCCTGTAGGGGCTGGCACTGCACGCCAAGCGTGGTGCCATCCAGCGCTATCAACCAGCGCTCACCGGGACCCTCTAGGGCCGGCACTGCACGTTGACATCCCGCGATGTCACGACACAGGCATTCATATTACCAACACAACCCAGGCAAAATCAATATCACCATCACCAGTAATGCTGAATGCCCAATTTAGATGTTACCCCTAACCCTCACCACAACTCCACCCAGCCAGACAACGCGTGCCATGTGGCTGATGTACGTACGTATGCTGTGTATGTGTTATGTTGAACTTATTTCGCACCGTAAGTAGCCAACCGTGCTAATCAGGAGGTGTAGGGGAAGGACAACAAACTAACACACAAAAAGCGGTTCGAAATAAAAAAGAGTTTATCAATCCAGATGATGATTTAAAAGTGCATAGGCCCAGCGGCTTTCTATCAGAAGAAAGAACGTTCCAGACGGCCGCAGAAGCGAATCTTAAAGCGCGCGATGCATTGCTGGCGATGCGTCGCGAAAAATGTTCGGGGGCACGATGGCTCATCGGGTTTCTCCAGGATATGTGAAGATTCGGATTCTTAAAGATTCTAGAAAGCAAATGGTGCTGGTGGTGGTGCTGCTGGTGGTGGTGCTGGTGGTGCTGCTTGTGGTGCTGCTTGTGGTAGTGCTGGTGGTGGTGCTGGTGGTGGTGCTTGTGGTAGTGCTGGTGGTGGTGCTAGTGGTGGTGCTGGTGCAGCATTGTTGGTGTCTGCGCTGTTGACACACGGCCTGGCTACGTAGCCCGCTCCTGGTGGCACGTGTCCTGCCGCAGCTGGGACGTCTCAGGCCGGGGACCTGTGGCTGGGAAGGTTTCTGTTGCAGCGTTGTTGGTGTCAGCGATCTCGACGCACACTACCCGCTGCTGGCTGCGTTGTGCTTCGTGATTTCTGCTCACGCGGATTGTATCGTCATTGTCACCACGATCCAGGGGTGGGGGGGGGGGCAGATAGCCCCCAGGAGTTGCGTCCCACTGCAACATTTCGTCATTTGTTGTTTCTACTTGCGCGTCTCTCTGTGTCTCTGTCCTGGTGGTGCCAATGTTGGTCTCAGCTCAGTGTGCCCCACGTATTTTGCGATGATGTCGGGGTCATGGCCGTCAAGCCGTTCTCCTCTTCCTTCCATTGTGTGTGTATAAAGCGTATATACAATGTCATATATTGAAAATACAATGTGTATAACATATGGATACATTATATATAATCTAGATATGTGTACATAATAAATGCATGTATACTGTATATATAATATGCCTCTAATATATAATGTATGTAGAGTATTATATAAACACAACTTGGCAGAGTAATTACATCACAGCCACCGTCACTCACGGCGTGGGGGCGCGAGGCCGTGATGAATGTTCCCTTCTCACATTTCATATTTCCTGCCCGCAGTGGAAACAACACCGAACGATCCGATCTGTATTCATCCGGTATCGCTGCCCACCCCCAACACCCTTCTTGGGCTACGGCTTCAAAGCCAGAGAGAGAGAGAGAGACCCGGGGGGGTGGGGGGTGGGGGTGGAGGGGTTACGCGACCCTCCGAACCCGCCGGGCCACTGATGATCATCAGCCGCCGGGCCAAACGCAGCGGGACCAGTGGCCCCTGGTAACAAGGTCGCCCTGGTAACAAGGTCCCCCTGGTAACAATGTTCCCCTGGTAACAACGTACCCCTGGTAACAAGGCCCCTCTGGTAACAAGTGTCCCTGGTAACAAGGTCCCCCTGGTAACAAGGTACCCCTGGTAACAAGGTCCCCCTGGTAACAGGGTATCCCTGGTAACAAGTGTCCCTGGTAACAAGGTCCCCCTGGTAAAAAGTTCCCCTGGTAACAAGTGTCCCTAGTAACAAGGGCCCCTTGGTAAAAAGTTCCCCTTGGTAACACGGTCCCCCTGGTAACAAGGTCCCCCTGGTAACACGGTCCCCCTGGTAACAAGGTCCCCCTGGTAACAAGGTACCCCTGGTAACAAGGTATCCCTTGTAACAAGTTCCCCTGGCAACAAGGGTCCCCTGGTAACAAGTGTCCATAGTAACAAGGTTCCCCTGGTAACAAGGCCCCTGGTAACAAGTGTCCCTGGTAACAAGGTCCCCCTGGTAACAAGGGTCCCCTGGTAACAAGTGTCCATAGTGACAAGGGTCCCCTGGTAACAAGTGTCCATAGTAACAAGGGTCCCCTGGTAACAAGTGTCCCTGGTAACAAGGTCCCCCTGGTAACAAGTGTCCCTAGTAACAAGGGCCCCTTGGTAACACAGTCCCCCTGGTGACAAGGGTCCCTGGTAACAAGGCCCCTCTGGTAACAAGGTCCTTCTGGTAACAAGGTCCTCCTGGTAACAAGGTCCTCCTGGTAACAAGGCCCCTGGTAACAAGGTCCCCCTGGTAACAAGGTCATTCTGGTAACAAGGCCCCTGGTAACAAGTTTGCCTGGTAACAAGGCCCCTGGTAACAAGGCCCCTGGTAACAAGGTCCCCCTGGTAACAAGGCCCCTGGTAACAAATGTCCCTGGTAACAAGATCCCCCTGGTAACAAGGCCCCTGGTAACAAGGCCCCTGGTAACAAGGCCCCTGGTAACAAGGCCCCCCTGGTAACAAGGCCCCTGGTAACAAATGTCCCTGGTAACAAGATCCCCCTGGTAACAAGGCCCCTGGTAACAAGGACCCTGGTAACAAGGTCCCCCTGGTAACAAGGCCCCTGGCAACAAGGTCCCCCTGGTAACAGGGTACCCCTGGTAACAAGTGTCCCTGGTAACAAGTCACGGTTGCTGAGCCACTTGGTCCAAAGGCCCAAAACTTGAAGCGGTTCGCAGCGAACAGCAACATCTCTCACGTGGGAGTGGCGATAGAATAGAGATGTCATGAACAGGTTCCTTGAATTGAGCGACGCTATTTACCGTAAGAGCTTGGGATGGGGGAGGAGGATGCGGAGGAGGGAGGAAGGAGACGTTGGCGTTGGAATGAGAGGAAGGGATTCCAACGTGGAGCAGTGCGAGGGGAGAAGCGGGGAGATTAGTTTTTGTGATCTGCAGTGCCGTGAGTGGGTGGGTGGGTGATTGGATGAGTGATGGAGTAGTTTCTTCGAGCCAGTGAGCGAGGGAGTGGCTGAGTGAGTGTTGTTGTGACATCATGTGGTGGTTTAGCGGGTGAGTGGATGCGTGAGTGGGCAAGTGGGTCGGGGAGTGAGTGAGTGGGTCGGTGAGTGGGTGGGTCAGTCGGTGGGTTGAGTGAGGGAGTGGGTGAGTGCGTGGGTGAGTGGGTAAGTGCCTGGGTGTGTGAGTGAGTGCGTGAGTACGTGAGTGTCTGAGTGCGTGAGTGAGTGGGTGAGTGAGCTAGTGGGTGAGTGCGTGGATGTGTGAGTGAGTGGGTAAGTGCCTGGGTGTATGAGTGCGTGGGTGAGTGGGTGAGTGCGTGAGTTAATGGATGGTTTCATGGGTGAATGTTTTTGTGAGTGTGTGGGTGCGTGAGTGAGTGGGTGAGTGCCTTGGTGTGTGGGTGAGTGCGTGGGTGAGTGGGTGAGTTTGTGAGTGAGTGGGTGAGTCTGTGAGTGAGTTGGTGAGTGCGTGGATGCGTGAGTGAGTGGGTAAGTGCCTAGGTGTATGAGTGCGTGGGTGAGTGGGTGAGTGCGTGAGTTAGTGGATGGTTTAATGGGTGAGTGTTGTTGTGATTGTGTGGGTGCGTGAGTGAGTGGGTGAGTGAGTGCCTTGGTGAGTGGGTGAGTGTGTGGGTGAGTGGGTGAGTGCGTGAGTGAGTGAGTGTGTGAGTGAGTGTGTGAGTGAGTGGGTGAGTGCGTGGGTGAGTGCGTGTTGTTGTGAGCTGCAGTGTGGTGGTTGAACCCTGTGTGATTGATGAGACGACGCAGTCCGTGTGTGCCAGAGACCGACTCCTCCATGCGACTCTCCGAGTGAAGTTCACGGGAACAGTGACCAGAGTCGTCGTGGCGATGGGAGAGTCATGAGGAGGGGGGTGGCTGCCCGGCGGCGGGCGAGTGACTCCCGGGGTCACTCCGTGATTGCTCAAAGTAACAATCACTCACGCTGTCATCGGATAGATTTTAATTGCCCATGTGTGCATCATCATCGTCATCATCATCACCATAATCATTCATCATCGTCGTCAATCATTATCAATCATTATTATCAACATTGTCATCATCAATTATCAATCCTCGTCATCAACATTGTCATCATCAATCATCAATAATCATCATCAATCATCATCGTCGTCATTAAAATTGACATCATCAATCATTATCATCATTCATCAACATTTTCATCATCAATCGTAATTATCAATCATCATCAATCATCATCGTCATTAACATTGTTATCATCATCATCATGAATCATCATCAATCATCATCATCATCATATCAACATTGTCATCATCAATTATCGTCGTCATCAACATTTTCATCATCAATCACAATCATCAATTATCATCAATTATCATCATCAATCATCAATGGTGGTGCAGTGGACGATGCGGTTCAGGGGCTTGTGGCCCCGTGAGCTTCAGGGCGCAGTTCGAGGTCACGAAGAGGAGGAGGAAGCGTCTGTGGTGACTTCTGGTGAACTCTGTTCGGCATTCCCAGCTTCATCATCAACACCACAACCATCATCAACACCACCATCATCAACACCACCATCATCAACACCACCATCATCAACACCACCATCGTCATCAACACCACCGTCATCAACACCACCATCATTAACACCACCATCGTCATCGACACCACCGTCATCAACACCACCATCATGAACACCACCATCGTCATCAACACCACCGTCATCAACACCACCGTCATCAACACCACCGTCATCAACACCACGGTCATCAACACCACCATCATCAACACCACCATCGTCATCAACACCACCATCATCAACACCACCACGATCATCACCACCACGATCATCACCACCATCGTCATCACCACCATCGTCATCAACACCACCATCATCAACACCACCATCATCAACACCACCACGATCATCATCAGAGTGGAAATTGTTGAAGGACGAGCACGTGGGTCTACAAGGACCTGCTGCTTGACTTCAAGCCGTGGTGGCGGTGGTGGTGGTGGTGGCGGCGGTGGTGACGGTGGTGGTGGTAGTGGCGGTGATGGTGATGGTTGGGGTGGCGGTGACGTCGGCGGCGGTGGTGGTGGTGGCGGTGGTGGGGGTGGTGGTGGTGGCGGTGGGTGTTCGTGAGATCCTCGTGGCTCGGGAGATACACGCTTTCCCTACGTTCATCCACGAGTCTTTACGTGTGGTCTGTGTCTCTACGTTTCTATGTATCTCCATGTCTCTCTGTATCTCGATGTGCCTCTACGAGTCTCTCTGTCTCTAAAAGTGGCTTTGTGTCTCTGTCTCTGTATCTATGAATTTCGATGTTTCTCTGTATCTTTATTATGTGTCTCTGTATCTCTACAAGTCTCTATCAGTCTCTCTGTCTCTAACACTCTCTTTGTCTCTCTCTCTGTCTCTGTGAATCTGTAGTGACATAAGAAGGGAGGGGCTGCTGGGGGCTCTGGGTCCCTGGCAGGGCCAGGCGCTTAATCCCCTTGGCGCCAGGCGTGGGTTCTCAGGCGGGTCAGACGCTTAAGCCTCTTGGCGTCAGGCGTTGGGTTCCCAGGCGCTTAATCCCCTTGGCGCCGCCAAAGGGGGGGGGGGGGGGCTGTGTGTGCTCTGTGGGAGATCTGGGGGCGCACACGGCCCCACCCCTCGTTGGGGACTAGTTATAAAAGCGGAGCTCCCTGGACGATCAGGGCCAGTCGTAGCTCAAGACCCAAGACCCAAGACCAGCCATCTGAGGACCCTGGGACGATGTGAGAGCCAGTGGTGGGACTGGAACTCGCGACTCGACGACCTTGTGAGGGCGAGTTCCAGAGCGTAGCCAGAGTAGAGTATCTAGGCTGTGTACCTAGGCTGTGTACCTAGGCTGTAACAGAGTATCAGGACTGTTGGAGTGTTGTATTGTAATAAAGAAGTTACCTTTACAAGTGTCTCCGGAACCCGTTACATTTGGCGTCAGAAGTGGCAATGGAGACAAGAAGTGAGCCACGTACCTTCAGTCCTGACGGCGATGTTGAAGAGCAAGCGGCGACGGGGCAGCCAACTCGGGCCGACAACGACGCCGCACCGCCGGCTGAGCAGTCGTCCACCACACCTGCCGATCCTCCTCCAGCGTCGGGAGCAGCAATGGAGGAAACGCTGCTTCGCCTCACCGAGCTGCTCCACGCCACCGTCTCCATCCTGGAAGACATGCGTCGCTCACAGGCGGAGACAGGAGGGAGAGAGGCAGCGCAGCGGCCGCGCCATTCCGCCGGCTCCCACACCAAGATGGCAGCCGTTCCCGCCGCAAATACATCCGGGTGTGTCATCACTTCTGCCGGGGGAGCAATGACCGCTGGGAGCGACGTCACTTCCGGGCCCAGCGTGGGCCAACTAAACGACGCCGCGTCATCAGCGCTGCGTCCCTCACCGCCGGGTGACAGCTGTCTGAAACCTAGCATACCGCGTCATCAGCGCTGCGACCGGACAGTGAGGGCGCCATTCTTACTGTAACCGGCGCCGGGGCCGGCACATCGACCGACACGCTGGTCGCCGCCTTTGCTGCTCTGGCCAAAGGTTGGAGGTCAGGAGACCAGGCCCCTGACATTTCGTACATTTACGCGCTCCGGATTAATGATTTTTTTGTTGACATTTTCTTCGTTGTCGTCGGGGAGTCGTGACTGTTGTTGGGTAAACTGTGTGGAGCTTCGCTCGTGAGTGTTGTCAATGTGTGTGCGAAACTTTGCTTGTGATTGTTAACAATGTATGGTTTGTATTGAGCTTTGTTCGTGATTGTTAATGTATAGCTTTTGCTGTCATTGTTAACGATGTATAGACTGTATGGGGCATTTATCTTGAGATGATGACATGCTGCCAAGGATTTGGAATTGTCAGGCTGGCTCTCAAATATCTTGGGGTGCAGATCCTGACCAGGATGGGCCAGCGGGTGTTGCGTGTCTAACACGAGAGTTGTGGTCCCGTCATGCTATGGCTGACGGCTTGACCTGACAGCCCGGAGATAGAGACACTCCGTGGCATGTCTAGCCTAGTGGGCTGTGTGCTCACATGGCTCGGAGAGTGTGATCCCGTCATGCTATGGCTGACGGCTTGACCTGACAGCCCGGAGATTAAAACACTCCGTGGCATGTCTAACCTAGTGGGCTGTGCGCTCACATGGCTTGGAGAGTGTGGTCCCGTCATGGAGTAGCTGACGGCTTGACCTGACGGCCCGGAGGTTGAGACCCTCCGTGGTGCGTCTGAAGCAATAGGCTCGCCCTGACGGCCCGGAGATTGAAACACTCCGAGGCGCGTTGAAACAGTGGGCTGGAGATTTGTGGTGTTCAGGTGTAGTTGTCCCGTTATGTTGGGACTGCATCCCTCAGTTGTTAGGGTGCATGTTGTGCAGGGAGTGAACGATGGGTCATCTCAGCTCGGTCGGTACAGCTATATGCTGCGATGCGAGTCTTGGAGAGAGATTGGGTCTCAGCTCGGTCGGTACAGCTATATGCTGCGATGCGAGTCTTGGAGAGAGATTGGGTCTCAGCTCAGTCAGTAAAGCTATATGCTGCGATGCGAGTCTTGGAGAGAGATTGGGTCTCAGCTCGGTCGGTACAGCTATATGCTGCGATGCGAGTCTTGGAGAGAGACTGGGTCGTCTCAGCTTGGTCGGTACAGCTATATGCTGCGATGCGAGTCTTGGAGAGAGACTGGGTTGAAGCCCCCCGATATGGCCGACGTGCGCGGTTTTAGGATGGAGACACCACGTTGGAAAGGCGGGGGGTGCTAACGGTTGACATGTAATGTCGGTGGTGGTCCTCATTGAGGGCTGCTGGGACGCAAGCACGGGATGCCTTTTGGAGATGCGGTTCGCGCGTGTGGCCACCATTTCTGGGCAGGAGCAGGCAGATTTATTTTGTTTGTGTCATGTAAATTTTATATATATTTAAAAATGTAGATACTGGAGCAGCCCTGAAGTGCGACTTCTTTGCCCAGTACATGGGTCAACCCTGAAGTACGACTTCTCGACCCGGGACGTAGACAGACGTCCGGATTAGTGTGTGTAGAGGGATGCTCGACATGTTGGTCTTCGCCTTCTCTCCACCTGACGGATGGGAGGTTGGCAGGGTGGTGTGGAACCCTGCCATCCATGCGGTGGTTGTGCATCCAACGCGTCGGAATCTGTATATTTGTTGTTGTTAATTCCCCGTTTTCTATGCGGATCCCGAGGAGGGCTAGGTGTGCCGCGGGTCATTTGTTCACGTGTCATTGCTTCACCTTTTTGTTGATTGATGCTTGTATATAGTGTAGAGTTGTACAGGTTGGTTATGGTATTATGGTTGCTTTCTTGTTCTCTTTTCTTTTCCTGTTGAGGCTCGCGTATTTTTTTTCTCTCTCTCCCTTTCGTTAATTTATTGACAGCCGGGACGGCTGGAGGCTACATAGAGGGGGGTAATGTAGTGACATAAGAAGGGAGGGGCTGCTGGGGGCTCTGGGTCCCTGGCAGGGCCAGGCGCTTAATCCCCTTGGCGCCAGGCGTGGGTTCTCAGGCGGGTCAGACGCTTAAGCCTCTTGGCGTCAGGCGTTGGGTTCCCAGGCGCTTAATCCCCTTGGCGCCGCCAAAGGGGGGGGTTGTGTGTGCTCTGTGGGAGATCTGGGGGCGCATACGGCCCCACCCCTCGTTGGGGACTAGTTATAAAAGCGGAGCTCCCTGGACGATCAGGGCCAGTCGTAGCTCAAGACCCAAGACCAGCCATCTGAGGACCCTGGGACGATGTGAGAGCCAGTGGTGGGACTCTGGAACTCCCGACTCGACGACCTTGTGAGCGCGAGTTCCAGAGCGTAGCCAGAGTAGAGTATCTAGGCTGTGTACCTAGGCTGTGTACCTAGGCTGTGACAGAGTATCAGGACTGTTGGAGTGTTGTATTGTAATAAAGAAGTTACCTCTACAAGTGTCTCCGGAACCCGTTACAAATCTCTAGGAGTTTCTATGTGTCCCCATGTCTCTATTAGCCTCTACATGTCTAAGTGTTTCTACATATCTATGGATCTCTATGTGTCTCTTTATCTCGATGTGTCTCTATGTGTCTCTGAGTCTCTATGTGTATGACTGTTTCTATGAGTCTCCATACATCTCTGTGTCTCTACGGGTCTCTATGTGTCTCGACGTGTCTCTGTCGTACGTTTGCCCACGATTCGATGGACTTGCCTGAGCGTCGCTCAGGCAAGTGAACGAACGGACGCACGAACGCATGGGGCGAGCGATGAGCGACAACGCGGGGAGCCGGGGCGTTGGGCTTGCGACTCGAGGGCCCCCGTGACGCGCCGCCACATCGCTGCCTGCAGCTGGACACCAGCAGGTCGAGTGGGGGTCACTCCGGCGCCCACCGGTGCCGCGCGCCACTCGGCCACGGAGGATGTCTGTGCGCACGTTGAGCTGCTTCTTCTTCTTCTTCCGCGCTGTACGTAGCCAACCGCGATAATCGGAGGCGCGCGGGGGGAGGACAACAGCACTCAACACAAGAAGTAGTTCTAAAGAAATGGGTTTTCAATCGTGATGATTTAAAAGTGCATGGCTCCCAGTGGCGTCCAAATATTAGAAGGAAGAGCGTTCCAGACGGCCGCATAAGCGCATCTGAAAGCGCCACGCGATGCGGTGACCACCGTCTTTGTTTGATGGCCCGCCAGAAGCCACTGGAGTTCGCGTGATGATGGTTTATGCTGCTTGACGAGGCAACGCGTGGACAAGGCACCCCGGTTTGCCACAACCGAAATTTTTCCCCGCAGATGACTCGGAATCAGAATATGTATTTATACTGTGGGAATCCGATGAGCTATAAAGCTCCCTTTCACTGATTGCCCAGCAGTTCCACAGATGGTCCAGTCGATTCGGTATGGGCTTGTCCGCACGGCAGCATCCATCTTCCCCTCCTGGCAGCAGACTCGTGGCCCCAGGCCACTGTTGCGAACGAGGTTGCACCTCCATCCTGGCCTCGTGAGGTCACGCCGGGTTCCACGAGATCCACTGGAACTCGGGCTCAGTCCCCGCTTGCCATTCATGGCGGCGATGCCGCTGCAGCTGCTGTTGTCGTTGGGAAGTCTCTGTGCGTGCCGAGCGAGACAGCGAGCGAGCGTCGGGAGCAGGAATTTCTCATCGCGGATTCCGCGCTCGGAATTCATTCATCGGCGAAACCACGATAAAGGGGCCCGGTGGAGGAGTCGCGCGCCCTTGAAATGTAAATTCCGCAGCGCGCACTTCGCGTCGGCGCGAACGCCTCCATTATCAGTGTTTACGTGGGGGTGTTGGTGTTGGTGGTTGTTGTTTGTGGTGGTTGTTGGTGATGGTCGTGGTAGTTGGTGGTGGTGGTTGTTGGTGATGGTTGTGGTGTTGGTGGTTGGTGATGGTGGTGGTGGTTGTTGTTGGTGGTGGTTGTTGGCGGTGGTGTTTGTTGGTGGTTGTTGGTGGTGGTTGTTGGTGGTGGCAGTGGTTGTTGGATTGTGGTATTGGTGGTGGCGGTTGCTAATGGTTGTTGGTGCTGGTGGTTGTTGGTGGTGGTTGTTGTTGGCGGTGGTTGGTGGTGGAGGTGGTCACAGCGCACGTGACTGCTCCCTCTGATTCAGCGCCGTGCAGGCAGCAGCGAGGGTTGGTGGGTCACCACGCCCACGGGTGTGTGATGTGAAACTCCATTCTAGCCCGTGGCTGTCGAGAAGAAGCCATTGACCCGTAACAGCAAAATTGTGGACTCCACCTAAGACTACAAGCGATATAAGACGGAAGAGGTGAGACGTAGCCTGTCGTTTTCAAGCACATGACAACCGACTTGAGGATGCAGATCCATTGCTGGAGGGCGATCTTGTTCACTTAAACTGTATGGGATCAAGTGTTCCCCCTCGCACTCGTGGATTTTCTCTACATGCTCCGATTTCCTCCCACGTGCAAACACTCATTAATTGGCCGATAACACCTTCATATGGGCAATTGTATTGGCTCGCTGAGTATGTGAGTGGATTGGTGAATAGGTGAGTGGGTGGATGAGTAGGTGAGTGAGTGGGTAGGCGAGTTTTAGGTTGATGGACCGCTGAGCAGGTGAGTGGATGGGTGAATAGGTGAGTGGGCGGGTGAGTAGGTGATTGAGTGGGTGAGTGATTAGGTAGGCGAGTTCCAGGCTAATGGACCGTTGAGTAGGTGAGTAGATGAGTAGGTGAGTGGGTGGGTGAATAGGTGAGTGGGTGAGTAGGTGAGTTCCAGGCCGTTCGATCACTGCGTAGGTGAGTGGGTGGGTATATTGGTGAGTGGGTCAGTAGGTGAGTGGGTGGGTAGGTGAGTTCCATGCCGATGGACTGCTGAGTAGGTGAGTAGGTGAGCATGTAGGTGAGTGGATGGGTGAGTAGATGAGTGGGTGGGTAGGCGAGTTCCAGGCTGATAGACCGCTGACCGAGAGGTCCAAATCTTGCCGTGCGCGGAATGATCACGTGAACGTTGTTCATGTCGAATCGTGAGCGTGTCGGTGACATTTACGAAGTTGTCGACTGACCGCCCCCGGTCATTCCGCCTGTGTAGCCTCGTCACGATGCCTTCGGGGTTCAGACCCTCCCGCGTGTTCTCCTGTCATCATAACGACACCACCACTTTTAACAACAACAACAACAACCTCACTCTTTATCTCAATGTTATAACTGTTGCAAAGCGCCTTGGAATAAGGCGATTTATAAATCGATATAAGACAGAAGAGATGAGATGTAGCCTTTGTGTTCAAGCACACGACAACCAACTTGAGGATGCAGATCCATTGCCGGAGGGCGACCTGGTTTACTTGAACCAAAATAACTAAACTATTTTTTTTATTTTACCAGGTAAAGCCCACTGAGCTATGCAGCTCTGTCTCAGAAGCGACCTGGCTATCCCAACTGATAGCTCAACAAAGTGGCTTATGATGTGGAAATTGACAGCAAACGCGTGATGTTGTTTCTAAATATGGAGGGGAAAAACGGAAGTTCTGGATAAAAAATTCATGCAATCACGGGGAGAGCGGCGAGAGAGAGAGAGACACCGCAAACTCCAAATATACAGCAGCAGGCGTCAGGGTCGCGATCGAACCTACGACCTCCTGTGTACCAGGCGAGGTAGTTAACATCTTCGAGCCATCGTGGAGGCCTTCTCGCCACCTCCGATCTCGTGAGTCCGTCTCTCTCCGCGGCTGCTTGTAATTTGTGTCCCTCGTTAACATGCGCGGAGCCCTGAGATCGGTTGTTTAAGGACGAGGAATGCATCTTAATTGCAGTAGCAGAAGGCTGCCGAGTGAACACACGCGACAGGCATAGGAGTGACAACACCCTGGTCAACCGGCTCTGTGGGTGGAGACATGTTGAACTTCTTTCGCGCCGTACGTAGCCAACGGTGCTGATTGGAGGTCCGGGGGAAATGACAACAGACTAGACATAAAAATCAGTGCTGACGAAATGCGTTTGTCAGTGTAGGTGATTATTTAAAAGTGCACAGGGAAGGGAGAGCGTTCCAGACGGCGTCACCGCGCCGCCCCTGGTCTATAAGAAAAATGACCAGGAGGGAGGGAGGGGGACAGAGACAAACACTCTGACCCCCCCCCCACCCCACCGAGCCAGACATCGACAACAGCCAGACTCGGCCGAGCGAGCGCACGCGCTGTGCACGCAGGGCGTAAGTGTGGCCTGTGGTGCTGCTCGCTAGCAGCACTTGCCCCGACAGTCTGTTTAAAGGCTACAGGTGGGGAGGGATCTTTGTCTTTGTGATCCACCAACCCTCGCTGCTGCCTCCACACAGCGCCTGGTCAGCGGAGCCATCGGAGCGCTGAAACCCCCAAAACGCAGCACCTTTCCCAGGCTCATAGCGCTTCCCAAACGAGGCAATGACTCCCGCTCGTGTGTGGCGCGGTTCAAAGAAGGACATCGATCGATCGATTCGCTGCGGTGATTGAGTGAGGGCCAGGGCCCCCTCGCCCCTCTCCCCCCAGCTCATTGAGAAGCGTGGCAGCCCAGCCAGGCCCCGGGGATTCATTCACTTGGTGGTGGTGGTGGAAGTGGGGAGCGGTAGTGGGGAGCGGTTAGCGCTACGCCGTGCTACGAACCCGGCGAAACGAGTTCGCTTCCCGCTCACGGCCAACACCGGTGACGATTATCTGAACCGGCCCTGAGCCTCGCCTAGGTCAACTCGGCCTCAAATGAGCACCTGGTCCGGTGTGTAGTAAACATCGCCACTTGGGTCGTGGTGCTGGCCACTCACCCCCTCGTGTGCCGTTTGCAGTCTTCATAGATGTTACTCGCTGACAACAGCACTTGCCCTACCAGTCTGTTGCAGGCTATACTGGGGGGTGGATCTTAGCACACAGAAAAAAACTAAATCGATTTTAAAAGTTAAAACCTCCCCGCGTCTCAAGCGCCGCCCGATGAGCGGTCGGCTCGGCATGGGGAGCGTGTCCCCACTGCGCACTCGGGGTCCGTGCAGACGAGCGGATCGCGGCTCTCGTCTTGGGTTCCTTTTTTTTGGTCCTTTAACGGTCCTAATAACAACAATAAGACAAATACTACTACAGACAGTCTCCCGGGGGGTTGCGGAAGACCCGACTTACGGAAATCCGACCTTACGGAAATGCCGCCGTAAATCGGGTCACGAACGATCAAAATTCAAACTCGCATGAAATGTTTTTTTCCGTTACTAAGCGCAGTAGTGCAGCGCGGCGAGGTTCCACTCGTATAATCATCGCTTTTCATCAATGTGCAGTTCAGTTTATTTGTAATTACCCTGTGAGACACAATAAGCTCTACAATCGGGTTTGATGAACAACAACAACAACACCCTGCCGCTGACTGCGACGTACCGCGACAAGTTGGAGAAGAATAAATCAATAATAAACAATAACAGATGAACGAAATGTTTTTTTTTTATTGCAAACCAATCAAGGATTTCAAAGTGCTATACAGGACACAGCAGCAGCAGACAAATAACAATATTATAAATACATTTTAAAAATACAAAATTAACTAAAATTGAACCGTCTGGAGCGTACATGAATTGGTCTAAAGACGCGTTTAAATAAAATGTCGACAGACTCAGAGAGATATCGGATATCTCGCACAAGAGCGTCCCACAGCCTGGGAGCTGCACGGGGAAACATCCCTGTCACCCAGAGACCGCAAGCCTGGCCTGGGGATACAGAGAGAAGATCTGCATCATGCCCAGGTCTTAGGGACCTTGAGGGGACACGTGGGTGCAGCACATCAATAATGTAGGCTGGGGCAAGGTGGTTCACTGCTTTGTAAGTTAACAATATGATTATATTTCGATTTAAAGCTTTCGTGACTGCAGTTACATTTGAGAAACCAAACGACATGTTTCGAACCACATCCGTGAACACAAAGCAGACCTACAACACGGTAGGATCAACACCTCGGCCGTGGCAGATCACTGTTATAATTCAGTGGGCTCACATGACATTGACTTCTCCAAGACAGAGGTTCTCTGCAAGCCATCTGGCTACCATAAGAGATTCGTTCATGAGGCTATCCACGTATACAAACACAGAGACAATTTCAACCGAGAAGATGGATTCTGGCTTAGCAATCATTGGAAGGATTTGATAAACCATTTTGGGTCTTAATTGATTGTGTTCACGCTTACGGTGACTTTCAGACCACATGCCATTCCCCTTCTCTCTCCCCTTCTCCGTTCCGAGCATAGATGGACTCGTCTATCTGAACAACCACCAGTTGCTGTCCGTGGTGCTTATTATTATTTCCCTTCTACGTGACTTTACCGAAAGAACCAAGACTATAATATGATTTGAAACTAGATTTTACGTGAAACTGGAAACCAGTGCATGGGGGCCAACGCGGGCGTAATATGATGTGAAGAAAGGGTTCTAGATGAACGCCCAAAGCAGCTGCGTTGATCCTTCACTCCGCCCGACTGACCTCTGGGCTAATCCCAGCCACCACCTCGCTCGTGGCCGGGACCTTGGCCCACACCACCACCTTCCCCTCCGTCTTCACGGGGCCCAGACCCTGGAGTTCCTTTCCCTCGCAGGCCAGGGAACCACACCGCAGTCGTAGGAGACGTTGAAGTCCCGATTGAAGGAAGACCCCCACCACTAACCCCCCCTATTTAAACAAAAAACATGTTTTTATTACCACTGAGCTATGCAGTTCTTTTGTTTTCAGAAGCCCTGACCTGACTTTCACGAATGATAGCTCAACCGAGTGGCTTGTCGTGACGCGGAAATCTACAGCAGCCAAATGCCCTAAACGCGTGGTCTTGACTCGAAATGTGGAAGGGAAAAAACCGGAGGACCCCGAGAAAAAAAGCCACGCGACCATAGGAGAGAGAGAGAGAGACACGCAAACTCCAAATATACAGTAGGCGTTAGGGTTGGTGATCGAACCCACGACCTCCTGTATACCAGGCGAGGTAGTTAACATCTCCGAGCCACCGTGGAGGCCTTCCTGCCACCTCCGACCTCGTGAGTCCGTCTCTCTCTGCGGCTGCTTGTAATTTGTGTCACTCCTTTGCACGCGCGGAGCGCGTGCAAAGGTTGTTTAAGGACGAGGAATGAATCTAAATTGCGGTAGCAGAAGGCTGCCGAGTGAACACACGCGCCCGCGACACGCATAGAATTAACAATAACCTCGTCAGCTGGCTCTGTGGGCGGAGGCCGTGGTTAATGATAGTGTGGGGATCATTGGTAATGACAGGGGTGTTAAGTGGTGGTGTGCAACTGAACTTGGCGGTGGGCGTTGAGGATTGGATCCGTCGGAAACGGCGACGCCGATTGGGTCGCCGAGACCGTTGTCACAGCAGTCTCCATGAGTCCGGGCACCGAGGGGAAGAGAAGACCTAAGGCCAGATGGTAGGAGATGGCCAGGGCACATCTGTGGGGTCTCTATGTGCGCCTGTGTGAATTTGTTGGTCTCGGTGTGAGTCTGTGGTTCTCGGTGGGCGTCTGTGGGTCACTGAGCCTCTATGAGTCTCTGTGTGTGTGTGTGTGAGCCTACGCGGGTTCCTGTTTGAGCGCGTGGGTCTCCGTGAGTCTTTAGGCCTCTAGGTGAGTGTGCGTGCAGACGGCAGGATGGGGAGGTCCAATGATGCAGCTGCTCACCCTGAGCTCTCAATGTCCTGACCGTGGCATTGTCCTTTGTGCTGTTCGCCTTTTGACGTCCTCTGGTCTTACACTGCTTGAGACTTGGCTCTGGTATGGACCAATCAGCTTCAAAGAAAATGCATATACTACCAGAGCATGTTTTTTTTGTTTGCATGTTCGCCACAAGTATGGGTGGCTAATGCAGGCATGATTCCTTATAAAAGGTTTCAGTGTGGTGTCTGAACACAACTGTTTTATTGCCAGAAGGGGTCAAACGTATTCTTACAGGGTGAGGCTGTCCGGGCACGGGATGTGGGCGCAGTGGACGGCAGCGCTGCCAGCCATGGGGGGGGGGGGGGGGGGGGCGCCCTCGGGCCCTCGGGCCCTCGGGCCCTCGGGCCCTCGGCGGCATTGGTCGTCACCTCGCGACGTCACAGGAACGGCGCTCGCTGCGCTGTCCCGGCTTGTGCCTGCGGTGGCCAGGAGATGTAAACTCCCTCGCCTGGTGTACAGGAGGCCGTGGGTTCGATCACGATCCTGACGCCTGCTGCTGTATATTTATCTCTCTCTCTCTCCCCGTGGTCACGTGGTATTTTTCTCGGGTCCTCCGGGTTTTCCCCTCCACACTTAGAATCGACATCACTCGTCTTAAGACTCGTTGGCTGCTCTAAATGTCCACGTGATGATGATGAAACCATTTGTGATAGCTAGGCCGCTTCTGAAAAAAAGCTATCTATCTATATATCAGCTCAGCCGTGGGGGCTTACCTGGTAAAACATTTTTTTTGTAAAAAAAAAGATCAACGCTAAACTACGGGGACGCCTGCACGTCCACTCGTGCGGTCGGGAAAGGGAACGCAGCCTTCGTGACAGGAGGAGGAGGAGAGGAGTGCGAAGGTTTCGGGCGGTGGAGGCCGCAGACCCCGCAGCCACTGCCACCAGGCCGGGCCTTCTCGAGATCTCGAGAGAGAGAGAGCTCCCCATCCTCCTCCTCCTCCCCCCCCCCCCCAAACGGGGCGGCTGGGGGCCTCCGCTTATCTCGCGGGGACGGACGCCTTGGGAAGAGGGTGGCCGTGCCCACACTTTGCCCCACCGCACGGGGAGGGGCGGGCATGTTAGACACTTCCCAAAGGGACGGAAGGGTGCCTCTCCCCCCCCCAAATGAACGTAGAGCCACATAATCTAATTCATAAGCGCGGCTCTTCACAAATAAATAAATATCGCGCTCATTGTATTTCCTCCGATGAATATAAATACATGCCAATTATCGCGGTCTCTAGGGTTGGGGGGAGGGGTCGCCACTTGCACCGCACGCGACCTCTCGATCGACTGACATTCTCATCTCGCACGTGGCAGCGGCAGCAGAGAGGCGTTGACGAGGTCGGTGCAAATGTCGGGGTCCTGCTGCTGCTGCTGCTGCCACGACGAGAGAGGGCTTCAGCAGCAGCAGCAGCAGAGAGAGAGTTGGTGTCGTGTCCGCTCTTCCTCCTCCTCCATTGAAGGAGCGTAGACCACAGTGGCTTCACTGTGTGGCTTGGCTTGCGTGGCCACCGTCGCTCAGCTGCGGCTTATTTGACTGTATCTCCACGGGTGTATATGTGGCTCTACGTGGCTCTATGTATCTCCGAGTCTATACGTATGTCCGTGTGCTTACTGCCCGCGCATGGTCTGTAGTTTGTGTTGCATTTGCGATGTTGTCAAATCAATGGTGGCGACCTTCTAATGCAGTTGACGGTTCCACCGGTGTTTTCGAGGAGGAGGAGGGGGAATGTCAAAGTGACAGGAGGCGGTGCGATGATGTTTGTACGTCCGTACGCACAGCATGTTGGACTTTCTATTGCGCCGTACGTGGACAACCGTGCTCATCGGAGGCTCGGGTCTCGAGCGAGGCGTCTGTGCGGGTGCGAGGCGGTGCCCTCTTTGGCTCCACGTGCTACGGGGGCTCGATAACGAGACTCCAGATCCATGACACAGGTTTCTTGGGTTAGATATTTACGCGATTTAACCCAAACAACCTGCATTATGGTTGATATCGGTCGCGAAAGCCTACGTGTTAAACAGACAATCCAGACATACGATCGGTGAACCGATTCACACCGCTGGGTGGACGAGACGGAGGCGGTGTTTGTTACTGCCGCCGTGCCAGGAGATGGAGTCGAATCGGCGATCCCGGAGATGGCGAGTCCAGTGCGATGCTCGCCGTTACCCCGGGGGGCATCGTCTCTCACTGACCCGGACTTTGCCCCCCTTCTGCGCTCGCGAGAGACGCCGCCGGCGACGTCAGAATCCGCGCCGATGCGCCGTTGGTGGCACGGGCCCCTCCGGGCAGTGGGGTCCCGTGGTGCAGTCGCAGAATCGGCGGTACGGGCGGCAGAGCTTTGTTCATACTTGCCGCCACCGCTTTAATCGCCGCGCCGGGAGATGGAACCGATCCGGCGACCCTCGGGGTCCGCGAGACCGGTAGCCCTGCCGACCATCACGCCACCTCTGTGGCAGCGCCCCGGGCCGCAGAGTGACGGGCCGCAGAGTTATCACCGTCGCAGCGGCGGCAATCGGGGAGGGGGGGGGGGCTGCGGTGAGGGGGGGAAGAATTGAATGCAAAACAAAGTTCGGGTGCTCAAACGAAAGCGACGTGCGACGGACGGCGGCTTATGGCGCAGGACGGACGGCGGAGAGAGACGGCGTCATGAGGCGACGGATAACCTCGGCCCGGAGAGGCACGGGGAGAAGGCGGCGGCGGGCGGGGGCCCCCGCGCCTTAATGAGCGGACACGGCGACGCTCGCGACGACAAATGGAAACAAGAGGCGGGGGATACGCGCGGGGCGAGATGCGTGCTCGGAATTACGATGGAAGGATGGAGAGAGGGAGGGATGGAGAAGACGCCCGCGCGCGCGTGGATCGGAGAGCGAGCGCGAGAGGACGCGCACGCTCGAGGCGTCCCTCGTTGGCCGCGGGCTTGGGGCGGGCGGGACGCGTCACGGCCTGTGAGGGCGCGGTGCTCTCGATGGTCGAGACTCTTGACAGAACGACAGCCAAGAGGAGGGAATGTGCCCTGGCCCCCCACGCCCCTCGCCCCATCGCCTGACGGAGACGCGGGAGCGACGAGGGGCGAGGAGCGAGTCGGGGTGCCGCGTCGCAAAAGGGATTGCGGTGACAAGAGGGGGCCTTCATCCAGCAGTGGATTGACCATGGCCGATGATGATTATGGTGAAGATGCTGCTGCTGTGTCTATAAAAAAACACAACGACAAAGATCCCCCAAGCATAAAGTGTTGCGTTGAACGACTCCCCGTATCGGGTAGCTAAATCTTCCTTGCCGATAACCCACCCGGCAGATCGCCCGCCTCCGCTCGCGACACGCTGATTGTTCCACTCGGCAGATTCGTGCCCTAAACAGTGAAGCGTGTTCATTGTAAAAGTAACATCACCTCCACCTCCACTCGAAGGGAGGCGGGGGGGCGGGAAGTATCCAAACATTGAATATTCGAAAATAAAATGCAATGACAATGAAATAATGGAAGGGCTCACAAGTGACGTCATCACATCTATCCCTCTATTGCGGGAAAGAAACGGGAGGATTTCTCCACAAATCTGGCCGTCGCCTGATGATGCCGGTTGTAATTACTGGCGAAACGTCGCACTCAGATTGTAAACGTTGTGGGTTTACTGTTCAACACACAACGTTCTGTTTACGCATCAAATCCTTACTTATTTGCTGTCGGGTGGTGGTGGGTTTAACGACACACTTATATTCACGCGATCTAAGAGCCGAGGCTGGGAGAGTAGTAGTAGTAATGTGCCGCTGTGAAGAACGTCAGCAGGCGCACTGCGTGACGCTGCCGCATGCGGGTGACATCACAGATGTGACGTCACCGCTCACTTGCCGTGCAAAATATATCCATTATTGCGCCCCCCCCCCCCCCCAAATACAAAAGTCTATTTTTATACTTTTTGCCCCGACTCCAGAGCCTCATCCTCCTCCTCGTCATCCTCCTCCTCCACCACCTCCTCCTCCGCGTGACTCATCCTCTCCTCGTCACCAGCCCCGTGTCACCGTGGCGGCCAGGACCCTCGGGCAGCATCTGAGCCCAGTCGCTGGATAATTAAAGGGATCATTCATTGGCGGCTTCACCTTTAAATTCTTCAAGAGGGGCTTTCTACGTTACACCGCCGCCTTCAATTATTCACCCCGGTCGAGGAATTCACGACGGGTCTCGTAACGACGACAATTACGACGACGACGACAACGACGACGACGACGAGGAGCTGTTTGCCTCTCGAATCGGCGGCGACGTCGCGGGCCCTGCACATTCACGTGAAGCGCAGCGAGCACAAGACGCGTGGCGTGCGGCGTTGTCAATCACGCGTGTGTGTGTGGGTGTGCGTGTGTGTGTGCGTGTGTGTGGGTTCGACACTTCACGTGGCCTCAAGGTGCACATGGCCTGGCACAAGCGTCGTGGTGACGTCACCGCCACTTAGTGGCGAATGGCGGTTGTTGTGTGTGGGTGTGTGCGTGCGTGTGTGTGTGGGTGTACGTGCGCGTGTGTGTGGGTGTGTGCATGTGTGTGTGTGTACGTGTGTGTACGTGCGTGTGTGTGGGTGTGTGTGTGGGTGTACGTGTGTGCGTGTGTGTGTGTGGGTGTACGTGTGTGCGTGTGTGTGTGTGCGTGTGTGTGCGTGTGTGTGAGTGTGTGCGTGGGTGTGTGCGCGTGCGTGTGTGTGTGCGTGTGTGTGCGTGTGTGTGCGTGTGTGTGCGTGGGTGTGTGTGTGCGTGTGTGTGGGTGTGTGTGCGTGTGTGCGTGTGTGTGCGTGTGTGCGTGTGTGGGTGTGTGCGCGTGCGTGTGCGTGTGTGTGCGTGTGCGTGTGAGTGCGTGTGTGTGCGTGTGTGCGTGTGTGTGGGTGTGTGCGCGTGCGTGCGTGTGCGTGCGTGTGTGTGTGTGTGCGTGTGTGTGCGTGGGTGCGTGTGTGTGCGTGTGTGTGCGTGGGTGTGTGTGTGGGTGTGTGCGTGTGTGTGTGGGTGTGCGTGTGTGTGCGTGTGTGTGGGTGTGTGCGCGTGTGTGTGTGTGCGTGTGGGTGTGTGGGTGTGTGCGTGTGTGTGCGGGTGTGTGCGCGTGTGTGTGTTTGCGTGTGTGTGGGTGCGTGTGTGTGTGTGGGTGTGTGTGTGTGGGTGCGTGTGTGCGTGTGTGTGGGTGCGTGTGTGCGTGTGTGGGTGCGTGTGTGCGTGTGTGTGGGTGCGTGTGCGCGTGTGTGTGGGTGCGTGTGCGCGTGTGTGCGTGTGCGTGTGTGGGTGCGCGTGTGTGTGGGTGCGTATGTGCGTGTGTGGATGCGTGTGCGTGTGTGTGGATGCGTGTGCGCGTGTGTGTGTGTGCGCGTGTGCGTGCGTGTGTGTGCGCGTGTGTGCGCGTGTGTGTGGGTGCGTGTGTGTGCGTGTGTGTGCGTGTGTGTGGGTGCGCGTGTGTGGGTGCGCGTGTGTGGGTGCGCGTGTGTGGGTGGATGTGTGTGGGTGCGTGTGTGTGGGTGCGTGTGTGCGCGTGTGTGTGTGCGCGTGTGTGTGTGCGTGTGTGGGTGGGTGTGTGTGGGTGCGTGTGTGTGTGTGTGTGTGCGTGTGTGGGTGCGCGTGGGTGTGTGTGCGTGTGTGTGCGTGTGTGTATGTTTGTGTGCGCGTGTGTTTATGGGGAGCGGTAGTGTAGCGGTTCGGACGCTGCTTTACAGACCAGGTGACACGAGTTCGATTCCCGCTCACGGCCAACACAGGTGACGACTATCTGAACCGGTCCTGGGTATCCCCTCAGCCACACATTAGTGCCTGGTACGGTGTGTATTAAACATCGCCGCTGGGAGAGACAAAGGCGGCCGGGCGTGGTGCTGGCCACCCACCTCCTCGTGTGCCGTGCCGGCCTCCACAGGTGCTGCTCGCCACCAGCACTTGCCCCACCAGTCTGTCAAGGCTACACAGGGTATCTCTGTCTTTGTTGGGTGTTGTTGGGAGCGGTGGCGCAAGTGGTAAAAACCTCGTGGGACAAATTAAATTGCTTGGGGGGGAGGGGGAGGGATGGAGGGGGGAGGGAGGGGGGGGGAGGGGGTGTTGGGTTCTGTGGGGGGCTCCCGGATTAACACGGTGGGGGGGGGGGGGATGAAACCGATCTACGGTGTCCAATCTCGGCGTCGCTTAAATTTTAATTAATCAGCACCACCACCCGCAGTGAGGACCCCTCCCCCTCCAGCCAGTGTCACCCCCAGTGAGTGTCACCCCCCAGCGTCACCCTCCAGCGTCACCCCCCAGCGTCACCCCCCAGCGTCACCCCCCAGTGAGTGTCACCCCCCAGTGAGTGTCACCCCCCAGTGAGTGTCACCCCCAGTGAGTGTCACCCCCAGTGAGTGTCACCCTCCAGCGTCACCCCCAGCGAGTGTCACCCCCAGCGAGTGTCACCCCCAGCGAGTGTCACCCCCAGCGAGTGTCACCCCCAGTGAGTGTCACCCTCCAGCGAGTGTCACCCCCAGCGAGTGTCACCCCCAGTGAGTGTCACCCCCAGTGAGTGTCACCCCCAGTGAGTGTCACCCCCAGTGAGTGTCACCCTCCAGCGTCACCCCCAGTGAGTGTCACCCCCAGTGAGTGTCACCCTCCAGCGTCACCCCCAGCGAGTGTCACCCCCAGTGAGTGTCACCCCCAGTGAGTGTCACCCTCCAGTGAGTGTCACCCCCAGTGAGTGTCACCCTTCAGTGAGTGTCACCCCCAGTGAGTGTCACCTTCCAGCGAGTGTCACCCCCAGTGAGTGTCACCCCCAGTGAGTGTCACCCCCAGTGAGTGTCACCCTTCAGTGAGTGTCACCCCCAGTGAGTGTCACCCCCAGTGAGTGTCACCCCCAGTGAGTGTCACCCTTCAGTGAGTGTCACCCCCAGTGAGTGTCACCCTCCAGCGTCACCCCCAGTGAGTGTCACCCCCAGTGAGTGTCACCCTCCAGCGTCACCCCCAGCGAGTGTCACCCCCAGTGAGTGTCACCCCCAGTGAGTGTCACCCTCCAGTGAGTGTCACCCCCAGTGAGTGTCACCTCCAGTGAGTGTCACCCTTCAGTGAGTGTCACCCCCAGTGAGTGTCACCCTCCAGCGAGTGTCACCCCCAGTGAGTGTCACCCCCAGTGAGTGTCACCCCCAGTGAGTGTCACCCCCAGTGAGTGTCACCCTTCAGTGAGTGTCACCCCCAGTGAGTGTCACCCCCAGTGAGTGTCACCCCCAGTGAGTGTCACCCCCAGTGAGTATCCATCTCCAGTGAGTGTCAACCTCAGTGAGTGTCACCCCCAGTGAGTGTCACCCCCTAACGTCACCCCCCCAACGAGTGTCACAGAGCTGCTCCCGCACGGCCCCCACGTCCACCGGTGCGGATGCGAGCAGCGTAACGACGCGGCGTGGGGTGTCGCACGGCACTCCGCAATATTCAGTTGCTCATTCGTCCGGCCAGGTGTGATCTTCATTGCATGAACGTAGACTCAATCTTTTACATGATCATTGTACTCTTTGGTTTTTTCGGTAAAGTCACGTGGGTATAAAATAAATCACGACGTTTCGGGCGCAGCACAAGCCTCCGTCATCGGGTGGGAAAGCTTCATGACGGACGCTTTATTTTATTTTCTACCTACGTGACTTTACCGAAAGAACCAAAGAGTATGGATTCCTGCAGTCACGAAAGCTTCAAATCAAGATTATTATTATTATCTATATATGTCAAAGGGAAATTTGTGAATATGTGTGTCTGTTCAAAATGTTTAACATACTTCCCGACATGCAACAAACTAGAAATTTGGCATGTGGGTACTTTCCAGACTCTACACCATGCAAAAATTATATAAATGTACTTTTGTATTTTTTGGGGGGAGGGGGGTTGGCGCAATAATGCATATATTTTGAATGGCAAGTGAGCTGTGATGTCACATCTGTCACGTCACCCGCATGCGGAAGCGTCACGCAGTGTGCCTGCTGATATCACCCATCCCCCCCCCCCAACGCTCCGCGAGTAAAGTGCCGTACAAATGTGTTGCAGGTCTAAGGCGTTCTTCGCGCACCATTGCTGCTTTATTATTTGAGTCGTTTACTGCCGTACGCACCCTGAAAGTTGTGTGTGTCTGCAGCAAGCGCGTGTATGTGTACGTATGGACGCGTGCCCGTATGTGTGTGGGGGAGCGGTAGTGTAGTGGTTAGCGCGCTGCGCTACGAACCCGGCCACCTGAGTTCAATTGCCGCTCACGGCCACCACCTGTGACGATTATTTGAACTGGTCCTGGGCCTCCCCTAGGTCGACTCAGCCTCAAACTATTAACTCGTGTGGTGTGATAACATCGCCACTGGGGGGACAAAGGCGGCTGGGCGTGGTGAATCCAAGTCCCGTGCGAAGCCGGGTAGTAAAGCTCGTAATATTTTATATATTGTCTCTCTGTTCCGGATACAAATCCACGCCGTTTAAACTACTTTAAAGCTTTCGCCACCAAACTTTGTGCCGACATCTCATATCGAAACATCCTTCATTAAAAGCTTCGTTGCAGTACGTTTTTAACTTTTAAACTATTTATATCTAACAACATTAACGCTCAAATTACTTTCAAACCCTTACATTCTGATTTGAAATGCATACGTGTGTGCGTGGGTGAAGCGAGCGAGCGGGTGCGTGATTGCGCGGTTGAGACAGCGCATGAGGAAGTTGTCTGCGTCCGTGTAAGAGTTTGTGAGTTCGTGGGTGAGTTGGCTAACACACGTGCGACAGCATTCTCATCATTATTATATGTGACGCAGCAAAATCTTCACCCAATGAGCCCCACCTTCTGAATACCGTGACTTGAGTCACTCTACATTCACCAAAGATAATCGCATGTACCCGAGCAACGCCGGGTGTTTCCTGCTCGAAAGTTACACGTGTAACATGTCCTCTTACCTGTGTCCCCCCAGTATGCTGAGGTCCCCGCGACCCCAGGTCTCCACGTCTCATGCCCAGTGTCCCCACGCCCTCTCACCGCATGTCTCCGTGTCTCTCTGTCCCCAATATCCCCTCGTCCCCGTGTCTACGATGTTTTTAAGTCTTTCTTTAATCCGGCGCCACGGTGGCTAAGATATTTTAACTTCCTCACCCGGTATACAGGAGGTCGTGGATTTGATCCTGTATCCTGACGCCTGCTGTATATTTGCAGTTTTCACATCTCTCTCTCCCCGTGGTGGCGTGGATTTTTCTCCGGTTTTTTCATCCATATTTAGAATCAACATCACGTGTTCAGAGCATTTGGCTGCTGCTGTACATTTCCACGTGAAAAGCCACATTGTTGACGTACCATTTGTGGCCACGTCGCGTCTGAAAAAGAGCCATACAGCTCCGTGGGGCCTGACACCTGCTAAAATAAAACGTAGTTTGGTAATCCCAATACCTCCGTCTCTCTAACCCTGACCATGTGACCCCGCGACTCCGTGACCCCGTGCCCTGTGCCTGCTGAGCGCAGCATCCAGTACTGGGCGACTCGCATCTCCACGGAGCTGGACAAAGTGCTGCACCAGGCTAGCGGCATGGACCAGCTGCGGGAGGTATGGCCGGCCGATTCCTTTTACTCGGGGGGGGGGGGGGGGGGGGGGGGGGGCAAGGGGCGGTGTGTTCAGGCAATTTTTTGGTGTTCGTGCAAGGGTGGTGTTGAGGCATGAGTGGTTTTCAGGTAGGGATGGTGTTCATGCATGGGTGAGGTTCAGGCAAGGGTGGTGTCTAGGCAAGCAGTGGTGGTCAGGCAAGGGGCGGTGTTCAGGCATTGGAGATGTTAATTTCTCTCTGCAGTCTCATGTCATCGTCGTTACCGCCATCATCATCACCGCCATCATCACCGCCATCATCATCGTCACCGCCATCATCATCATCATCATCATTCGTTTCCTTCTCCTCTGCCCAATGGCGTCGCGAGACCTCGGAGCTCACTGCAGTGAGCGGTTGGTGGCGCCGCTGCAAACGTTAGCAGACGGCACCGCGGAAGTTGATGTCGAAGAACTGCTTCTGAGGTCTCGTCGCCCGCGATGCCGCGCTAACCGCCGCTCCCTCCGGATCACAGCGCTCGCTCAGGCTGCCTTGCAGTTTACGAGTGTGTGTGATGCTCCGCTCGGTGTGCATGCGTGTGTGTGCCTTCGTGTGTAGGCGTGTGTGGTAGTGTGCTCACAACAATGAGGGGAGCGCCGGGCGGCTAAAACACGGCAAGTTGGCACAGGAGGGGGCACAGGTGGTGCATCGGCCAGTCATCTCAGTCAGTCGACCTGTGGCACTAATTACTGTGTCTGCCCTGTGACCTCCTGCCGGTAGGCGTTCGATAATTCACGTGGCCTTCACGTTGCACATAGCCTGGCACAAGCGCATTGGTGATGTCACCACCACTTAGTGGCGAATGGCGGTCGTTGTTGTTAGTGTGCTGATGACCAGGTCTGGTTTGGCAGCAGAGGTCTCCAAATCAGTCAAGCGGCATTATATTTTCATCAGCTGCTGAACGCAGCCGTGTTAGAATCTGCCTGGCCTGTCACTCCATACGAAGCTGCGGGTCCTCTCGGCCACAGCGAGGCCCTCCCTTCTCCATGCTTGCGAGACGTGGACCCCCTCCAAATGAACATCCGCGCCGAGGTTAGACACGTTCAGGCTGGCCCTGCCAACGATCCATCCCGGGTTTTAACCGGTGTGGATCGTGCGAGGAGCTCGCACGATCCTTGGAAGATCTGAACACAGTTGATTTAGTGAGCCCCCCGTCCGCGCAGGTGAGGCCGGGCTGGCTGGGTCGTGTCGCCCGCGTGGCCAGTCAAAAGCAACGACTCATCCGGCAATGTATCGCGGCGAGAGAGGCGGACGCTGCGCGCTGGAGAGGTCTCGCGGCCTCGTGAGAGCACACCGCCGCTGCCGGCATCCTGTGTCACGCCGCTGCCGGCTGACCGGAGCGGGCGGACTCAACGCGGTTCGCACGCCGGTGCACGCCGCGGCAGAGCCACCATGGGCCCCGGGACCAGAGCTGCCATTTGCCGATCGCTTTCCGTGAATGCCGCACGCGCGCTGCAGTCGTTACGCCGTGTGCGGCGTTCGCGGTGAATTCGTGATTTTTTTGTTCTTTTTAAAATAAAATGTTCCCGGCGCCGGATCCTGACAGCCGTTGGAACTCGGCTGTGACAGCGCGAGCCCAGAAACGTTTTGCGTTGGATTTCTACCCCGCTTGGAAGCGCCCCCCCACCCCCCAACCCCCCCTGTTGGCAATTCTTCAAAGGGCCCGCCGCTGGCTTTCGTCAAACCGCGCTGCCACGATTACAACGATTACAACGTCCTCTCCATTATTCATGTCGACCCGCGCGCGCGGGCAGGCATGTTGCATCGCTTATATGGGACGTGACACGTGTGTCGGCGTGTTAGTGAGCAGCGGGCGACGGAGTGCGTCGTCGTCATCGTCGTCATCGTTGTCATCATTGTCGTCATCGTTGTCATCATTGTCGTCATCGTCTTCGTCGTCGTCTTCGTTGCTCTCGCCTGGCCCCGGCTCTTGCGCTCCGTCAGAGGCCCGCCGTGACGACCCATTCCCCATTCCCTCTCCTCCCTCTCCTCCCTCTCCCTGCATGCGCCCCGTGGTTGTGTTGCGGCACCGCGGGCCGCGCAGTCGCTCGCCGCTCGCGCTGCAGGGAGCCCCCCGGGAGTCGGCGGGGGGGCGGTCGAGCAAACGCCCCTCCCCCCCTCCTCTTGTGACGTGGGGCCACCGATCGGCCCGCGACTGCACGGAACCGTGGGCCGAGCAAGCCGAGTCGCTCTCATGCTCACGGTGCCGCAGGTCCCGCAGGTCCCGCAGGGTCCCGCAGGTACCGCAGGGATCTGTTGGTACCGCAGGGATCTGTTGGTACCACAGGGTCCTGTTGGTACTACAGGTCCCACAGGATCCCGCAGGTCCCGCAGGTACCACAGGGTTCCCGTGCTCTGCCTGTGGAACTCCGCGCCCCACGCCGGATATCGAACACCCGACGGGCGTTTCTCCTCGAAAGGGGCAAATAAATAAAAATTAAAACCTCCACGACCCCGCCTTTAATGTATTATTTAGAGATGTATAATGCATTTCTGCCGCGTAATCCCGTTTTTGGGGGGGGGGAAACGAAATCCCACAAATCTGAGCCAGTTACCTGGGCAACCCCCAAACGACCGTGCGGTCCCATGAATAATTGAGGTGCTCGCCCCCCCCCCCCCCTGGGGACGCCCCCGCCCAGCCGTCGCGGCCGCCGCCGAACCCCCCCCACCACCATCCTCGAGCGCCGCCGCCCGTTAACTCCTTCGCAGCGAGACGGAGCGATCCTCCATCCTTCCTTCCCCTTCTTCATCCTCCTCCATCCCCCCCCCCCCCGCTCCACATCCTCTGCGCACATCGTGCCGCAGTTGGTGGTGGTGTCACTGTTGGCACAGTGGGTGGCACGGGTGGTGGTGGTGTCACAGTTGGCAGAGTGGTTGGCATGGGTGGTGGTGGTGTCACTTTTGGCACAGTGGGGGGCACGGGTGGTGGTGGTGGTGTCACAGTTGGCACAGTGGGGGGCACGGGTGGTGGTGGTGGTGTCAGTTGGCACAGTGGGGGGCACGGGTGGTGGTGGTGTCACAGTTGGCACAGTGGGGGGCACGGGTGGTGGTGTCACAGTTGGCACAGTGGGGGGCACGGGTGGTGGTGTCAGTTGGCACAGTGGGGGGCACGGGTGGTGGTGGTGGTGTCAGTTGGCACAGTGGGGGGCACGGGTGGTGGTGGTGGTGTCACAGTTGGCACAGTGGGGGGCACGGGTGGTGGTGGTGGTGTCAGTTGGCACAGTGGGGGGCACGGGTGGTGGTGGTGGTGTCACAGTTGGCACAGTGGGGGGCACGGGTGGTGGTGGTGTCACTGTTGGCACAGTGGGTGGCACGGTGGTGGTGGTGGCACAGTTGGCGCAGTGGGGGGCACGGGTGGTGATGGTGTCACTGTGGGCACAGTGGGTGGCACGGTGGTGGTGGCACAGTTGGCGCAGTGGGGGGCACATGTGGTGCATCTGCCGGCCATCTCATTCAGTCAACCTGTGGCACCTGCCACGTCTGTCCCGTGACCTCCTGTCAGCAGCGAGCCTTCGACACTTCTCGTGGCCTCAAGGTGCACCTGGCCTGGCACGAGGCGCCGTGGTGACGTCAGCGCCGCTTGGCAGAGAATGGCCGCGTGTTGTCATCGGTGTCGCAGTGGGAGACGGAGCGCCTCGCGCCAAAAACGTCCCGGGTTCGAATGCCGACTCGGAACACTCTGAGCGTGCGTGTGCGTGGCGTGTGTGCGTGTGTGCGTATGTGCGTGGCGTGCAAATGTGCGAGCTTCTCGTGGCTGTAGCCGGCGAGGGAGGTCGCCGGTGACCTGCGCTCTGCCGCAGGGGCCCGGCGCTCTGCCGCAGGGGCCCGGCGCTCTGCCGCAGGGGCCCGGCGCTCTCCGCCGACGTCAACGGCATCGCCCGTCGTCATAAAATCGGCGCGCGCTTTTGCACGCCGATTTCTGCCGCGTGTCTCGCGTTCCACGCCCAATTATTATGACGACGCAAACAAGCGGATGACGCCGCCAAACCGTCCGCAGTTGGAACTGGAGCAAAAATCATTGATCGCAAACCGGGAAGGCCCCGCCCTCAGCTTTGCGAGGGTAAACTGCGAGTACATCCACGTGAACGGCGAGGCGACGTGCTTCGGCGTTCGCCGGCGAGCCGACATCCGCCGCTCGCATCAGCCGGCGTTTCCAATCGTCTCGGTCGTGCGCCGACCGTCGGGACGGCCAGGACGGACGCCGTCCACGCGTTTGCCCTCGGCAGCGGCACCAGCCGGGGCGTGCCCGCGCCACTCCGGGCCGATGCCAAAACGCCGCAGCTCGTCCCGGACAATTTGACGAGCCGAGCTACGCCGCCTACCCATTGAACACGGCGTCGCTGACGCGCTGTGCCTCGCGGTCTGCACGGATCCCTGCTTCTGCCTCGTCTTGCCGATCGGCACGTGCCGGTCGGGCAGTGGCAGAACACGCGTGTGCCAGCAAGGACGCTCAATTGATGTTGACGATGTTGAGGTTTTGTGTAAAACTAGTAACGACTGAATCTTGATTTGAAGCTTTCGTGATCTGCAGGAATCCATACTCTTTGGCTCTTTCGGTAAAGTCACGTAGGTAGACAAATAAAATAGATCACGACGTTTCGGGCGCAACACAAGTGTCGTGATCTATTTTATTTTATACCTACGTGACTTTACCGAAAGAACCAAAGAGTATAGTAATGACTGGCCAATATCAATTAGAGAATCTGTTGAAATTGAGAGAAGTAAAAATAATTTTAAGCGTGTTGATAGCTACAGGCTTGGTGCTGCTTGGAAGCGTGTGATCAAGTCATATATTGATTAGTTGTACACCTATACAGGCCATTCCACTGTGTGTAGATTAACTGTGAGCAGCCAATAATAGGTACTGCGTATTCTCTGCACATTGGCAGATCAATGCAATGTACATACATTATGAAAGTTGATTCGCTGTGAAGAACATAACCAATTATAGGTACTGCATCTTCTCATATTAGCATGATCTCACTGTAACTTGCGTGCCCACATTAACCCCCATCGGGTCTCCGCACCTGATAGGGCCATGCGGGAAGTGGAGGCAGTGGAGGTGGTGGGGATGGTTCAAGTGGTGAGGGCAGTGGGGTGATGGGGGTGATGGGGGCGGTGGGGGTGATGGAGGCGGTGGGGGCGGTGGGGGTGGTGGGGGTGATGGGGGCGGTGGGGGTGATGGGGATGACGGGGGTTGTGGTGGGGGAGGTGGGGGTGGTGGGAGTGGTGGGGGTGGTGGGGGAGGTGGGGGTGGTGGGGGTGGTGGGGGAGGTGGGGGTGGTGGGGGTGTTGGGGGTGGTGAGGGTTCGTAGTCTCAGGAGACCTCTGCCGCACCTCTAAGTGGTCTCAGCCATTATCGCCAAACATACAATTGGAGTTGTGCCTCTGGGTCTCCCCGGCTCGCTGCTCACACAACCACGGGGGGGGGGGGGGCGTCTCGGGGCACGTTGAGGGGTTAGGGACCCCCTTGGCGGGATCGGTGACTCTGAAAGAGCCTCTCTGGGTTCCTTTTTATTTTGCTTGTTGACACTTTCCAGCCTAAGTAGAGAGCGTTTGTCTGTCTCTCTGTCTCTGTCCATCCGTCCATCATCTGTCCGCCTGTTCTTTGTTTGTCTGTCTGTCCTCCAGTCCCTCCGTGCGTGTCTGTCCGTCCATGAATTTGTCCCTCTGTCTGTCTGTGCGTCCCCCTCTGTCAGTCCAACTGGACGCGACATTTCGGACAGCCCCGCACCCTCGTCGCGATGATCTGGCTTTGCGTTGAGCCGGGTAGCACGTCTGTTTAACCCTTTACCGTTCCGAGACCACTGCAAGTTGCGTGGTGTGGTGGGTCCCTCATTTACCGCCGAATCTCGGATCGCACGCGAGAGGTTCCGCGCGAATTTTGTGCAGGGAGGCGTAGTATTAGTAGTAGTGGCAGCGCCATTGGTTTTGGCGACGTTGGTACTCACCGCAGAGAACCATAGCGACGCGACCGCCGCCTTGTGGGAGCCTCGGTACCGATGACGTTATATTAGTGTAGTGTTTCTTCCGGGTTCCGTTTCGATGACGTGCGTACACTTAACGTCATCAGAACGGTTGTTGGAAGGAAACCCGATGACGTACACACAGGAAAGGGTTGACGTCGATCGGCAGGCCGGCGCTCGGTGGGGTATAGTGGGGGTGCTTCCATCTCTTTGGAGGCTTACTGGCCGGCCGGCGTGGAAGAGAGTGGAGGAGCCAGGTGCCCCTTCCGGAGGGCCTCCCTGTGGCTGCATCTCGCCCCCATCCACCAGCAGTGGCCTCAGCAAGCGCCTGCAGGGCTGCACCCTTTTGCCATTGAGCGTGAAACGTGTCAAGAAATAAAAAATTGTGCATTCACGTCGTCATCCATCCAGGGTCTGTAAAATGTGTCCACTGCCACAATTGTGGGAAAAAAAGGCATCACGAGTTGCTCCTGGGGTGGGACAGCCTTGTCCCTGGCATGGGAACGTGGAATCTCCACCACCGCCTGGCCGTGTAGCACGAGCGGAGATGAGCGCGGCTTCGCTGAGCGGGGAGGCGCTGTGTTCCGTCTCCGTGTGTCACCGTTTGTGTGTCTCTGCGTCTCCCTTTGTGCGTCTGTGTTTGTCTCCGTTTGTATGTTTATGTCTGAGTGTCTCTGTGTCTCTGCATCTCCGTGTCTCTACGTCTCCGTGTCTCTGTCAGGGTCTCCCTGTTTCTGTCTGAGTCTCTGTCTCTCTGTCTGAGTCTCCGTCTCTCTGTCCGTGTCTCCGTCTGAGTGTCCACGTGTGGTGTCTCCGTGTCTCTGTCAGGGTCTCCGTGTCTCTTTCAGAGTCTCCGTCTCTCTTTCAGAGTCTCCGTCTCTCTGTCCGTGTCTCCGTCTGAGTGTCCACGTGTGGTGTCTCCGTGTCTGGCCACGTACAGATCTACCACAAGCACAAGTCGCTGTTCGAGCTGAGGAGGAACGAGGCTGAGTTCCTGGTGGACACGGCCTCCATCAAGATCAAGAACCTGCTGAGCAAGAGGGTCCGCGCGCTGGAGGCACGTGGTCATCCTCTCACGTCACGTGTGGGCATGTGTGTGTGGTGTGCGTGGTGTGTGTGGTGTGTGTGTGTGGTGTGTGTGGTGTGTGTGGTGTGTGTGGTGTGTGTGTGGTGTGTGTGTGGTGTGTGGTGTGTGTGTGTGGTGTGTGTGTGTTGTGTGTGTGTGGTGTGTGTGTGTGGTGTGTGTGTGTGGTGTGTGTGGTGTGTGTCTGGCTTGTGTGCTGTGTGTAGCAGGTTTGTGGTGTGTATGTGTCTGGCATGTTTGGCATGTGTGGTGTATGTGTGTGGTCTATGTTTGTGGTGTGAGTGTGTAAACGTCTCCTGGCCAACCCCCATTTGGCGGAGCCAGGAGACTGAATCCTTACCATTGGGGCTCCTCCAGAAACAACAAAATGTCACTTCGGATGGACACGTGGAATGTTTGAATGCTCACTATGGAGGAGAGGTTGCCACTCCTCTGTCGGGAGCTGGACCGGTACCGCCTGGATCTCTGTGGTATTCAGGAGGTCTGGTGACCGGCTCTGGCTCCTGCCACCATGAGGGGTGGACAGCCTCTACTCGTGGCAGGAGACTGCCAAACAACAGGGAATGGCTCTTCTTCTGAACAAAAGAATGAAGGGGGCGTGGGAGCGTGGCGGTGAGGTGTGGGAAACTGTAAGCCCCAGGCTACTTTGGGCTCGCCGTCTTATCAACCAGAGGCGAGGAGTGGTGCTCGTGGTTTCTTATGCCCCCACCGAAGACGAACATCCATGGAGGGATGCAGGCAAGGCCGATGAGTCAGATGTCTTCTTTGACCTCCTGTCATAGAAGGCTGAAATTTGGTTATAACTGTCTCTAACTTGCTGACCCTTGCCCCTACTGGACTGGGAAAAAGAGCTTCATAGCTCATCAGATTCCTCCTCCAGTCTAAATAAAGATTCTCACCCTGATGTGGTGCCCTGCTGGAGGTGGTGGTAGTGGTGCGGTGGGGGAGCGGTGGTGTCGCGGTCAGCGCTGCGTAGCGCCACGAACCCGGCACGCCCGGGTTCAAGTCCAGCTTACGGCCATCGACACAAGTGACAATTATCTGAACCGGTCCTGGGCCTCCCCTAGGTCGACTCGGCCTCAAATGAGTACCTGGTGCGGTGTGTAGTAAACATCGCCACTGGGGGGACAAAGGCTTCCGGGCGTGGTGTTGGCCAACCACCCCCTCGTGTGCCTGGACGGCCTTCATAGGTGCTGCTCACTAACAGCACTTTCCCCAACAGTCTGTTCAGGCTACACGGTGGTTGGAGCGTGAGTGGAGCATGAGACTCGACATCGGAAAGTTTAGCGTTGGAATCTCCGATTGAGGAGTTGGCTCACAATCTTGAATTGTCAATCCTCGCCGTCGCCATCATCGTCGGTCGATCGCCACGGACAGTGCGGTCCCCGTCAATTGTGGTGCGGGAAGTCGAATGGCGACGATCGATCGTTCAACGGCGCGCCGCCAATTCGGAGCCGGGCTTCTCGGTGAGTGCAGCCGGCGAAGGCTGCCAGGCTCCGGTAGGAGGACGGACGTTTGTGGGGTGTCACGGTGGCTAGGAAATGTTAACTCCTTCACCTGGTATGCAGGAGGTCGTGGGTTCGATTCTTACCCTGACGCCTGCTGCTGTATATTTGGAGTTTGCGTGTCTCTCTCATCATCATTATCACGGTGGATACGAGATGTTAACTACCTCGCCTGGAGTATATGAGGGTCGTGGGTTCATTCCCGACCCTGACAGCCTGCTGCTGTATATGTGGAGTTTGCGGTGTCTCTTTCTCTCCCCGTGGTCGCGTGGATTTGTCTCCAAGTCTTCCGGTTTTTAGAAACTACATCACCACGCGTTAAGAGTATTTGGCTGCTCCTATAAATTTCCACGCGATGATGATGATGATAAGCCACTTCGTTGACCTATCGTGTCCGATGGCCAGGCCACTCCTGAAAATGAGCCACCTAGCAGCTCAGTCGCGGGCGGCCTTACCTGGCCAATTATGACATGGTTTAGGACGACGTGCTGCTGGAGACGGCTGTAATCATCGTCGACGGCCGAGCCCTTGTGAACGCCCGACGAGCATGCTGGGTGCAGTCTGCAGCGGAACGTCGGACAGAATGTCACGTGGGCTGTTTAACGATCCGCCTCCTCACTCCCTACTCGCGGTTGCTACTGCTGCTGCTGCTGCTCCAGTTCTGCTGAAGACACCAACTCGACCGGCACACTTGCCCCATGACGTGACAGCTTGCTCGCGGGGCGATGGAGGAGGTTCTCGTCAGCGGTGTAACTGAAGCAGAGAGAGCGTCGCGTTCTTGAATCGTAACAGGCGACGTTTCTAGGCTCCCTCCCTCCCTCCCCGCCGTGTACCGCACGAGCGGGCGAGGCCCCGGCGAGCCGGGCAGTCGCAGACCGTGACCGCACTGACCGCTGTCGCTCAACGCTGTGCCGCAGAAACTCACCAAGGCCGCCGAGGACCTGCAGAAGCGCCACACCTGGAAGGACCACATCCAGGTGCGGGGGCCCGCGATGCATTGCACGCATTGCACGCTGCACGTTTTGCACACGCTGCACACTTTGCACACGTTGCACGTTTTGCACGCACGAAACTTTGTACACATTGTACACGTTGCCCTCTCGACGAGTTGCACAAGTTGCACGGCACGTTTTAAAAGCGAGAGACAAAGGCGGCCGTGACGGCGGTGGGGGGGGGGGGTGCGATGGTTGACCGACACCACCTCACTGCCATCTGCGAGTCACGAAGCAACGAGCGGTGAGCGAATTGCAGAGAGTGCGCAGATTGTGTGCGCGCATGTGCGGAGCGGTCACCACGCTGGGCTATGAACCTGTCGGGCCCGAGTTCGATTCTTGCTCGCCAGTGACGATTATCTGAATTCTTACTGGGCCTCCCCTAGGTCGACTCAGCCTCAAATAAATACATGTTGAAGTGTGTAAACATCTCCACTAAGGAGTCAAAGGCGGCCGGGCGTGGTGCCGGCCACCCACCCCCTCGTGTACCCTGCTGGCCTTCATGGCTGCTCGCGAATAGCACTTGCCCCAAGAGTGTATTAAGGTTATATGGGGGATCTTTGTCTCTTGTGTGTTATCGTGTGTGTGTTTGTGCGTGTGAAGCACAAATCAAATAACAATTTTGATATCAAGGTCGGGCGAGAAGCCGCGGAGAAACCGAATCTGCCTTGCAAAGGCAGTGGATGAGATAAAACACAAAGACGAATATCCCCCGTGAAGCCTTAATAGACTGTTGGGGCAAGTGCTGTTAGCGAGAAGCATCTATCAAGGACGGCACGGCACACGAAGGGGTGGGTGGCCAGCACCACGCCCGGCCGCCTTTGTCTCCCTAGTTGCGATGTTTACACACCACACCAAGTACTAATTTGAGGCTGAGTCGACCTAGGGGAGGCTCTAGGTGAATAGATAATTGTCACTCGTGTCAGTGGCCATGAGCGGGAGTCAACCTCGGGTCGCCAGCTTCGTAGCGCAGCACGCTAACCGCTACACTACCGCTCCCCACTCACACAACAACAACCGCCATTCGTCAGTAAGTGACGGTGACGTCACCAAGGCGCTTGTGCCAGGCAATGTACACGTGAAGTGAAGGCCACGTGAAGTGTCGAACGCCCGCTGGCAGGAGGTCACGGGGCAGACCCAGATGCCATGGGTCGACTGACTGAGATGACTGGCCGATTCACCACCTGTGCCCCCTGCTGTGCCCACTCACACAGACGCACACACTCACACAGACGCACACACACACGAGCATGCCTAGCATCGGGTTTTCCCTCCCCATTTAGAAACATGTATTGAGATTATTGAGATTATTGAGATTGTTTGCCTTCTATAAATGTCCAAATGATGGGCCACTTTGTTGAGCGGCTATTGTTTGTGATGGGCAGGTCTCATCAGTGGGGTCAGCAAGGTCTGGTGAGCAAACTCTGCCAGGACGTGTCTTCGTTTCCTGTCTCTATGGTGATGATGATGACGACGATGTCAATGATGATGCTTTTGATGATGTTGACGATGTTGTTGATGATGTTGATGATAATGTCGAGTATTAGATTGGTGCTGATGATTAGGTTTTTGTAGTTTATGATGTTGTTGATAATGATGTTCACGATGTTGATGATGTTGATAATTTTGTTAATGTTGATGATGGTGTTGTTGATGATGTTGTTGATGATGATGTTGTTGATGATGATGATGTTAATGATGTCTCCTCTCTGCAGGAGGCCGATGTCTCCTACTACGACGCCAAGCAGCACGTGAAGGTAGGCGCACCTCACTCGCATCGGAACGATCATCACGACGACTTCGACGATGACGACGATGACGATGATGACGAAGATGACACCGTGGGATATCAACGCACTGCAGGCTCTCCCTGCGCAAGGCCGCACACCGGGTGAGATGTTCACACGGCTCATCGCAGATGCAGCGCAGCGTGGCCGCGTGGCCCGATGCATTGTGGGTTGCCTGGATTGTGGATGACGACGACGATGACAACGACGATGACGTCACAATGCGGCGGTGTTCCCTCCCATGCCGCTGGCGTATCGCCTCCAACCGCTCGGAACTTCCTGCTCCCGTCCCGTGCCGGAATCGTCGCATTCGGTTCCTGAAGGTCCTCGGATCGAAACGTCGGATGTCGCGCGGAAACGACGATGGTGACGAACGCGCGGCGGCGGCGGTGGCGGCGGTGGCGGCGGTGGCGGCGGCGGCGGCGATGAGCGACGGCGGCGTCGCTCGTTGGTGGCGCGAGAGGCAGCCCGCGCGGCCCTCGCGGTGTTGGGACGTGCGGCCTCCAGGCAGCTGGCACGCACCACCCCTCCCACAGCCTGCCTCACCTCCCTGGGGGGACGCGCTCCCTCCCCACCCGCCCTACTGTCGCTGGACGCCGACGAGGGGAATCCTAGGTGTGCGTGGTTTTGTTTAAATGACGAATTATGTCGCGTGGCTGGAGAAGGTTACCGGGGACGAGCGTGACAACAATAACAACAACAATAACAACAATGACAACAATCATTATGATGATAGTCCACGGCTTGCTTCGTTGAACGCGAGCGCAGTGGGGGAGGTGATGGTCAGGCGATCACAGCCTCTGTCCTTGATATTCAACGACTTGTGAGTATGTGGGCAGTGCTAGCCTATGGGCAATGTCTTCTCTAGTGTGAGACGTCTTCTCTAGTGTGAGACGTCTTCTCTAGTGTGAGACGTCTTCTCTAGTATGAGACGTCTTCTCTAGTATGAGACGTCTTCTCTAGTGTGAGACGTCTTCTCTGGTATGAGACATCTTCTCTAGTGTGAGACGTCTTCTCTGGTATGAGACGTCTTCTCTAGTATGAGACGTCTTCTCTAGTATGAGACGTCTTCTCTAGTGTGAGACGTCTTCTCTAGTGTGAGACGTCTTCTCTGGTATGAGACGTCTTCTCTAGTGTGAGACGTCTTCTCTAGTGTGAGACGTCTTCTCTCGTGTGAGACGTCTTCTCTCGTGTGAGACGTCTTCTCTGGTGTGAGACGTCTTCTCTAGTATGAGACGTCTTCTCTAGTGTGAGACGTCTTCTCTAGTGTGAGACATCTTCTCTGGTATGAGACGTCTTCTCTAGTATGAGACGTCTTCTCTAGTATGAGACGTCTTCTCTAGTGTGAGACGTCTTCTCTAGTGTGAGACGTCTTCTCTCGTGTGAGACGTCTTCTCTGGTATGAGACGTCTTCCTTAGTGTGAGACGTCTTCTCTAGTGTGAGACGTCTTCTCTCGTGTGAGACGTCTTCTCTGGTGTGAGACGTCTTCTCTAGAGTGAGACGTCTTCTCTAGTATGAGACGTCTTCTCTAGTGTGAGACGTCTTCTCTAGAGTGAGACGTCTTCTCTAGTATGAGACGTCTTCTCTCGTGTGAGACGTCTTCTCTGGTGTGAGACGTCTTCTCTAGTGTGAGACGTCTTCTCTAGTATGAGACGTCTTCTCTAGTGTGAGACGTCTTCTCTAGTGTGAGACGTCTTCTCTAGAGTGAGACGTCTTCTCTGGTATGAGACGTCTTCTCTAGTGTGAGACGTCTTCTCTAGTGTGAGACGTCTTCTCTCGTGTGAGACGTCTTCTCTGGTGTGAGACGTCTTCTCTAGAGTGAGACGTCTTCTCTGGTGTGAGACGTCTTCTCTGGTGTGAGACGTCTTCTCTAGTATGAGACGTCTTCTCTAGTGTGAGACGTCTTCTCTAGTGTGAGACGTCTTCTCTAGTGTGAGACGTCTTCTCTGGTGTGAGACGTCTTCTCTAGAGTGAGACGTCTTCTCAAGTATGAGACGTCTTCTCTGCTGTGAGACGTCTTCGTGTGAGACGTCTTGTCTAGTATGAGACGTCTTCTCTAGTATGAGACGTCTTCTCTAGTATGAGACGTCTTGTCTAGTATGAGACGTCTTCTCTAGTATGAGACGTCTTCTCTTGTGTGAGACGTCTTCTCTAGTATCACGGCGTGTGTGTGCGCTTGTGTGAGCAAGTGTAGTGGTTCGCACGCTGCGCTCCGAATCCGGCCGACACCAGCGATGATTGTCTGAAGCGGTCGCGGGCCTCCCCTAGGTCGACTCAGCCTCAAATTAGTTTTAGTGTGGTGTCTAAACATCGCCACTGGGGAGACAAAGGCGGCCGGGCGCGGTGTTGGCCACTCACAACCTCTCGTGTGCTGTGCCGGCCCTTCCCAGGTGCTTCTCGCTAACAGCACTTTCCCCAACAGTCTGTTGCAGGCTCCACGGGGGATCTTTGTCTTTGTGTTTCATCACGGCCACTGCCTTTGCAAGGCAGATTTGGTTCCTCCGCGGCTTCTCGTCTGACCTTGATTTCAACATTGTTATTTGATTTGTGCTTCACACGCACAAACACACGCACACACGACAACACAGACCCACACACACGCATACAGAGGCAAAGATCCCCCGTATAGCCTGTAATAAACAGACTGTTGGGGCAAGTGCTGTTAGCGAGCACCTGTGAAGGCTTGAAAGATACACGGGGGGTAGGTGGCCAGCACCACGCCCGGCCGCCTTTGTCTCCCCAGCGGCGATGTTTACACACCGCACCAGTCGTACACTCACACACACAGTGAGACACACTCGTGCACACACACACAGTGAGACACACTCGTACACACACACACAGTGACACACACTCGTACACACACACACAGTGACAACAACAACCGCCATTCGCCACTAAGTGGCGTTGACGTCACCATGACACTTGTGCCAGGCCATGTGCACCTTGAGACCACGTGAAGTGTCGAACGCCCGCTGGCAGGAGGTCACGGGGCAGACCCAGGTGCCACGGGTCGCCTGACTAAGATGACTGGCTGATGCACCACCTGTGTCCTAGACTGTGCCAACTTGCTGTGCTTTGGCCACCCGGCGCTCCGCTTGTTGTCCACATTTCGCAAGCATAGAGAAGGGAGGGAATGACTGTGGCCGAGAAGACCTGAAGCTCGTGCGGAGTGACAGACCAGGTAGCTTCCACACAGCGTTATGCAACCGATGAATATAATACTGATCGACTGATTCGGAGTGAAACCTCTGCTGTTAAACCGGAGCCGGTCATGAGCACACTGCCCACTCTCTCCACAACTGTCGTATCGCCTTGGGAGTTGTGGGGTGTGGAGTGTCCGATGGCACAAAATACCCAGGCATGTGCTTAGTTTTGGTGGGGCTGATGGTAAGGCCCCACCTCTTAGTGGCACGCTCCAGTCTCAGCAGCAGTGTCTCCAACTCCTCCTCGAAGTGAGCAGCAATAACTGATCATCGGCATACGTAATATGGTTGAGCAATAAGGAACCATCCCTTGGCTGGACCCGCGCATCGATCAGCCTCCCATTGTATCTATATCAGATGGAAATTCCTCCGGTACAGCTATTGAAGGCTTCACGAACTACGTGGTCGAAATAGAAGTTAAATAATGTTGGAGCCAGAGGACATCCCTGCCGCACCCCAAGGTGTAAATGCTAAATAATAACAGGGCAAATAAAACTCCCGGGGGGGACCCTTAATGATGGTGAGCAGAGGGTCAGGAACTCCGAAAGCACGAAGAACAACCCAGAGCCCAGGCCTACTGATGGTATCATAGCCTATGACTAGGTCAAGAAAGCAGAGATGTAGGTCTTGTTGGAATTCCCTACACCTCTGCTGTAGCAGACGGACAGAAAATATGGCATCTGTACAGGACTCCCCTTTCCTGAAACCAATCCTCTCCTCAGCGTGCCTAGCAAGGCGATGTTGAATAATCCTTGCCAGAACCTTTCCGGCACACTGAGGAGTGAGATGCCCCTGTAGTTGTTACAGTCTGTGCATTCCCCCATCTTAAAGATGGGAACCACCAGGGCATTCTTCCAATCCTGTGAAACCCGTCCAGTGGTCCAGACTGTTGTTATGATGTAATGTAGGGCAGTCTATGCACAAACGCCTCTCCCTCAGCATTTCGCTTGGGAGAGCATCTCTGCCTGGTGCCTTTCCTGGTCTCAGACTCCGGATCGCCTTCAGTACTTCCTAAACAGTTGGCACCTCAGCCAGCCCTCAAAGAGGGTGACTTTTCTTCCAAATTTGAGACACCACAGCCTCGGCAGGGTAATCCCCACTTTGTGTCACGTTGTTTTCCAGGCTGATGTATTTCCCCTCCACCAGGAGCTTACAGAAATGCTCAGCAAATCTGCGCACTTGTTCCTAGGGGTCGGATATTGGATCACCCTTCTTTCCCTAATGATGAAGAGCTATTTGTGATTGTGGGCCATTGAGGCAGAATCCATCTCCTCAGCAACCCACGACCAACACCCATCCTTGTAGCGCCTCAAGGCTCTCCGAACCTCCGAGCAAAGGCTGCGGTAAGCCTCCTCATTCTCCGAAGTGGGATGCTGTAGCCCATGACAGTGGGCCTGTCAGCCAGGGTCTCTGGGGAGGTCTGGACCATGTACCCAAAGCAGCCATTGCAGCTGCATGAGCCACAGTCCTAAACCTTGCTAATTTCCCCTCGACATCTGGAGAAATGGGGGACGATGCCAACCCCAGTCGCACGTGATGATTAAATTCTCACTTGCAACTTTCATCAGCTAGCTGAGACCATGCCACTAAGGGTTTGAATGGGGTCCTGGGTGTACACCCACCGGAGTGGAAGAATGGCAGGCGCATCTTACAGATGACAAGTCGATGGTCATTGGGCAGATCAGCTCCACGGTAGGTCCTGGTGTCAAGAACATGGGCCCGCATCCACTGTTCCGTCACTATGTAGTCCAGCAGATGTTCTTGCTTGGACCTGGCATGCATCCATGATGTGTGGATGAGCCGCTGCCAGAAGAGCGTGTTGGTAATTACAAGCCCATGGGCTGCACAAAATCTAGCAGCCTCCTACCGTTGTTATTGAGCTGATCTAGCCCATGCCTTCCAATTACTCCAGACCAGGTGCCAGCATCATTACCAACTCGGGCATTGAAGTCACCTAACAAGATGACTCTATCCGAGGGGCCATTTTAGCTAGCACCTGTGACAGGAGGTCATTGAAGGCATTTGACTCATCGGCCTTGCCTTAATTCCTCCACGGATATTCGTCTTCCGTGGGGGCATAAGTAACCACGACCACCAATACTCACCTCTGGTTGATGGGAAGGCGAGTCCAAAGTATCCTGGGACTTACAGCTTCCCACACCTCACTGCCACGCTCCCACGCCCCCTTCATTCTTTTTTTCAATGTTTTTTTGGAAGTCTCCTGCCCCGAGTAGAGGACTGTCCACCCCTTTTGTGGCAGGAGCCACAGCTGGTCCACCAGACCTCCTGAATACCACAGAGATCCAGGCGGTACTGGTCCAGCTCCCGACAGAGGAGTGGCAGCCTCTCCTCCGCAGTGAGCGTTCAAACATTCTACGTGGCCACACATAGTGGTTTTTGTTGTTTCTGGAGGAGCCCCGAGGGTTAGGATTAAGTCTCCTGGCTCCGCCAAATGGGGTTTGGACAGGAGACGTCATAGACGCCTGTCCTCCTGGGGCCTCCGGCACAAGCTTATTAATACAATTTTTCTGTCGTGATTTAGTGGTAATTAATTGAAGGTGGAGGGGGTTACCAGCCACTCGCACCCATCCAGAGCCCCCATTTGGCCGCTGTGGTGGTTACAAACGCTATGAGGGGACAGGACAATTTAAATTGGCCCTCCCCCCACGGTACTACCCACCACAGCGTTGGTGTCCGGCACCACGTCGAGGTAGGGGGTTGTTTTTGCTGGTGGTCGTCGTACGGACAGCTGCCACCCTGCTCTAGCAAGCAGGGCCATTGCCCAAAACGTCGCCTATCATGCCTCTTCGTAGGGGCCTCCCTTCTATGGGTCGCCATCTAAGTCTATGGGACTCTGTGTGCGTCTGTGGGTCTTTATGTAACTCTATGGGTCTGTGCACGTGTCTATGGGTCTGTGCATGAGTTTATGAGTCAGTGAGTGAGTCCATGGGTCAGTGAGGGAGTCCATGGGTCAGTGAGTGAGTCTATGGGTCAGTGAGCGACCCTATGGGTCAGTGAGTGAGTCTATGGGTTAGTGAGTGAGTCTATGGGTCAGTGAGTGAGTCGATGGGTCAGTGAGCGACTCTATGGGTCAGTGAGTGAGTCTATGGGTTAGTGAGTGAGTCTATGGGTCAGTGAGTGAGTCGATGGGTCAGTGAGCGACCCTATGGGTCAGTGAGTGAGTGTATGGGTCAGTGAGCGAGTCTATGGGTGTGTGCGTGAGTCTGTGGGTCAGTGAGCGAGTCAACGCAGTGCGGGTTCACGCAGCGGCGTCTGTATGCCGCCGCCCTCGCACAGTGGACGCGTCTGTCTCGCGGAGACAGAGGGAGAGAGGCAATCGGTCTCGAGGGTGTGGGGGCAGTGGCAGGGGTCACAACCCCAGGGATCCGCGCCGTGTCCGGGACTCGCCACTGTCCCCCAACTCCGACAGTTTCTGGCCGAAGAGCGTCCATCAGATTCTTGGCAGAAATAACAAAAGTCCCCGATCGATGCGTGGAGGGTCTCCCCCCCCCCCCCGGAGGTTTTATTTGCCCCTGTTATTATTTAGCATTTCAACAAAACTCTCCACGTCAAGAAGACCTCGCTCTCTAAGAGGAAATTCTTTTCAAAAGGAACAAAGGGGCGCCGCGTGTGCCTAGGAAATGTTAACTACCTCCCCTGGTATACAGGAGGTTGTGGGATCGATCCCGACTCTCTCACCCACTGTATACTTGGAGTTTACGGTGTCTCTCTCTCCTTGGTGAGATGTTAACTATCTCGCCTGGTATACAGGAGGTCGTGGGATCGATCCCGACCCTCTCACCCGCTGTATATTTGGAGTTTACGGTGTCTGTCTCCCCTTGGTGAGATGTTAACTACTTCGCCTGTTATACAGGAGGTCGTGGGATCGATCCCGACCCTCTCACCCGCTGTATATTTGGAGGTTGTGTGTCTCTCTCCCCTTGGTGAGATGTTAACTACCTCGCCTGGTATACAGGAGGTCGTGGGATCGATCCCGACCCTCGCACCCACTGTATACTTGGAGGTTGTGTGTCTCTCTCCCTGTGGTCGCGTGCATTTTGCTCCGGGTCCTCCATTATTTTCCCTCCAAAATAAGAATCAACATCACGCGTTTAGAGTATTTGGCTGCTTATAATGTCCACGTGATGATGATGATGATAAGCGCACTTCGGTTGAGCTATTATTTGTGATAGCCATATCGCTTCTGAAGAAGATCTGTATAGCTCAGTGGGGCCTTAGCTCGTAAAATAAAAAAATAGTTCTCTTACATGATAAGCCACTTCGTATTGGGCTGCTATACATATCCACATGCTAATCAGCAGAGGTGTGGACTCGAGTCATGTGACTTGGACTCGAGTCAGACTCGAGTCATGAATTTGATGACTTGCGACTCGACTTGGACTTGCATAACAATGACTTTGTCCCACCTATGAGATGTGGACTCGAGTCATGTGACTTGGACTCGAGTCAGACTCGAGTCATGAATTTGATGACTTGCGACTCGACTTGGACTTGCATAACAATGACTTTGTCCCACCTCTGCTAATCAGCCACTTTGTTGAGCTATCATTGTGATGGCGAGGGTCGCTTATGGAAAAGAGATACACAGAAACTCAGAGGGGCCCTGGTGAAAAAAAAATATATATATTTTCGTAAAGACAAGGATTCGTCCCCGCCCCCCATCATAGCCATCAACAACCCGTTTGGGTGCAAGGGCTGTGAGCGAGCACCTCTGAAGGGTGGCGCTGCACACGAGAGCATCGGTGGTGGCCGGCGCCACGCCTGCCCCCGGCCACCTTTGTCTCTCCTGGTGCCGCATGTCTTTATTACTCACCGCACCGAGGACTCATTTAAGGCTGAGTAGAGCTAGGGGGAGGGCCGGAAATCGTTGAAACTATTCACCGCCGTCAGACGCGGGGGTCGCCGGCTCCGCGTGGCGCCGACCGCTGTGCCACCGCTCCCTCCCCTCGAGCGGAGCACAACAAGCCGTGCACACGGCTGGTGCCCTCGCGGATCCGCGGGCCCGGGGCGACGTTTCCCTCTCCACGCAGTCCGCCTACATGTGCACGGTCGCTCACGCCCGACGCACGCGAACGCACTCGGTGAGGACGCATCCCGCTCTCTCGTGAGCAATCGGAAGCTTGAGCAGGAGTGGAGGCTGGACAGCACTGAGCGAGTGAGCGAGCGAGAGCCCTGCAGGTGCTATAGGCTGCAGGTGATATAGCGCTACAGGTGACATAGCGCTCCAGGTGCTATAGGCTGCAGGTGACATAGCGCTACAGGTGATATAGCGCTCCAGGTGCTATAGGCTGCGTGTTGCAAAACAAATCACATCTCTGTCCGCTGTGGTCACCATCCTCCCGCCGTCACCGCTGCTCTTTGCCGAGCCCTGCAACGGCCAGCGCGGTGAAGTATGGTCAAATCAACCCGCGGGTGTCAGCGGGGGGGGGGGGGGGGGGTGGTGGAGGGGGCCCCGACCGTAAAATGGAATGGGGCACTGTGGATAATTTCAGCCCGGGTTCCTCGTTTTTCCCCGGTGAATCCGGGCCAGGATTTATTTGTCTCGGATCAATGCCTGGGAAATTGAACTTCCCGGCACCCCCCCCACCTCGCCCTCCACTCTCTCCGGAAATAGCAATTCCACGATCGCAGTCCGCGCTCTCCCTCTCTCTCTCACTCGCTCTCCCTCGCTCCACTGCAGCCGCCTGTGGTCTGGACCTCCCGACCCACGTGGCCCCCCGCTGTCGACTCCCCGCTCCTGTTCATGTGCGACGATGACTGAATGTGATGGCGTTGATGATGATGTTAACAATGCTGACGATGGTGTTGACGGTGATGACGACGATGATGACTGCTAGTGTGACGATGTTGGTGTTGCCCCGGTAGTGCATTCCCGATGACCGTGAGGCGAGGAGTGAGGAGACGAGCCGGAGCGACTCGCGCGTGGCCAACGAGAGCTTCACCGCCGTGCACATCCCCACCGACATCTACAACGGCTGTGCGTCACCCACGCATGCACTCCCACGGACTCACACACACACATCCCCACTTAGATCTACACACAGGCATGCACTCCCACGGACTCACACACACACACTCACATCCCCACCGAGATCTACACGCACGCATTCCCACAGACTCACACACACACTCACATCCCCACCGACATCTACACACATGCGGGCACTCCCACGGACTCACGCACAAAGATCAAAGATCCCCCGTGTAGCCTTAACAGACTGTAGGGGTAAGCGCTGTTAGCGAGTACTTATGAAGGCCGGCACGGTACACGATGGGGTGAGTGGCCAGTACCACGCCCGACCGCCTTTGTCTCACCAGTGTCGATGTTCACACCGTATCAGCTACTCATTTGAGTCGCCCTACGGGAGGCCTAGCACCGGGTCGCGAGGTGGGAATCGAACCTGGCTCGGTGGGTTCGAGGCGCGGTGCGCACGCGCCAACCGCTGCGCCACCACTCCCCCTACACTGCTCTTTCATTAGCCCATCCCCTCCTCTCTCTCTCCACTATCTCTCCACTATCTCCCCTCTCTCTCCCCCTTCTCTCTCGCCTCTCTCCCCCCTCTATTGGCCCGCGCTCTCCCGCACAGCGTCCATCATCCTGAACGAGCTGTACTGGACGGCTGGTCTGGAGCGCGTGTTCAAGGAGAACAGGCGGCAGGACCCCAAGCTGCTGTGGCAGGTGTTTGGCAGCGCCACCGGACTCACGCGATACTACCCAGGTAGCGGTGGCGGTGGTGGTGGTGGAGCTACCGTGGGGAGCAGGGCGGGCACGCGGGTGGGTGGGCGGGCAGGGCATGGATGGGCGGGTGGGTAGAGGTGAGCTAGTGGGTGGGGGTGAGTGGGGAGGGGTGAGTGGATGGGGGTGAGTGGGTGAGAAAGTCAGGGGGTGCCGGTGAGTGGGGAGGGGTGAGTGGATGGGGGTGAGCGGGTGAGCAAGTGAGTGGATGCCGTCGTCGTCGGACGGGTGATGAGTGTCCCACCGCTTTCCCCCACCCAGCACTGCCGTGGTCCTGCAACCCCAAGAAGGTGGATCTCTACGACGTCCGCCGGCGGCCATGGTAGGGGCCGCTCACCGCGCCACTCACCACGCCGCTCACCAAGCTGCTCACCGCACCGCTCACCCGGCCACTTACCACGTCGCTCACGCAAGCTGGTTTCCACGGCAACCCGGTTTGCCTGAACTCAACAATAACAACAACGATGAGACGGAACACGCTCGGAATGTAGAAAGAGAATTGGAGTGAGATGAGAGGGGAAAGGCAGCAGAGTGCGTGGAGGGGAGTGGAGTGAAATGAGAGGGGAGATGCAGGTGGAGGGATTGTTGGGGAAACGCGGTGTCGTTATTCACCCATCTGCGCCCCCCCTCCTCCACCCCGCATCCCCCAGGTATATCCAGGGTGCCGCATCTCCCAAGGACATGGTGATTCTGGTGGACGTGTGAGTAGCGCGGTTGCGGCGACGTGCCAACGTCTCACCCTGGTTCTCGTGGTTGTGGTTGGTGGTGATCGTTGTGGTGGTTATTGTTGTGAGTTTTAGCCAGGCTGGATTGTGTGAGCAGCTCACAAATCCTTGATCGATCTGAACACTGTCTCATCGGTAAGCTCCTCTGGCAGGCAAGGTTGCGTTGGCTGGGTCACGTAGCCCAGATTTTGTTCGGCCGGATAGAGGGGGCTAAATGGGCGCGGCACGGGCTAGGGAGGAGATGGAGTGATGTGGTACAGGAGGACGTGGAGCTGAGTGGACTTGCCGATGACTGGTACCAGCGGTGTCAAGATCGGCCTCTGTGGAGGAGGCTCGTGAAGTGACGCTACTGGGCAGAGTGGAACGTCGGGTGGATCAAATGAAACAAGTTGGCAGAGTAGAGGGCACAGGTGGTGCATCGACCAGTCATCTCAGTCAGTCAACCCATGGCACCTGGGTCTGTTGTTCTGACATACCAGCGAGCCTTCAACACTTCAGGTGGCCTCAAAGTGCACCTAGCCTGGCACAATCGCCGTGATGACGTCACTGCCACTTAGAGTCGACTGGCTGTTGATATTGGTTGATTGTTGTGGTTGTTTTTGTGATTGTTGTGGCGGTTGTGGTGATTGTTGTTGGCGGTCGTGACGGTGATGGCGGTTGTTGTAGTTGTGATTGTTCTGTTTTTGTGGGGGGTTGTGATTGTTGTGGTTGTGATTGTTGTTGTGGTTGTTGGTGGTGGTTTGTAATTTTCGTGGTTGTTGTGATTGTTGTGGCTGTTGATGTGGTTGTGATTGTAGTGTTTATTGTGATTGTTGTGATGTTGTGATTGTTGTTATTGTTGTGGTTGCTGTTGATTGTTGTGGCTGTTGCTGTGGTTGCTGATTGTTGTGGCGTCTGTGCGGCCGCAGCAGCGGCAGCGTGAGCGGCCTCACGCTGAGCCTCATGAAGAAGTCGGTGACGAACATGCTGGCGACGCTGGCCGACGACGACTACGTCAATGTCGTGTCGGTGAGGCACGCGGGGGGGGGCAGGGGGGGATGGGGGGGCGGGTGAAGAGGGGATGACGACGCGCCATTTGTGTCGCTGTGTTCACGCGTGACGTGAGTGTCACCGTGCCGTGCGTGCGTGCCGCCCGTGTCCTTGCGCAGTTCAACAACACGGCGTACCACGTGTCGTGCTTCACGCACCTGGTCCAGGCCAACGTGCGCAACAAGAAGGTGCTCAAGGAGGCCGTGGAGAAGATGACGTCACGCGGCCTCACCAACTACTCGGCCGGCCTAGAGTTCGCCTTCCAGCAGCTCTTCAACGTGAGGCGCCCCCGTCTGTCCGTCCGTCCGTCCGTCCGTCTGTCTCTCTGTCTGTCTGTCCGTCCGTCTGTCTGTCTGCCATGCAATCTCTTAAGTTGGTGGACTAAGCAAGGCTGCGAGAAAGAGAGCGCTGTACAAGCCATGCGGTGGTCATGTGAGACACGCACGCAAGCCCATGGCAGCTGCAGGAGATTCGGATGACAGTTGATGGTGCACAAATGGAGAACAAAAATACTGTCCAGAAGTAGGGGTGCGACTGTGGTCATCCAGACCAGAGACCGGAGGACAGCGTGTAACGACGCGATGCCCCGATCCACAAATACGAAGCAGGAGACATCACAGCGATGTTGATGATGATGATGATGATTCACGACTCAGCTCCTGCTACTCCTGATGCTGCGGTTATCCATGGCTCGACCACCTCAATGTGAAATCGTCCTCGTGTTGCTCTGCATCGACATCAGCTGCCGTATGAGAGAAGCGAGGACCGCAGTATTAACCAGGGCGGCCTCTGGAATCGAACGGCGAACGTGCCACCGCTCAGCTCTATCAAAACCAAATCTATTGGTTGTTTACTGTCATTGTTGTCGTCGTTTGTCGCAGCACAACATCTCGCGGGCCAACTGTAACCGCATGATCATGCTGTTCACGGACGGGGGGGAAGATCGCGCCCAGGACATCTTCGAACTCTACAACTGGCCCAACAAGACGGTGAGCGGCGTCGGTGGTGGAGGTGGTGGATGTGGTGGAGGTGGTTGAGGTGGCCGCACACCCAAGGGACGTCCGAGGGACGCGCGTCACCCACCCAGCCACAAAGACCCTCACCCACCAACTCCCCCACCCATTTGCCCACCCACCCACAAACCCACCAACTCACCCGCACCCAACAATCAAAACCCACTCCACACACCAGCCACTCACCCCCCAACACCCCACCCACGCGCCATTCCACCCACAAACCCACCCACCAATCAACACCCCCACCCATCCATCCACACCCACTCCACACACCCCACCCACCCCCCACCATCCTATCCAACCACCCACCCCCCGCCAATCCATCCATCTATCCCCCACCAAACCACCCCCACTATCCCACAGATCCACCCACCTGCCCACCCATCACACCAATCCACACATCCATCCACCCCCAGCCGAGTTCGATTCCCGCTCACTGCACAGCAGTAGTGAGCGAATATCTGAATCAGTCCCCGGGCCTCAACTAGGTCGACTCAGCCTTAAATGAGTACCTGGTGCATGTGTGCAAAATTATATTTCAGTACCTATGTAAAATCTGGGGAGACATCGACACTGGGGAAACAAAGGCGGCCGGGGGAAGGGTGTTGGCCACCCACCCCTTGGTGCGCCGTACCGGCCTTGATGGGGGCTCGCCAAAAGCACTTGCCCCAACAGTCTGTTGAGGCTACACGGGGGAGCTTTGTGTGTGCGTTGGGAGCGGCAGCACAGCGGCTAGTGCACCGCACTACGAACCCGGCGACCCGAGTTCGACTCCTGCTCGTGGTTAATACCGGGGACGATTATCTGAACCGGTTATGGGCCTCCCCTAGGTCGACTCAGCCTCAAATGAGCACCAGGTGCGGTGTGTTTAACATCGCCACTGGGAAGACAAAGGCGGTCGGGCGTGGTGCTGGTGACCGACCCCTTCGTGTGCCGTGGCGACCTTGATAGGTGTTCGCTAACAGCACTTGCCCCGACATCCTGCGAGGGCTACCCGGGGACCTTTTGTCTGTGTGCGTGTTCCGCAGGTGCGGGTGTTCACCTTCTCCGTGGGGCAGCACAACTATGACGTCACGCCCATACAGTGGATGGCGTGCGCTAACAAAGGCACGGCTCGTGTGCGGCGTGACGGCGGTGACGGTGATCGTGACGGTGACAATGACGGTGATGATGATTGTGACAATGATCATGACAATGATTGTGATTATGATCGTGACGACGATCGTGACGACGATCGTGACAACGCCGATTGTGACGATGATCGTGATGATGATCGTGGCAATCATCGTGGCAATCATCGTGGCAATCGTGACGATGACCATGTTGACAATCGTTACGATGATCTGACGATGACGGTGATGATCGTGACGATGACGGTGACGATTATCGTGACGATGATCGTGACGATGACGGTGACGATGACGGGGATCGTGATGATGAGGTTGACAATGATGATGAACGTGATTGATTGTCAATGATTGTGATTATCGTGATGATGATTGTGACGATGTTCGTGACGATGACGACGAACGTGACTGATCGTGACGACGATCATGACAACAATGAGTGTCACGATGATCGTGACGATGATTGTGATGGTGATCGTGACGGTGATCGTGACGTGCCTGCAAGGCAAGAATCTCTCTACCGCTGGCTCTGTAGGGGCTGTGAGCACCGCTGGCGGCTACGCTGCTGCTGCTGCACTTGCCCCAACAGTCTGTCGAGGCTGCTGCTGCTCGTGAAACGGCACTGGGCCCGGCAGTGCCGTTCAAGGCTCGAGTTGGAGTGGGTCTCCCTCATGCCGGGCCTGAGGGTTTACAAATATACTCACGGGCACGGTGGTGCGCGTCATCATCGTCGCCGTCGCCATCGTCCTCGTCATCGTCATTGTCATCGTCATTGTCGTCGTCGTCATTGTCATTATTGTCGTCATCATCGTTGTCGTCATCGTCGATGTCATCGACGCCATCGTTGTCGTCACCGTTATCGTCATCGTCGGCATGACGTAGGCGTTGTGTGATCGTGGCGGTTGGCGCCGCCATTTCGCTGTGCCGAGTGGACCCGCGTGTGCCTCTGCGTCCAACCGTTCTCGCTGCTTCGATGGAATGACAACTTAGAACACAAAGTCATCAACATCCCTCTACGTCTCTCTCTCTCTGTATCTCTGTCTCTCTCTCTGTCTCTCTCCTGCCGCTGCTGATGTTCTATCTCTGTGTCTCTCTCTGTGTCTCTGTGTGTGTGTCTCTCAAGGATACTACTTTGAGATTCCGTCCATCGGAGCGATCCGGATAAACACGCAGGTGACTGGGTGCAAGGGCAGCGTGGGCCGAGTGCAGAATCAGCAGCAGCAGCATCATCATCAGGAGCAGCAGCAGAGTTATCAATAGCATCGATAGCAGCAGCATCGGCAGTAACATCATCAGCAGCAAAACTATTGTTATAATTATCAATCATCACTAGCACTGTTATTATCATCAACAGCAGTAACGGCGTCATTATCAGTAGCATATATAGCAGCAGCATCGGCAGTATCATCATCAGAACTATTGTTATCATCATCATCAGCGTTATTATTTTCAGCACCACCATCAATCATCGCCAGCACTGCTGCCATCATCGCCAGCACTGTTGCCATCATCAGCACTGTTGTCATCAGCAGCATTGTCAGCAGCACTGATAGACACGTAACTTCCACGCGAATACCGTGATGATGATCATGGCCATCAGCGGCAGCTTCATCATAAAGCATCGTCATCAGCAGCATTGTCAGCAGCCGCAGATGACGTTTCAGGCAATCACCCTTCTGCACCGCACACTGACAACAAGGTACGCGTTGAGTCGTTGTTTGTACAGTCAACACAGCAGCACCCCGTACCCCTCCCCCAAAGACAAAGCTCTTCCGTATAGCATGAGCAGACTGTTGGGGCAAGTGCTGTTAGCGAGCACCTATGAAGGCCGGCAGGACACACGAGGGGGTGGGGTGGTCAGCACCACGCCCGGCCGCCTTTGTCTCCCCAGTGACGATGTTTACACATTTAAGGCTGGGTCGACCACAGGGAGACCCAGGACCGGTTCAGATGTAATCGTCACTGCCGTTAGTGGCCGCTACCGTGAATCGAACTCGGCTGGCCGGGTTCGTGGCGCAGCGTCGCGCTCACCACTAGCACCACCGCTCCCCCCACAGCCAACCTGCACCCCCACCCACCCATCTCTGTTTAGATGCAAAGTCACGGCCTTGGGGGCGAGAATCCCAATTACGTACGGGGTCCAAGGGCAGCGGCGGCTGGGCGTCAGCTGTGCTGCCCTAATTTGACACCGACACACGGGGCGAGGCAGCGGTGGGGGGGTAGGCACACACCCCCCCCCACACCCGTCACCACCCACCCTGCGCCGACGGTGCCACCACGCGCCCCGCCCCGGGCTGCCTCTTGCTCAGCAGCGCAGCTCATCGACTGCTTGCTCCGAGCTAGCCGTGCCCCTCTGGCGTGTTGGTGTCGAACTTAGCCCCCCCTTCCCCCCACATAGCGTACAGGGAGGGGGTAGGGGACCATCGCCTATGAAGATCCGGGGCAGTTCATCGGCATTGGATCAAGCGAGCCTGGCTCTACAGCTGATGAGACGCTGAATGTCGAGACCGATCCTTGCATGTACACACCTGGCAGTTCATCACCATTGGTTCAAGCAGAGACTGAATCTGCTGCTGACAGTCACTTGCGTGTCGAACCCTGCTCCAGAGTTGAGTCAACGCTGCGCTCCCAGAAGCCCGCGCGGCTGATGTGGGCTGTGTAGGCGGCGCGTGTGTCTGTGACGTGCCGAGAGAGAGAGTGGGGGGGGTTATTGTCCACGTGCCCATTGTAACCCGCGCACGCTGCGGGATCAGCACCTTCACCCACCCAGCCCGATGCTTTTGATTCGCCCGGGCTGGATTTTAGCCAAGTTAAGTGCGAAACCCAAAATTATTGGGGGTTTTCTTTGTCGTTGTGCCGACATCAGTATTGGGGATACAAATGCGGCCGGGTGTGGCAGTGGCCACCCACCCCCCCCCCCCCCCGTGTGCCGTGCCAGCCTTCACAGGTGCTCACTCGCTCACAGCACTTGCCCCTACAGTCTGTTAAGGCTACGCGGGGGATCTTTGCCTTGAGCCCATGGCCCACGTGCCCCACAGGAGTACCTGGACGTACTGGGCCGCCCGATGGTGCTGGCTGGGCCCCGCGGCAAGCAGGTGCAGTGGACCAACGTCTACCTAGACGCTCTGGTAGGCACCCCGCACGCACACACACAGGCAAAGGTCCCCCGCGTAGCCCACACAGGGCGATGGGGCAAGTGCTGTTCGCGAAAACGTAATTATAATAATTCCTCCGTGAAGAGCCTTGAATGCTGCAGTAGTGGCACGAATACTAACTGGAGTCACGAAGGAGAGGGGGTGGACGAGAGGGAGCCAGTGAGTTTTGATGAGTGTGGGGGATGACTGGAGCGAATGGGTGAGTGAGCGCGCGACTGCGTGAGCTAACGACCGGGTGAGCTTGGTGAGTGGATGAGTGACACTGATACTGCGTGAGAGGGTGAGCGAGTGAGCCACTGAGTGAGCGGGTGAGCGAGTGAGTGGGTGAGCGAGTGAGCGACTGAGTGAGCGGGTGAGCGACTGAGTGAGCGGGTGAGCGAGTGAGCGACAGAGTGAGCTCACGACCAGGTGAGCTTGGTGAGTGTATGAGTGACACCGAGACTGAGTGAGCGGGTGAGCGGAAGAAGAGGTGGGGGGGATGGAGAGGTGGGGGAAGAGGTGGGGGAAGAAGAGGAGGGGGTGGGGGTAGAGGTGGGGACATGCTTTGTTGTTTCAGGCCACTGTGAGTGGGGGAGTCTTCTCAAGGCTGTCTCCATCAATAATGGTGGGGGGGGGTCTAGGCTACTCCACACACACACACCGCCCCCACACTCACTCACACACACACCCCTCCATCACACACACCTCCCACATCACACACACCGTCCCATCACACACACCGCCCCATCACACACACACAATTACACACACACACGCCTCCCCATCACACACACACACCTCCCCCATCACACACACACCTCCCCCATCAGACACAAACATACAGCCCCATCACACACACACACACCTTCCCCATCACACACACCGCCCCATCACACACACACACCTCCCCCATCAGACACACACATACAGCCCCATCACACACACACACCTTCCCCATCACACACACTTTTCTCCATCACACACACACACCGCCCCATCACACACACACACACCTCCCCATCAGACACACACATACAGCCCCATCACACACACACACACCTTCCCTATCACACACACACTCTTCCCCATCACACACACACCGCCCCATCACACACACCTCCCACATCACACACACACACACACCTCCCACATCACACACACACCGCCCCATCACATACACACACACCGCCCCATCACACACACACAGTCCCATCACACACACACACCGTCCCATCACACACACGCCTCCCCATCACACACACCTCTCCCATCACACACACACACACCTCCCCCATCATACACACACACCGCCCCATCACACACACACACAGCCCCATCACACACACCTCCCCCATCACACACACCTCCCCCATCACACACACACGCCTCCCCATCACACACACACACCTCCCCCATCACACACACACACCTCCCCCATCACACACACACACAGCCCCATCACACACACCGCCCCATGGGGGGGGGTAGAGTGGGGGGGAGTAGAGTGGGGGGGGTGTAGAGTGGGGGTTGTAGATTTGGGGGGGGGGGGTAGAGTGGGGGGCTAGTGGGGGCTAGTGGGGGGTGTCTCATTGAGTTGTCCTGTTTGGGTGTTTCAACGCGGAGGAGGGGCCCCGTGTGAGTGAGATGTGAAGCTGCCCGGTCACCTTGAGGGGTGTGTGAGTGTGTCTGTGTGTGTGTGTCGTGTGTGTGTGGGGGGCGTGTGAGTTGTGCGTTGTGTGTGTTGTGTCCTGCTTGTGTGTGTTGTGTGTGTTGTGTGTGCCGTGTGTGTTGTGTGTGTCGTGTGTGTGTGTGTGTGTCGTGTGTGTGTGGGGCGTGTGTGTTGTGTGGGTGTCTGTGTTTGTCGTGTGTGGGCATGTGTGTGTATTGTGTGTGTTGTGTGTTCTGCGTGTGAGTTGTGTGTTGTGTCCTGCGTCTGTGTGTTGTGTGTACTGCGTGTGTGCGTTGTGTGTGCTGTGTGGGAAGCTGTAAGCCCCAGGCTACTTTGGACTCGCCTTCCCATCAACCAAAGGCGAAGAGTGGTGGTCGTGGTTACTTATGCTCCCACCGAAGACGAACATCCGTGGAGGGACGCAGGCAAAGCCAATGAGTCATATGCCTTCTATGACCTCCTGTCACAGGTGCTGACTAAAGTGGCCCCTCGGGATAAAGTCATCTTGTTGTGTGGCTTCAATGTCCGAGTTGACTATGATGCTGGCACCTGGTCTGGAGTAATTGGAAGGCATGGGCCAGATCAGCTCAATAACAACGGTAGGAGGCTGGTAGATTTGTGTGCAGCCCACGGGCTTGTAATTACCAACACGCTGTTCAGGCGTCAGTGCATACACACAACATCATGGAAGCATGATGAAAGTTGCAAGAGAGAATGTCATCATCGCTTGCTGCTGGGGTTGGCATCTTCCCCCACTCTTCCTGATGTCGAGGGGAAATGGGCGAGGTTTAGGACTGTGGCTCATGCAGCTGCAATGACTGCTTTGGGTACACGGTAACAGACCTCCCCAGAGACCCAGGCTGACAGAGGAGGTGTTCAGCCTGGCTGAGAAAAAGCGACAGGCCCACTCTCATCGTCTACAACATCCCACGTCAGAGAATGAGGAGGCTTACCGCAGCCTTTGTTTTGCGGTTCGGAGAGCTGTGAGGCGCTGCAAGGATGGGTGGTGGTCGCGGGTTACTGAGGAAATTGAGTCTGCCTCAATGACCCGCGATCACAAATTGCTCTTTAACTCCATCGAAAAAGTAACCTGCAGTGCCACACCTATTACCATCATTCGGGGAAGGACCGGTGATTCAATCTCCGACCCCCAGGAACAGGTTTGCAGATTTGCTGAGCATTTCTGTGAGGTCCTGGGGGAGGGGAAATCCCTCAGCCTGGAAAACATAATGGGACATAGTGAGGATGATCCTGCTGAGGCTACGGTGCCTCAAATATTGAAAGAAGAAGTCACCACCTGTGAGTGGCTGGCTGAGGTGCCATCTGTTGAGGAAGTACTGAAGGCGATCCAAAGTCTGAGACCAGAAAAGGCACCGGGCAGAGATGATCTCCCAAGCGAAATGCTGAGGGAGGGTGGCGTTTGTGCACAGACTGCCCTTAATGAAATCATAACAACAGTCTGGACCACTGGACGGGTTTCATAGTGTAATAAGCGACTCGATCCTGGTTCTGTCTCCGTCGTCCTTTATTCGGGTTCTTACACTTTTCCCGCACGGCCCTCGCTTAGAGCTCTCCCCTTGGCAGCTCCGTAGCTGCCCTCGCTCCCGTAGCCTCCACACCTCTGCAGCTCAGCTGCAGACCCCTTGTGCAGTCCTCCGGCTGCGCTCACTGCAGCTCCATCGCTGCTCTTACTGCAGCTCCACTGCTGCCCGTCGTTCCTCCGCGCTTGGTCACCGCTGGCCGACGGTGCCAAGTCTTATTCCCCCGTGTGTGTGGCGATCTCGCCACTCCTCGACCTCTGCCCTGCGTGGCCTCACTCTAACTCCGTCTCCCACACTCTCCCGTCTCTTCCGGTATCTCTCCCTTAAGACCTCACCCCTCTCACCCACGTGACCTAACTCCTCCCCCCATGACGTCATATCCGCGAAGCCGTTTACGCCCGCATTACACCACCCTCCCCCGTAGAGAAAATCCAGCCGACCTCGGCTGAACAATAACGAGACCAGTAATGCGAGTGAACACAACCATCACACATTCAAGGACGACAAAGCATACAATAAATATAACAACAACAACAACACAACAGTAAAATTTAATGAAATGTAAGGGACTTTGAGCGTGTTCGGGTCGCCGGTCCGTCCCGGACGGGCGGCGGCCCTCCTGCAGACCGGGAACGTGACGGGGTTTTAGGAGCGACAGGATGAAGTCCTCCTGTCGCTATTGGAGGCCCGTCAACGTCCCGGTCCCGTGTCCCTGAAGGCCCAGCGTCGGGGGTGCATCGCGATCGTGTCTGCGCCGGGGTCGGAGGGGCGGCGGGGCTCGGAGTCCCCGCAGCCGTGGCAGGCACACCCCGAGCAGAGTCTCCTGTCTCCGGCAATGTCACGGCCGGCTTGTCTGTCCTGGAGGATCCTTCCGTGGCACGTCCGCTGACGAGGCCTCCTGCTGGGGCGGACCCGGGACGCGGGCCCAGCAGTCCCTGGCGTAATGGCCTTTACGGCCGCAGCGGAAGCAGTCGATGTTATTACGCCGCGCCGCAGGCACCCCGTCCCGACGCTCCCGTGGCGGTGGCGCAGATCGCGGCCCCGGTGTACTGCGGGCCGACCACTGAGCAGAGGCGGCAGTCAGCTCCTGCGGGCCCCCCCCGTCAGGAACGTACACCGCCTTCTTGGGATCCCAACCCGCGGCACCTCCCTCGACGATGGGCCCCCCCGTCCACGCCGTGACTTGCTTCCAACGGCGAAGGTTGAACTGGGCATCAAGACATTTAGCGGCCGCCCGGGACGTAAGCTTTTTGTGGCCACACACCGGCATAGGAATCCCCAAATCCCGGGACAGCTCGAGCATCTTACCCAAGATGGGAGGTTCGAGCAGGTCAGGCTCCGTCTCCGGGTATGCAGCCATGGCCAACTCCAATACCGCACCCCTGTATGCCACCGGCGACTCCTCGGGTGCTCGCTGACGTTGAACAAACCGGCGATGAGCGTCATCCGGTGGCTCATATGCATCTGCCATCTCGTCGAAAACTCCTCTCAATGTTTTCTTCTTCTCCGCCTTGATGGAGCGGAAGAATCTCACCGACTCGTCATCGAGAAGAGTCGGTAAAACCTCTAACACCTCAGCGTCCGTCCACCTCGCTGAGCGTACCGCCGCCAGAAATCGGCAGGCGAAAGCACTCCAATCGCCCCCGATGGAGAATTCTTTGACGGTCGTGAGATGACGACTGCGACTCCTTGTTGCACCGTCCTCCTCCGATGACTCACCAGGCGGCATATTCAAAATGGCGTCGCATCGCCGCGTGTTCAAGATGGCGGCCTCTCGCCGCGGAGAGCGCAAGATGGCGGCTTCCCGCCGTTCTTCTCCTGCCACGCCCAAGATGGCGTCTTCTTGCCGCGTGGTCAATGGCGCCGACAGCGGAGGCAAGGCAGCGACCTGCGGACCTCCGTCGGCTCCCCCCAACGCCGTCCTCGGCGTGACGAGCTCACACAATTGCGCGAGCACGATTTTCAGCGTCTCCAGCTGCGCCGCCATCTGCCTCCATCGCCAATCCGCGTCCACAGGTGCAGACGGGTCCACCGACGTGGCGACCTCTTCGACTCCCGGACCCGCGCTTGTTCCCGCACGGATCTCCTCCTCCATCGCAGGTAGGTCGACCGCCCAAGGAAGGTCGTCGTCGTCGGATGTTGTAGCAGACGATGGCGCAGGAATATTCTTTCTTCTGAGCTGTTTTGACATGCCGTTTCACTTCTGACACCAGTGTAATAAGCGACTCGATCCTGGTTCTGTCTCCGTCGTCCTTTATTCGGGTTCTTACACTTTTCCCGCACGGCCCTCGCTCAGAGCTCTCCCCTTGGCAGCTCCGTAGCTGCCCTCGCTCCCGTAGCCTCCACACCTCTGCAGCTCCGCTGCAGACCCCTTGTGCAGTCCTCCGGCTGCGCTCACTGCAGCTCCATCGCTGCTCTTACTGCAGCTCCACTGCTGCCCGTCGTTCCTCCGCGCTTGGTCACCGCTGGCCGACGGTGCCAAGTCTTATTCCCCCATGTGTATGGCGATCTCGCCACTCCTCGACCTCCGCCCTGCGTGGCCTCACTCTAACTCCGTCTCCCACACTCTCCCGTCTCTTCCGGTATCTCTCCCTTAAGACCTCACCTCTCTCACCCACGTGACCTAACTCTTCCCCCCATGACGTCATATCCGCGAAGCCGTTTACGCCCGCATTACAATAGGATTGGAAGAATGCCCTGGTGGTCCCCGTCTTTAAGATGGGGAACCACACAGACTGTAACAACTACAGGGGCATCTCACTCTTCAGTATGCCGGGAAAGGTCCTGGCAATGATTATTCAACATCGCCTTGCTAGGCACGCTGAGGAGAGGCTTGCGGTGCCCCAATACGGTTTGACGAAAGGGAGGTGCTGCACGGATGCCATATTTTATGTCCGTCTGCTACAGCAGAGGTGTAGGGAATTCCAACAAGACCTACATCTCTGCTTTATTGACCTGGTCAAGGCCTATGATACCATCAATAGGCCTGGGCTCTGGGTTGTTCTTCGTGCTTTCGATCATTAAGGACCTTCATGATGGTGAGTGGGCCCGGGTAAAACTACTTGGCCGGGAGTCGGAGCCATTCCCTGTTCACCTTGGGGTGCGACAGGGATGTCCTCTGGCTCTCACATTATTCTATCATCTATTTCGACCACGTAGTTTGTGAAGCCTTAAATGCGCCTCCAACTTCACCAAAACTAAGCACCTGCCTGGGTATTATGTACAGTCGGACACTCCACCCCCACAACTCCCCATTGGTGATAGGGCAGTTGTGGAGAGTGGAGAGTTTTCCATTCCTGGGCAGTGTGCTCTCGACTGGCTCCGGTTTGACAGCAGAGGTCTGACTCCGAATCAGTCGAGCGGCATTATCTTTTCATCGGTTGCGTAACGCTTTCTGGAAGCTACCTGGTCTGTCGCTCCGCACGAAGCTTCAGGTCTTCACGTCCACGGTCATGCCCTCCCTTCTCTGCGCTTGCGAAACGTGGACCCCCCTAATGGAACATATTCGCCGGTTTGAAACATTTAGGCTTGCCTGCCTACGATCCATCCTGGGTTTATCCAGGCTGGATTGTGTGAGGAGCTCACAGATCCTTGAAAAATCTGGACAAAGTCCCATTAGTGAGCTCCTCCGGCAGGCAAGGCTGCGTTGGCTGGGTCATGTAGCCTGCATGCCCAGCCACCGCATGCCTAAACAGCTTTTGTTTGGCCGGATCGAGGGGGCTAAACGGGTGCAGCACTGACTAGATAAGAGATTGGGTGATGTGGTACAGGAGGATGTGAAGCTAAGTGGACTTGCCGATGACTGGTACCAGAGGTGTCAAGATCGGCCTCTGTGGAGGAGGCTTGTGAAGGACGCTACTGGGCATTTGGAGGCAGTCGCCCTCCAACAACAACAGAGGGCGGAGGAGCGATGCTCACAACAACGAGCGGAGCGCCGGGTGGCTAAAGCACAGCAAGTTGTCACAGTAGGGGGCACAGGTGGTGCATCAGCCAGGCATCTCAGTCAGTCGACCCGTGGCACCTGGGCCTACCCTGTGACCTCCTGCCAGCGGGCGTTCGACACTTCACGTGGCCTCAACGTGCACATAGCTTGGCACAAACACCGTGGTGACGTCACCGCCACTTAGTGGCGAATGGCGGTTGTTGTTGTGTGTTGTGTGTCCTGAGTGAGTGTGTTGTGTGTGTTGTGTGTGTGCTGTTTGTGGCGTTAATGGCTCAGCGCTGCACCATGTACCCAGCGATTCCCGCTTACGGCCGCCAATATGGTGACAGCGAATATCACAACCGGTCATGGGCCTTCCCTAGGTGGACTCAGCCTTAAATAATTATTTCCTCTGCACGGACTCTTTCCACGGACTCTCACTCCACGGTCTCTCACTTCACGAACCCTCACCCCACGGAGTCTCTCCCCACCGACTCTCTCTCCACGGACTCTCACCGCACGGACTCTCTCCATTGACTCTCACGACACCGACTCTCACCGCACGGACTCTCTCCATTGACTCTCACGACACCGACTCTCTCCCCACGGACTCTATCTCGTGTCTCTCCCCCGCAGGAGCAGGGCCTCGTGATCACGGGGACTCTCCCCGTCTTCAACTTGTCCGCGAGCGGCAACGTCCAGGTAACGTCGGCGGCGGGCCCCTCGTGACGTTTCGGGCAACGGCCCTTCTCCAGAGCAGGCAATGCTGGCAATGGCCCTCTTGTTGGCTAACGGATGGAGAGGCCAGGAGCGACACAGCGTGGTGGATGAACATAGTACAAATAGAGTTGCAACACGGACATCACCACAAACCCTCTTCCCTTTTCCTTGTAAACTCCCACAGCCAAACTCCCCCCCTTCCCTCTCCCCTCCCATGCCTAGATGAAGCCGCAACAGCAGACCATGTCCTCACACCTGAAGACGGACGCTTGTGTGGCGACCGAAACGTCGTGTTTTCTTGTATTCTATTAGTTCTATCTACGTGCCTTTACCGAAAGAACCAGAGAGTAATTACCATACTCGCTTTTATTTACAAATATTCCCTGACGAGTATTCAATCTGAGTGTGACTGGGCATCATCCCCAACGAGGAAGTTTATAATTTCACTTTGGTTTATGCTCGGAGCTCTCAAGCGGGTTACACAAGTCGACTCACCCAACTCAACATCTCACTGAATAATACAAAAATATATTTGTAAGGCATGTTTCATCCGTAGACCCCAATGTGCACATGCACTCACCGACCCATCATCTACTCACCAACTCTACCACCTACCCACCCATCCAGTCACCTGCCCACTAAGCCACCCACTCAGCCAGCCACCCTCTCACCCACCCACCCACCTACCCACTAACTCACCCACTCATCTGCTTCCGAACCCACCCACTAACCCACCCACTCAGCCACCCACCCTCTCTCACCCACCCACTCACCCACTCACCTGCCCCCTAACCCACCCACTCAGCCACCCACCCTCTCTCACCCACCCACCCACCTACCCACAGACCCACCCACGCACCTACCCACTAACCCACCCACTAACCTATCCACTAACTCACTCACTAACCCACCCACTCACCTACCCACTAACCCGCCCATTCACCTACCCACTAACCCACCCACTCACCTACCCACTAACCCACCCACTCACCTACCCACTAACCCACCCACTCACCTACCCACAGACCCGCCCACTCACCTACCCACATACCCAGACCCACTCACCTACCCACTAACCCACCCACTAACCTACCCACTAACTCACCCACTCACCTACCCACTAACCCGCCCACTCACCTACCCACGAACCCACCCACTCACCTACCCACAGACCCGCCCAATCACCTACCCACTCACCCACTCACCTACCCACTAACCCGCCCACTCACCTACCCACGAACCCATCCACTCACCTACCCACAGACCCGCCCAATCACCTACCCACTCACCCACTCACCTACCCACTAACCCACCCACTCACCTACCCACATACCCAGACCCACTCACCCAGGCGCTCAGCGCTCCCCACGCCGCCTCTCTCCTGGGGCTGCACTGCCGCCTAGCGGAGAGAGACCGCGGGACCTGCCGTGGCCTCGGCTTTCACCCCCCCCCCCCTGGGGTGGGTGAGCAGGGGGGCAGCGGCAGCAGCAGCAGGAGCAAGGGGAGCGTGTGTGGGGAGAATCGTTTCAATGCCGTACTTATCACATTGGCCATGGACTGACGTTGCCCATGGACTGACGTTGCCCATGGACTGGCATTGGCCTCACGAGTTGTCGAGTTTATGTATTTGTAGTGATGTGTTTACCTTTCCTAGACGTTGCCGCTCCGATCGTGTTTGTGCCTATTGTTGGTTGTTGTTGTGACCTTCTGACCCCGTTTGCCCCTTACTGGACATCTGCGAAAACAAAGAGCTTCACGGCTCATGAGATTTCTCCAGGACGATTAATAAAGATCGTGAAGCGCTCACCCGTGGACATGCAAGTAGAGTACAACAAGCCGCACTGTGTGTGTGCCCCCCTCGCCCCTGTGCTGGTGCCAGAACCAGCTGATTCTGGGCGTGATGGGCGTGGACGTGTCCCTGAAAGAGATCAAGGAGCTCACCGACCAGTTCAACGTGAGCGCAGACGCACGCGTCATCACCACCTCGTCATCACTATGTCGTCATCACCACCTCGTCGTCACTGCCTCGTCATCACCACCTCGTCATCACCACCTCGTCATCACTAGGTCGTCATCATCACCTCGTCATCACTGTCGTCATCACCACCTCGTCATCACTGCCTCGTCATCACCACCAATATGCGGCCATTCCCCACTAAGTGGTGGTGACATCACTACGGCGGCTGTGCCAGGCCAGGTGCACTTTGAGGCCACGCGAAGTGTCGACGGCTCGCTGCTGGCAGGAGGTCACGGGACAGACCCAGCAGGTGCCACGGGTCTACTGCGCTCGTTGTTGTGAGCGTCGCTCCTCCGCCCTCCGCTGTTGCTGGAGGGCGACTGCCTCCAACTGCCCAGTAGCAGCAGCAGCGGTCCTTCACGAGCCTCCTCCATCGCCATGGTGTTAAACGATCTTCACCGTGCACCTCCGCGCGAACCGATCTCGTCGCTCCGTCTCCTCCCGCGGTGGTCATCCTCTGGGGCGCGTTCCATCCTCTGGCTTCCACTCCGTTCTTAGTCTCGACCGCCGTGTCCCTTTCGATCGCCACCCGCTCATTTTTATAATCCATCCGTGAAAAAGTGTACGTATTCCTCTCGCATAGCTTCGTGCCAATCTACGAGCACGTATCTTCAAGAGGGCTATCTGGATTTGAAGCTTCGTGACTGCAGGAATCCATACTCTTTGGTTCTTTCGGTAAAGTCACGTTGGTAGAAAAAATACGAAATATTTGAAAACACGCTTTTATGAAATGTACTAGTAATGGAAGAACTCCACGACTCCAGGAAGTGGCCCCGAAGCTTGCCATAACGTAAGGGACCGTGGTGATTTACAGCCAACGTTAGTTGAGCGTGGACAATTAGACCCAAGCCGAAACATAACATATAAAAAATAATGTTTTAAAATACATATATATTATGATATAATATAGTATTGTCATCGGTATGACATAAGTATACTAAGTTTGCAGTCGATACCACATTGGGAAGTGGGTTAAAATTTAGTTACAAGATTTGAGGATACGACAACGACAACAACAGTAAGTTAAATGAAAGCGTGTAATAGATCACGACGTTTCGATCGACACACAAGCAATCCACTCTATATACATAAGGACTTGTTATACAAAAGGACGTGTTATACATAAGGACATGTTATACATAAGGACTTGTTATACATACGGACTTGTTATACATAAGGACTTGTTATACATAAGTACATGTTATACATAAGGACTTGTTATACATAAGGACTTGTTATACATAAGGACTTGTTATACATAAGGACTTGTTATACATAAGGACTTGTTATACATAAGGACTTGTTTCAGCAGCCTGTTTCTCCCACCGGAAGACGATTGCTTGTGTGGCGATCGAAACGTCGTGATCCATTGTGATCTCTTCTTGTTTCAACCTCCGTGACTTTACCGAAAGAACCAAAGAGTTAAAGAGGGCAGTTCGCCATCAATGGTTCAAGCAGAGCCTGACTCTGCTGCTGCTGCGGCTGATGAAGGGACACTGAACGTGGACGGCAGATGGCGCTGTGTCGCCACGGTGATGTTGACGGCGTGCCGAGGGGTCGCTGTGCTGCTGCTGATGATGATGACGACCATTGCTGTTGCTGTTTTGCAGCTCGGAGCCAACGGTTATTTCTTTGCCATCGACCCGAACGGCTACGTCCTCCTGCACCCCAACTTCCTGCCCAAGGTCAGGCAACACGCGACTCTCGGACGAGGTGCCACGGTGCCCCAGTGCCACGTGTCACGGTGTCACACGGTGTCAAGGTGTCACGTGTCACGGTGTCACGTGTCACTGTGCCAGGGTGTCACGTGTCACGGTGTTCTTCCGATATCAGGAAGCCACTGGGATCTCTGCACTTGTAAATGTAGATTGTAAATGTAGATTGTAAACTCAGATGACTGCTTTTTGTATGTTAATTTGCTGTCCACCTCCGATGAACGCGGTTGGCTACGTGCGGCGGGGAAGAAGTTCAACGTACACACGCGCACGCGCGCTGCCTACTTTGTGACTGCTTTTCAAACACCCCTCCTTCCGTTTGCTGAAAAACAAAAGGCAGCTGGCTCCGTGTGCCCACGAGGTGCCGCTCGAGCCGACCGGCTCCGCCGGGTGGCGCAGGGCGGCGGCCGAGCGTTGGCCTCGCGCCCGCGCGACGCCCTGAAACCCCGGCGCTCACCGGTCGCGGATCGCAAAACGCTGCGGCGCTTGTCAAATAAACGACGACCGTCATGGACAACTACACTCGCGTCGACGGTGGACAGTCGCCCCTCACTGACGCTTCTTCCTTCTCTCCCGTCGGGCTGGCGGCGCTGACGGCGGTGACGGTGACGGCGGTGGCGGTGGTGACGGTGACCGCGGCGCAGCTGCCCAACTTCCAGGAGCCGGTGACACTGGACTTCGTGGACGCCGAGTTGGAGAGCGCGAGGAAGCTGGAGGTGCGGCGGCCTCCGTTGGGAATCACCCCCCCCCTCCCCTCCCCCCCATCCCAGAGACTTTCGTTCAGCTGATCTCTTGTTGAGTGTTTGTTGTCTTCTTACCGCCGCACCTCCGATTGGCACGGTCGGCTGCGTGCGGTGGGGAGGAAGTTCAACGTGCATGCACATATTGGGTGGTGCAGTGGTGAGCGCGCGCGGCGTGACGGACACGGCGACCCGAGTTCGATTCCCGCTCCCGACCAACAACGCCGGTGAATGCGGTATTTGAACCGGTGTAGGGACTAACCCAGGTTAACTCGGCCGCTATCGAAAAGCTGGTGCGGTGTGTAAGCGTTGGAGGGGAGACAAAGGTGGCCGGGCGTGGTGCTGGCCACCCACCCCCTCGTGTGCTGTGCCGGCCTTCGTCGGCGCTCGCTAACAGCACTTGCTCCTACAGTCTGTTAAGGCTTTACTGGGGATCTTTGTCTTTGTGTGTCTAGGTGTGGTGAGCCGTAGTGTAGCGGTTACCGCTACGAACCCGGCCACCCGGGTTCGATTCCCGCTCACGGCCACTGACACCGGTGACGATTATCTGAACCGGTCCTGGGCATCCCCTAAGTCGACTCAGCCTCAAATAAGTACCTGGTGCGGTAAAAAAAAACATCGCCGCTGGGGGAGACAAAGGCGGCCGGGCGTGATGCTGGCCACCCCCTTTTGTGTGCCGTGGCGCCTTCATTGGTGCTGCGGCTCGCTAACAGCGCTCGCCCCACGGTCTGCGGAGACCGGAGATCGGCAACCCGCGGCTCCGGAGCGGCGTGCGGTGGCTCTTTGGGTGCCCCCCACCCCCTTGCGGGCAGCCGTTCTTGGGAAATAAAAAAATTCAAAACGAAACGTAAATCTTAAAAAGTAATTTAACGTCAAGATAATTGATTAAATGTGGCAGGGAAATGAGTTTCACCGTGTAATGTCTTGATGAGAGCGATTGTTAAGCAATAACTAAGTGGGGGTGGGGGGGGACTAAATAGACGCACTTTATTCCATCACATTTTTTGTTTATTTGAGTCATAATCTGTTGTTGTTGTTGTCGTCTGCTCTGCGTGTGGTGCGGCTTTTGGAACGATTTGGGTCAAAGAGAAAAACACAAAAAATCGGTTCCTCTTCTTCTTTGTTCAAAGGTTGCCGACCCCTGGTGTAGACTATTGAGTGGGCGGGCGAGTGGGTGGGCAGATCAGTGGCGTGGGCGGGTGGGGTGGGTGGGTCGGTGGGTGGGTCGGTGAATGGGTGGGTAGGTGGTTGGATGGGTCGGTGGTTGGATGGGCCGGTGCCAGGCGTTGGAGAGGGCTCTGTAAAAGCAGTGTCTCAATCTTGACTTAAAGCTTTCGTGACTGCAGGAATTCATTCTTTTTGGGTCTTTCGTATAAAATAAAAACAGTGGAGGTATCGTCATCCACGCAACCCCCCCCCCCCAGCCAGAGGCGTAGCTAGGATATTTTGCGCCCGGGGACGAACTATAAAATTGCCCCCCCCCCCCCCCCCGTTTAATCACATTTTCCTATTACATCGAATAAGGAATACCAATTTAAATTTTAATGAAACATTGTATTTAAAGAAGCAAATTTATAGAAATTATATTACATGGCTCACTCAGTCACTGTCGTAGACTGGTTGACATAGTCTACAAAAGATAATTTTTTCTTGATTTCACTGTCGCAAACTGGTCAATCGCGTAATCAAAATCTGTTTTTTCCAATGTTTCTCTTTCAACGCTAAGAAGAGCAAGATCGCTGAGACGATCTTGTCCCATTGAAGCACGCAAATACAACCAAATAAGTTTCAATTTGCTGAACGACCACTCACAACTTGAAATTGAAACGGCTATTGTTAATAAAATTTCCAAAGGAGTTTCTGGTAGAACTTCATTCCGGTTACTGAGCAGCAGTTTGCAATCTGGTGGTCTAGCTAACACAGTAACACTCTCACTTAGTGTCTGCCAGCGAGCATGGCTCGGCTCTTAGGTCAGTTCAAATATAAGGTACGAGCGACGTACACGTATAAGTGAGCCTTGTAGTAAATGCTGCTAAATGAAGGCCACGCTATGTTGACGTGCGTGGGCTGCTCTGGCTGCTGCAGCCGCCTGGAGCGTGGTGGTGTCACTAATAAGAACTCAAAATAGGCCGTCGTAGTTTCCGCCACCAAAAAACAGGCCAGTGACTAAGGCTGAAAGACTGCGCCTGTCTGTTGTTTGGGACGTTCTTCCATGTAAGTTCTTAATAGGCGCGCGTACCAAAATGTAATTACATGACATGTAGGCTGTGTGTGGCGGGATATATAAACTTTTAGGTTGAGGTGTAGATTTGTGCAGTAGTTTCAGGCTGCCGCGCCCGCCGCAATAAGTTATAATGTAACGTTGTAAGCCTCATTCTGGCGCCCCTTTACCTTGGCGCCCGGGGACATATGTACCCCCTGCCCCCCCCCCCCCTAGCTACGCCTCTGTAGACGGACAGACAGAGCTGGCGGACGGAAGTGCCGAGTCGAACGCCGGGCTCAGTGTCTCGCAGTGCGGGCACCCGCGCTTTGACTCTTGTTTTCACTCAAAGTCTCGCTCGCTCTCTCTAACTCTCTCTAACTCTCTCTAACTCACTGTCCCTCTTTAACTCTCTCTAACTCTCTCTATCTCTTACTCTATCTCTCTCTAACTCTCTCTCTCTCTCGCACGTGGCATGCCTAACGACGCGGTGTTTGTGATGCGCGCGGCACGTGCAGTGCCGCGGGTAGTGTGATTGTGACGTGCACACGTGACGCTGCGCTCGATGTGACTTGTGTCGAATCGCCCCCAGTGCATTTTTGCTGCTGGCGGCAATTACAATGGCTTAAAAGTCAAAAGTGTAACTCTCGCTCTCTCTCTCGCTCCTTCTCTCGCTCTCTCTCTCTCTCGCTCTCTCCCGTGCTGGCAACAGATCAGAGAGAGCATGATTAACGGCGAGAGCAGATCCATGACGTTCGAGACGCTGGTCAAGTCCCTGGACGAGGCGAGTCTCCCCTTGCGCAGCTTCCTCTTTGCCGTCTCGCCGTCCCCCCGGGGGTGGGGGTTGGGGAGTTCAAGCCGTTCCCTCCACCGTACAACAACAACAATGACAACAACAACAATGACATCGCTTGAGTGAATTTGGTGTTGGGCGCGACCGTCGTTCTCGTAGCTCAGGGCGCTGGCGCTGCTGAGATGGTGCGGTGCCCGCGGTGGCCGGGTGTTGTTGCTGTGCGTGGGAGCCAAGTTGTTGGCGAGATGTTAACTACCTCGCCTGGTATACAGGAGGTTGTGGGTTCGATCCCGACCCTGATGCCTGCTGTTGTTTATTTGGAGTTTGCGGTGTCTCTCTCCCCGTGGTCGCTGGGATTTTTCTCCACATTTAGAAACAACGTCACGCGTTTAGAGTGTTTGGCTACTGCTACACATGTCCACGTGATGATGATGACGACAAGCCACTTGGTTGATGGCCAGGGTGTCTCCTATATTAGAGCTCCACAGCAGCTCAGCGGGCTTCAGCCTGGCAACGTGAACATTGGTTTGGTTTAGGTGAGCTGCAGGTGTCACTCTTCCCCTTTGGCAACATTTCGAAACCGCCGTGACTTCGTCGGTACACGGTGGCCAAACGCTCGACGAGCGAACCTCTGACGTTCCCCCGGCCGCGGTATCGGCGCACGGTGAACACTCCCAGACACCGCGCCGGCGGTTACCGGGGATGCGGGCGGCCCACCAGATACGAACCACGCAACATCGCCGATGAGCGGCCGCCCACCAACGCCGAATTTACAAAAAAAACAATCTTCCACCTGGTATGTTGCTTGCTCCAGTTACACCAGATGGGTTCACCTGGTGGACAAGGGCGTGGTGCTGGCCACCTCCCCCCCCCCCTCGTGTGCCGGAGCCGGCCTTCATCGGTGCTACTCACTAACGGCACTTGCCCCGATGGTCTGTCAGAGGCTATACGGGAGTCGGGGGATCTTTGTCTTTTGTTATTACATCATTGTAAGGGGCGGGCCTGTTGCTGCAATGCAATTTTAAGGGACTAACCACACCACAGGTTAATTTAACTGGCATCGGGACTTCCCTAGGTCTACTAAGCCTCAAATGAGTGCCTGGTGCTGTGTGTAAAACATCGCCACTGGGGAGACAAAGGCGGCCGGGCGTGGTGCTGGCCCACCCACCCCCTCGTGTGCCGTGCCGGCCTTCATAGGTGCTGTTCACTAACAGCACTTGCCCCAGCAGTCTGTTGAGGCTGTGCGTGGGATCTGTGTCTTTGTGTACACGTGTACACGCTCGCGTGTGCCTGTTTGTTTAGTGGCGGTAATCTGCTGTAATTGTCTCTCGTTCTCTCTCTCGCTCTCTCTCGTGATCTTCACGGCAGAGAAAATTTGCTTAATCGCCTCTCAGCCAACCTCTGGACTTTTCCCTCTCTGCACGAATTTACGCGCGGCACGCGGCACGCGGCGCGTGACGCGTGACGCGCGCGTCTCTGTGTCTGGAGGCGGCAGCGCGTGTGGGTGTCGGTGGGCGGGGAGTGGCCGTGAGAGAGGAGCGCCGATGACCCGGCGGGACCGAGTTCAACTCCCGCTCACGGCTGCCGGGCAGCGGTGGAGAATATCTGAACTGGTCCGTGGCCGGGGTGTGAACATCGCCACTGGGGGAGACAAAGGCGGCCGGGCGCTGGTGCTGCCCCACCCATCCCCTCGTGTGTGCCGTGACGGCCTGCATAGGCGCTAGTCGCTATTGGCACCATTAGAGGCTATACGGGGGATCTTTGTCTTTGTTATTACATCATTCTAAAGGGGCAGGCCTGTCGCTGATAGCCGACGGGCCGCATTGCAATCTAAAGGGACTCGATTGTAATTCCTCAACACACCAAAGGTGAATTTTAACCGGCATCGGGACTCCCCTAGGTTTACTCAGCCTCAAATTATTTACCTTGCCTGCAGTGAGGCCGAGGGTGGCTGGCTATGCCAGGATGGGCCCCTCCGGCCACACGAGCCAGACCGCAGGTTGCGTCAGCCTTAATAGGCGCTCGCTAACCTCTCTCCGTGCGATAAACTCTCTTGGTGGCGGGGATGCAGAGATACGTGGACAAGGTGAAGCGCACGTACACCTGGACTCAGGTGGAGAGCACGGACTACAGGTGAGGGACAGCTGGCGACGTCGCCCAGATCAACCACAGGATCACCCTCCTCTCCACCCACTCTCCTGCCTCTCCCTCTCATCCCACTCCACTCCCCTCCACGCACTCTCCTGCCTCTCCCTCTCATCTCACTCCACTCCCCTCCACGCACTCTCCTGCCTCTCCCCTCTCATCTCACTCCACTCCCCTCCACGCACTCTCCTGCCTCTCCCTCTCATCTCACTCCACTCCCCTCCACGCACTCTCCTGCCTCTCCCCTCTCATCTCACTCCACTCCCCTCCACGCACTCTCCTGCCTCTCCCTCTCCTCTCACTCCCTCCCCTCCACGCACTCTCCTGCCTCTCCCTCTCTTCCCACTCCACTCCCCTCCACGCACTCTCCTGCCTCTCCCTCTCATCTCACTCCACTCCCCTCCACGCACTCTCCTGCCTCTCCCCTCTCATCTCACTCCCTCCCCTCCACGCACTCTCCTGCCTCTCCCCTCTCATCTCACTCTACTCCCCTCCACGCACTCTCCTACCTCTCCCCTCTCATCTCACTCCACTCCCCTCACCACCACCAGCACCACTGCCACCACCACCACGACCACCACCACCACATACCACCAGCACCACCACCAACAACATTCGCCACTAAGTGGCAGTGACGTCACCACGGCGCTTGTGCCAGGCTATTTGCACGTTAAGGCCACGTGAAGTGTCGAACGCCCGCTGGCGTTTAAGCCGCTCGGCGCTCCGCTCGTTGTGAGCATCGCTCCTCCGCCCTCCGGTGTTGCTGGAGGGCGACTGCCTCCAACTGCCCAGCAGCATCCTTCACGACCACCAACAGCACTCCCATCACCATCACCGCCGCCACCAGCACCACCTTCACCACCACCGCAACCACGATGGCTGTGTCGCGAGTCGAAGGTCTGAACCACGTCACCAGTGGCTCGTATAGAGACCCATAGGCTCACGGAGTCCCATAGACTCTTGAAAGCCTTGTTTAAGCACAACTCACTCTTTGTGAGTCAATGGGTCTTTGTGTGAGTTTATTGGTTTCTGTATGAGTCTCTGGGTCTCTATGTCAGTCGACGTGTCTCTTTGTGAGTTTATGTGTCTCTGTGTGAGTATATGGGTCTCCGTGTGAGTCTATGGCTCTCCATTTGAGTCGATTGGTCTCCATGTGGTCTATGTGTAACGGTGTGAGTTTATGGGTTTTTGTATTAGTCCTTGTGTCTCTGTGTGAGTCTATGGGTCTCTGTGTGAGTGTATGGGTCTCTTTTCGAGTCTATGGGTTTTTTTGTGAGGCCCAGTCGAAAGACTGGTTTACGATTAAATGTCTCGTAACTAGGCAGTAGCAGCCCCCTTGAAGCCCAGTAATTATTTATATTGATTCCTATTGATATATTGTTCATTAATGTCAAGCCCTACATTTAAAAGGCTTACTAACCCACACGAGTCACCACTCACTCTAAGTAAGTCTATGGCTCTCTGTGCGACTCTACGGGTCTCCGTGTGACTCTATGAGGGGTCTCTATGGGAGTTTGTGTCTGTTTGTGAGCCTATGGGTCTCTATGTGTGCATATGGGTCTCTGTGTGACTCTATGTTTCTCTGTGTGAGTCTATGGGTCTCTGTTTGAGTCTATGGGTCTCTGTGTGACTCTATGTTTCTCTGTGTGAATCTATGGTTCTCTGTGTGAGTCTATGGGTCTCTGTGTGAGTCTATGGGTCTCTATGTGAGTCTGTGTCTGTTTGTGAGCCTATAGGTCTCTATGTGTGCATATGGGTCTCTGTGTGACTCTATGTTTTTCTGTGTGAGTCTATGGGTCTCCGTGTGAATCTATGGTTCTCTGTGTGAGTCTATGGGTTTCTTTGTGAGTCTATGGGTCTCTATGTGAGTCTGTGTCTGTTTGTGAGCCTATGGGCCTCTATGTGGGCATATGGGTCTCTGTGTGAATCTATGGTTCTCTGTGTGAGTCTATGGGTCTCTGTGTGAGTCTATGGGTCTCTGTGTGAGTCTATGGGTCTCTGTGTGAGTCTATGGGTCTCTGTGTGAATCTGTGGGTCTCTGTGTGAGTCTATGGGTCTCTGTGTGAGTCTGTGGGTCTCTGTGTGAGTCTATGGGTCTCTGTGTGAGTCTATGGGTCTCTGTGTGAGCCACTGATGACCAGGCTGGGACCAGGGAGGCCGCTGCACTCACAAACTCACACATGCACTCACGCACTCACGCACGCACTCACGCACTCACACACTCACGTTCTCACGAACACACTCGCACACACTCACTCACGCACACACTCACTGACGCACACATGCTCGCACGCATTTCTGACGACAGACGGCGCACGTAGGCCTCCCTTAATCGTGACGTTTAATTAGCGGGGTGTTTAAGTAATTGCCGAAAAAATTAACGCCCAAAGGTCACTAATTAAATGCCCGCGTGCCCGCGTGCCCGCTCCTTCCCAGAGTTAGGCCCGGCAGGCAGCGATAACAGGGAGCGCCCGTGCATGGTAATGTGTGTATCCGATAGCACGTGGGAGCCAAGGAAAACGCAGGGATTTCAATTTTAATGGCTCTTTAAATGGAATCGCTTGGCTGTAAAAAGGGGGGGGGGGGGGAAAGAACGTCATAATTTTGCCGTCAAAGATTAGATATGTTTTAATTGACTCTTATATATATTTTAATGAACAATGAATGTGCTTGGGAAGGGGACATCTGGGGCTGGCTAGAAGGGTCCGAGGCTCGGTGCCTGGAATGGCAGCCTCAAGGGAGGGAGAGGACATCTGACGCGGAGGTGTGAGAGTGGTACTCAAGTACAATCCGACAGACGGCCGTGGGTGATGGACTCGTTTGTGTTGCCCGTCACCCACGCGACCACCCACCCACCCCCAAACCTACCCACCCACTGAACCATCCACCCACCCACGAACCAACCCTAACAACTGAACCATCCACCTACCTACCTGCCCACCAACCCACCCACCCACTGAACAATCCACCCACCCACCAACCAACCCTATCCACTGAACCATCCAGTCACCCATCTGGCTACAAACCCACCCATCCACCCACCTATCAAACCACTGAACCACCCACCCACCAACCCACCCACCCACTGAACCGTCCACACGCTGTAGATTGACACACGCGCTGCAGGCCAGCTCCTGAGTCAATGGGGGTGTGGGGGGGTTCCACTCATGTTGATGATGATGATGGTGGTGGTGATGGGGGTGATGATGGTGGTGGTGATGGTGGTGGTGGTGGTGGTGGTGATGGTGGTGGTGGTGATGGTGGTGGTGATGATGGTGATGATGGTGGTGGTGGTGGTGATGATGGTGGTGGTGGTGATGATGGTGATGGTGGTGGTGGTGGTGGTGATGATGGTGGTGGTGATGATGGTGATGATGGTGATGATGGTGGTGGTGGTGATGATGATGATGGTGGTGGTGATGGTGGTGGTGATGATGGTGGTGGTGGTGATGATGATGATGGTGGTGGTAGTGATGATGGTGGTGGTGAGATGTAAATCATCGCTACCCCACTCCCTGGCGTAGAGGCGGGCGGCTCTATCAACACGACTCATGTCGCTGCCGTCGGCGAGCCACTGCGGACCCTAACGTGCCCCGTGTGTGACCCCTGTGTGTGACCCCTGTGTGTGACCCCTGTGTGTGACCCCTGTGCGTGACCCCCGTGCGTGACCCCCGTGTGTGCAGCCTGGCGGTGGTGCTGCCGCACTACAGCCTCTTTCACATCAAGGCCCTCCTGAGCGGCGACGAGATCACTCAGGCGGCCTGTAAGTACCACACTACTCAACCGCACCACCCAACCACACCGCACTACTCAACCGCACCACCCAACCACACCACACTACTCAACCGCACCGCACAACTGCACCACCCAAAAACACCACCAAACCACACCGCAACACCCAACCGCACCACACCACCAAACCACACCGCACCACTCAACTGCACTGCGCCACCCAAACAAAACCCACATCGCATCCCTGCCGTCTCCTTCGGCACCGGAGCTTCCGCCGGCGTCGGCCCCGGGGGGTAGTGGCAGGGAGGGGGGGCGTCCCCATGAGGGCAGCGTGGGCAGCTGCAGGGGGGCAGGAGGGGGAGGCGAGGAGCTACCGTGGGACTCGGGACGGTTGGAGGACACACGGAGGACAATCGGGATTCGCCGACAGTGCCTGCGACACTTTGAAGCCGCATCTCACCGGGATGGTAGAACCAGAGCAAGCTGCGGAGGGCGCAATGGTGGCTCGTAGATGTTATACACCTCGCCTGGTATGCAGGAGGTCGTGGGTGCCATCCCGACCCTGCCGCCTGCTGTATATTCGGAGTTTGCGTCTCTCTCTCCGTGGTCGCGTGGATTCTTCTCCGGGTCCTCCGGTTTTTCCCTCCACATTTAGAATCAAGGTCACGCATTTAGAGTGATCGGGCTATTATACATTTCCACATGACGTCGATAACCACATCGCCGAGCTATCATTTGCGATAGCCAGGTTAGCTTCTGAACTGAAAACGAGCTAAGTAGCAGCTCAGTGTGGCCTTACACCTGGTTAAAATACAAAAATTATGGATTTTTTGGGGTTAAATGCGGTGAGCCGTGCACTCTGAACGGCACCGGGAGATGTGCGGAGGGGCTCACGCATCGCGCGTTGAGGTCGGGGCACTTGGTGCGTTCATCCCTCGCCTTTCCACACCTCCGATTAGTCCCGGTGGGGCTACGTGCGGTGCGACTAGAAGTCCACCATGCCGCGGGTACATCGCAGCCGCCGCTAGGGAGAAGGCCTCTGTTGACGAGGCGCCGCGTGTCGAAGGGCCACAGCCCCGGGGGGATTCCGCTCGCATTGGAATGCCGACGGGCCCAGCGAGAAACGCGGTGTTTGTGTTTCTGCGGACGCGGATTGTCTCTCGCCTGCCCCACTTTGTGGTTCATATTCCCCACGACGACGCTGCCGACACGGCGGCGCTGCCATCGGCTCCGCTGGTGTCCCTCTCGTGCGGCTCGATCATGACCCCTCTCCCCTCCTTTGCCTCCTTTACCCCCCGCCCCCCTTCTCTCTCCTCTACCTCCTTCCCTTCTCTGCCCTCCTCTTGCTTCTTCCTCTCTCACTCCCCTACTCTGCCTCCTTCCTCCCCATCTCTCTCTCTCTCTGCCGCGGCTCAGCCAACTCGAACAAAGGCAACGGCAAGTATCGGCGAGGCTACGAACCATCGGCACTACCGCCATTCCCATCGCCCATCGCTCCCACCGCCACCGTCGCTGCCACCATCACCATCGCTCGCTGCCACCATCACCATCACTGCCACCATCACCATCGCTGCCACCATCACCGTCGTCGCCACCACCACCTCCATCTCCCATCATCACCGGTGCTCCAGATGCACGCGGCCTGGACGAGTGGGATTCCAACCCGGGACGCAGAACTCCCTCCAGGACTAAGCGTTGGCATTTTGCCCCGCGAACCTTGTGCGGACATCCGGGCAGGCCCCCTGGGATCTCTGGGGTGCCGATACGTCCATTGTGAACCCACCTGAGCCTGCACCTAAGCCAAGCGTGTGACGATAATTTGATGATGTTAAAATCGGGGGCATAACAGAAGCTCCCGTGCATGCCAGCACGGCACCTCCGCATCTCATCCGCCGTTCACACCGTCACCACCTCAACAACGCAGCATTCCACAGCTTTGTCGCCCAGCGTGCCACTCGGCTACCCACCCACCCACCCACATACCCTGGCAATCAGCCACCCACCCTCCCTGCCACTCGGCTACCCACTCACCCTGGCACTGAACCATCCACCCACTCTCCCTGCCACTGAACCACCCACCCACCTTCCCTGCCACTGAACCACCCACCCACCCTCCCTACCACTGAACCACCCACCCACCCTCCCTGCCACTGAACCATCCACCCACCCTGCCTGCCACTGAACCACCCACCCATCCTCCCTGCCACTGAACCACCCACCCTCCCTGCCATTGAACCACCCACCCATCTTCTCTGCCATTGAACCACCCACCCTCCCTGCCACTGAACCATCCACCCAGCCTCCCTGCCACTGAACCACCCACCCTGCCTGCCACTGAACCACCCATCCAGCCTCCCTGCCACTGAACCACCCACCCTGCCTGCCACTGAACCACCCACCCACCCTGCCTGCAACTGAACCACCCACCCACCCTCCCTGCCACTGAACCATCCACCCACCCTGCCTGCCATTGAACCACCCACCCACCCTCCCTGCCACTGAACCACCCACCCTGCCTGCCACTGAACCACCCACCCACCCTGCCTGCCACTGAACCATCCACCCACCCTGCCTGCCACTGAACCACCCACCCACCCTCCCTGCCACTGAACCATCCACCCACCCTGCCTGCCATTAAACCACCCACCCACTTTGCCTGCCATTGAACCACCCACCCACCCTCCCTGCCACTGAACCACCCACCCACCCTCCCTGCCACTGAACCATCCACCCACCCTCCCTGCCACTGAACCATCCACCCAGCCTCCCTGCCACTGAACCATCCACCCACCCTGCCTGCCACTGAACCATCCACCCAGCATCCCTGCCACTGAACCATCCACCCACCCTGCCTGCCATTGAACCACCCACCCACCCTCTCTGCCACTGAACCACCCACCCTGCCTGCCACTGAACCACCCACCCACCCTGCCTGCCATTGAACCATCCACCCACCCTAACTGCCACTGAACCATCCACCCACCCTCCCTGCTACCGAAGTCAAATCTGAGTTTTCTTCTTCTTCTCTGCCGCTGCAGATTTCGAGACGCTCTCTCCATCGTCCACGGATGCGATGGAGCACGTGTTCATCGCGCCCAGGTACACGCGCGGCGCGACGCTCCGAGACGCTCTGAGACGCTCCGAGAGTGAAACCCCGAGTTCGATTCCCACTCGCGGCTGTGACGCCGGCCACAGGCGGGCAACCCGAGCCGATCCCGGAGCCTCGGCGCGACTGAGAAATAAAACATCAGCGCTTCTCGCTCACTTCTCTTGCCCCGGAGGGCCGCGTGAGCTACGTGGGGGACTTTTGTCCGCGGTGCGTGCGGTTTGCAGGGATTACTGTAAGAACATGGTGCCAAGCGGCAGCAACAACAACAACACGGAGTTCCTGCTGAACTTCATCGCCACGATCGAGCGCGACTCGCCCAACTCGCCCGACTGTGAGGACGTGACGCTCACACCGCACACGCCGCACCAAACCACACGCGCGCCACGCACACACTGCCAAGACCAATAGCTGCCATTCGCCACTCAGTGACTGCGACATCACCACGGCGCCTGTGCCAGACCAGGTGCACTTTGAGGCCCTGTGAAGTGTCGAAGGCTCGCTGACAGGAGGTGTCGGGACAGACCCAGCAGGTGCCATGGGTTGGCTGAGATGACTGGTAGATGCATCCAGCTGTACCCCCCTACTGTGTCAAGTTGCTGCATTTTCATTTTCATCGTTGTGAGCGTCGCTCCTCTGCCCTCCGTTGTTGCTGGAGGGCGACTGCATCCCATTGCCCAGTAGCGTTCTTCACGAGCCTCCTCCACAGAGGCCGATCTTTACACTGTTGGTGCCTGTCGTCGGAAAGTCCACTCAGCTCCACATCCTCCCATACTGTATCAGTCCATTTCTTCTCCAGCCCATGTTGTGCCCGGTTAGCCTCCTCTATGAAGCTAAACAGAAGCTGATTGGGCATGTGGTGGCTGGGCATGCGGGTTACATGACCCATCCAAGGCAGCCTTGCCTCCCGGAGGAACTCACTGATGGGAAAGTGTCCAGATCTTTCAAAGATTTGTGAGCTCACACAAACCAGCCTGGTTCAACCCAGGATGGAACGTAGGCATGCCAGCCAGAATGTATTTAACCACCGCAGATGTTCCATTAGAAGGGCCCACGTTTCACAAGCGTAGAGAAGGGAGGGCAGACTGTGGCCAAGCAGACCCGAAGCTTCGTGTGGAGCGACAGACCAGGAAGCTTCCATACAGGATTGCACAGGCGATTAAAAGATAATGCCGCCCGACTGATTCGGAGTGAGACCTCTGCTATCAAATCGGAGCTGGTCATAAGCACACTGCCCAGATATGGGAAACTCTTCACTCTCTCCACAACTGCTCCATCAACAATGGGGAGCTGAGGGGGTGGAGTGTTTTGTGGAACAAATACCCAGGCAGGTGCTTAGTTTTGACGGTGCTGTGGGTTAGACCCCACCTCTTAGTGGCACACTCCAGGTTCAGCAGCTGCATCTCAAACTCCTCCTCTGAGTGAGCAGCAATCACCATATCATGAGCATATATAACATGGTTGAGCAATATGGAGCCATCCCTCGACTGCACCCGGGCGTTGTTCAGCCTCCCGTTGTATCTGTACCAAATGTAAATTCTTCAGGTACAGCCATGGAAAACTTCTCAAACTACGTGGTCAAAAATGATGATAATGTGGGAGTCAGAGGACATCCCTGTCGCACCCCAAGGTGAACTGGGAATGGCTCCAACTCCTGGCCACATAGCTTCACCCGGGCCTGCCCACCATCATGAAAGCCCTTAATTATTGTGAGCAGAAAGTCAGTGACTCCGGTTGCACGAAGAACTGGCCACAGCCCTGGCCTGATGATGGTATCATAGGCCTTGACCAGGTAAATAAAGCAGAAATGTAGGTCTTGTTGGAATTCCCTACACCTCTGCTGTAGCAGACGGACAGACATTATGGCGTCCGTCCAGGACCGCCCTAGTCTGAAACCACATTGGGGCTCCGCAAGCCTTTTCTCAGCATGCCTGCAAAGCGATATTGAATAATCCTTGTCAAGACCTTTCCCCCCGGCACACTGAGAAGAGAAGAGAGATGCCCCTATAGTTGTTAAAGTCTGTGCAGTCCCTCCTATTAAAAGGGGAGACCATCAGGGCATCCTTCTAATCCAGCGGACAGTTGTAATGATATTAGGTAGGGCAGGCTGCACACAGATGCCACCCTCCCTCAGCATTTTTCTTGGGAGATCGTCTCTGCCCGGCGCTTTTCCTGGTCTCAGACTTCAGATCGCCCCTCGAACTACCTCCACAAATGGCACATCAGCCAACCATTCAGAAGGGGTGGCAAATTCTGCCAATATTTTAGGCATGGCAGCGCTAGCAGGGTTGTCCTCACCTTGCCCCATGATGTTTTCTGGGCTGAGGGAATTCCCCTCCTTCAATCTACAGACTTGTTCCTGGGGGTCGTAGATCAGATTACCGTTATTTCCCTTAAGGATGATAGGTGAGGCACTGCAAGTTACTTTTATATTGAATTAAATATTGATTTGTGATTGAGGTCTACTGAGGCAGATTCCATCTCCTCAGCAACCCTCACCCACCACTTATCCTTGCAGCGCCGCATGGCTCTCCGAATCTCTGAGCGAAGGCTGCGGCAAACCTCCTCATTCTCCGATGTTGTATGTTGTAGATGATGGAAGTGGGCCTGTAATTTTCTATCAACCAGCCGGAACATGTCCTCCTTCAGCCAGGGTCTCTGCGGAGGTCTGGACCGCATGCCCAATATAGCCGTTGCAGCTGCATGAGCCACAGTCCTGAACCTCACCAATTTGCCCTCAGTATCAGAAGGAGAGGGTTACGATGTTAGCCTCAGCTGCAAGCGATGTTGATAATCCTGATTGCAACTATCCTCAGCTAGCTGAGACCAGGCCACTGTGGGTGTGAATGGGGTCCTAGAAGGACACCCACCACCGGAGTCGAAGAATGGCAGGCTCATCTTGCAGATGTAAAGTATATGGTCAGTGGACAGATCAGCTACACGGTAGGTCCTGGTGTCAAGGACATGGGCCCGCATCCGCTGTTCCGTAATTATATAGTGCAGGAAATGTTCTTGTTTGGATCTGGCATGCATGCAAGATGTTGTGTGGATGTGCCGAGGCTGGAACAGTGTGTTGGTAATTACAAGCCCATGGGCTGCACAGAAGTCTAGCAGCCTCCTTCCGTTATTATTCAGATGATCTGGCCCATGCCTTCTGATCACTCCAAACCAGGTATCTGCGTCATGACCCACTCTGGCATTAAAGTCACTTAACAGAATGACTCTATTTCGAGGGGCCACTTTAGCTAGCAACTGGGACAGGAGGTTATAGAAGGCGTCTAACTCATTGGCCTTGTCTTCATCCCTCCACTAATGTTCCTCTTAGGTGGAGGCGTAAACAACCACCACCCTTCCTCGCCTCTTGTTCAGGGGGAGGCAAGGCCATAGTAGCCTGGGACTCACAGCTCACACCTCACCGCCAGGCTCCGACACCGCCACTCCATGCTATTGGGTAGTTTTCCTGCCCCGAGTGGAGAACTGTCCACCCCTCATGATGACTGAATCCAGAACCGGTCTACCAGACCTCCTGTATTCCACAAAGGTCCAGGCGATACCGCTCCATCTCCCGACAGAGGAGTGGCAGCCTCTCCTCCGCAACGAGACTCAGAACATTCCACATGGCCAATCGAAGTGTTCTCCTGTTCCTGGCTCTGGTTTGGCCAGAAGGCGTCATGGATGCCTCTGTCCCCCTTGTCTCGAGCACGGGCTCGTTGTGGGGTTCCCACCGTGGTGCAGGGTATAGAAAAGTGCCAGGTGGAGGGGTTACCAGCCCATCGCACGTCACACACCACACACACCACACACGACACACCACACACGACACGCCACGCACACTGCACCACACACATCACACACGACCTGCCACACACCCCGCACACACCGCAACAAACCACATGGACGTCTACCACCCCTGTGGTGTCACCACCCCCCTCCCCCCACTCTATCACCACCACCACCACCACGATGGTCTCACCGCCCCCACCCCCCCCCCCAATCTCCGCAGGCAACCAGGAAATGATTTACAACCTCCTGCTGGATGCGAGGATCACGGCGGACCTGGTGGAGCAAGCTTGGCTGGACCTCAACATGGAAGAGTGAGGGACGAGCGGAGATGAGCTCTTGCTAGCAACACTCGCCACACCCAAAACATTCGCTACACTCACAACACTCACTACACGCACAACACTCACTACACCCACAACACTCACTACACCCACGACACTCACTACACCCACGACACTCACTACACCCACGACACTCACTACACCCACGACACTCACTACACCCACGACACTCACTACACTCACACCACTCACTACACCCACAAGACTCACTACATCCACGACACTCACTACACCCACGATCCTCACTACACCCACGACACTCACTACACCCACGACACTCACTACACCCACGACACTCACTACACCCACGACACTCACTACACCCACACCACGCACTACACGCACGACACTCACTACACCCACAACACTCACTACACCCACACCACTCACAACACCCACGACACTCACTACACCCACAACACTCACTACACCCACGACACTCACTACACCCACACCACTCACTACACCCACAAGACTCACTACATCCACGACACTCACTACACCCACGACACTCACTACACCCACGACACTCACTACACCCTCGACACTCACTACACCCACGACACTCACTACACCCACACCACGCACTACACCCACGACACTCACTACACCCACGACACTCACTACACCCACGATCCTCACTACACGCACGACACTCACTACACCCACGACACTCACTACACCCACGACCCTCACTACACTCACAACACTCACTACACCCACACCACTCACTACACCCACGACACTCACTACACCCACGACACTCACTACACCCACGACACTCACTACACCCACAACACTCACTACACCCACACCACTCACTACACCCACGACACTCACTACACCCACGACACTCACTACACCCACGACACTCACTACACCCACGACACTCACTACACCCACGACACTCACTACACCCACGACACTCACTACACCCACGATACTCACTACACCCACGACACTCACTACACCCACACCACTCACTACACCCACTACACCCACGACACTCACTACACCCACGACACTCACTACACCCACGATACTCACTACACCCACGATACTCACTACACCCACGACACTCACTACACCCACGACACTCACTACACCCACACCACTCACTACACCCACACCACTCACTACACCCACACCACTCACTACACCCACACCACTCACTACACCCACGACCCTCACTACACCCAAACCACTCACTACACCCACACCACTCACTACACCCACAACACTCACTACACCCACACCACTCAGTACACCCACGACCCTCACTACACCCACACCACTCACTACACCCACGACCCTCACTACACCCACACCACTCACTACACCCACACCACTCACTACACCCACACCACTCACTACACCCACACTACTCACTACACCCACGACCCTCACTACACCCACGACACTCACTACACCCACACCACTCACTACACCCACGACACTCACTACACCCACGACACTCACTACACCCACACCACTCACTACACCCACACCACTCACTACACCCACACCACTCACTACACCCACACCACTCACTACACCCACGACCCTCACTACACCCAAACCACTCACTACACCCACACCACTCACTACACCCACAACACTCACTACACCCACACCACTCAGTACACCCACGACCCTCACTACACCCACACCACTCACTACACCCACACCACTCACTACACCCACACCACTCACTACACCCACACCACTCACTACACCCACACTACTCACTACACCCACACCACTCACTACACCCACACCACTCACTACACCCACACCACTCACTACACCCACAAGACTCACTACACCCACACCACTCACTACACCCACGACACTCACTACACCCACGACACTCACTACACCCACAACACTCACTACACCCACACCACTCACTACACCCACGACACTCACTACACCCACACCACTCACTACACCCACACCACTCACTACACCCACACCACTCATTACACCCACACCACTCACTACACCCACACCACTCACTACACCCACAACACTCACTACACCCACACCACTCACTACACCCACACCACTCACTACACCCACACCACTCACTACACCCACACCACTCACTACACCCACACCACTCACTACACCCACACCACTCACTACACCACACCACTCACTACACCCACACCACTCACTACACCCACAAGACTCACTACACCCACACCACTCACTACACCCACGACACTCACTACACCCACAACACTCACTACACCCACACCACTCACTACACCCACACCACTCACTACACCCACGACACTCACTACACCCACAACACTCACTACACCCACACCACTCACTACACCCACACCACTCACTACACCCACGACCCTCACTACACCCACACCACTCACTACACCCACGACCCTCACTACACCCACACCACTCACTACACCCACGACACTCACTACACCCACACCACTCACTACACCCACGACCCTCACTACACCCACACCACTCACTACACCCACACCACTCACTACACCCACGACACTCACTACACCCACACCACTCACTACACCCACACCACTCACTACACCCACACCACTCACTACACCCACAACACTCACTACACCCACGACACTCACTACACCCACGACACTCACTACACCCACACCACTCACTACACCCACGACACTCACTACACCCACGACACTCACTACACCCACACCACTCACTACACCCACACCACTCACTACACCCACGACACTCACTACACCCACACCACTCACTACACCCACGACCCTCACTACACCCACACCACTCACTACACCCACACCACTCACTACACCCACACCACTCACTACACCCACGACCCTCACTACACCCACACCACTCACTACACCCACACCACTCACTACACCCACGACACTCACTACACCCACACCACTCACTACACCCACACCACTCACTACACCCACACCACTCACTACACCCACAACACTCACTACACCCACGACACTCACTACACCCACGACACTCACTACACCCACGACACTCACTACACCCACACCACTCACTACACCCACGACACTCACTACACCCACGACACTCACTACACCCACACCACTCACTACACCCACGACACTCACTACACCCACACCACTCACTACACCCACGACACTCACTACACCCACGACACTCACTACACCCATGACACTCACTACACCCACGACACTCACTACACCCACGACACTCACTACACCCACACCACTCACTACACCCACACCACTCACTACACCCACGACACTCACTACACCCACACCACTCACTACACCCACGACACTCACTACACCCACGACACTCACTACACCCACGACACTCACTACACCCACGACACCCACGACAATCACTACACCCACGACACTCACTACACCCACGACACTCACTACACCCACACCACTCACTACACCCACACCACTCACTACACCCACACCACTCGCTACACCCACACCACTCACTACACCCACACCACTCACTACACCCACACCACTCACTACACCCACAAGACTCACTACACCCACACCACTCACTACACCCACGACACTCACTACACCCACAACACTCACTACACCCACACCACTCACTACACCCACACCACTCACTACACCCACGACACTCACTACACCCACAACACTCACTACACCCACACCACTCACTACACCCACACCACTCACTACACCCACAACACTCACTACACCCACACCACTCACTACACCCACGACACTCACTACACCCACGACACTCACTACACCCATGACATTCACTACACCCACAACACTCACTACACCCACACCACTCACTACACCCACACCACTCACTACACCCACGACCCTCACTACACCCACACCACTCACTACACCCACACCACTCACTACACCCACACCACTCACTACACCCACAACACTCACTACACCCACGACACTCACTACACCCACGACACTCACTACACCCACGACACTCACTACACCCATGACACTCACTACACCCACGACACTCACTACACCCACACCACTCACTACACCCACACCACTCACTACACCCACGACCCTCACTACACCCACACCACTCACTACACCCACGACCCTCACTACACCCACACCACTCACTACACCCACGACACTCACTACACCCACACCACTCACTACACCCACGACCCTCACTACACCCACACCACTCACTACACCCACACCACTCACTACACCCACGACACTCACTACACCCACACCACTCACTACACCCACACCACTCACTACACCCACACCACTCACTACACCCACACCACTCACTACACCCACAACACTCACTACACCCACGACACTCACTACACCCACGACACTCACTACACCCACACCACTCACTACACCCACGACACTCACTACACCCACGACACTCACTACACCCACACCACTCACTACACCCACGACACTCACTACACCCACACCACTCACTACACCCACACCACTCACTACACCCACGACCCTCACTACACCCACACCACTCACTACACCCACGACCCTCACTACACCCACGACCCTCACTACACCCACACCACTCACTACACCCACGACCCTCACTACACCCACACCACTCACTACACCCACGACACTCACTACACCCACACCACTCACTACACCCACGACCCTCACTACACCCACACCACTCACTACACCCACACCACTCACTACACCCACGACACTCACTACACCCACACCACTCACTACACCCACACCACTCACTACACCCACACCACTCACTACACCCACACCACTCACTACACCCACAACACTCACTACACCCACGACACTCACTACACCCACGACACTCACTACACCCACACCACTCACTACACCCACGACACTCACTACACCCACGACACTCACTACACCCACACCACTCACTACACCCACGACACTCACTACACCCACACCACTCACTACACCCACGACACTCACTACACCCACGACACTCACTACACCCACGACACTCACTACACCCACGACACTCACTACACCCACACCACTCACTACACCCACACCACTCACTACACCCACGACACTCACTACACCCACGACACTCACTACACCCACGACACTCACTACACCCACGACACTCACTACACCCACACCACTCACTACACCCACGACACTCACTACACCCACAACACTCACTACACCCACACCACTCACTACACCCACACCACTCACTACACCCACAACACTCACTACACCCACACCACTCACTACACCCACGACACTCACTACACCCACGACACTCACTACACCCATGACATTCACTACACCCACAACACTCACTACACCCACACCACTCACTACACCCACACCACTCACTACACCCACGACCCTCACTACACCCACACCACTCACTACACCCACACCACTCACTACACCCACACCACTCACTACACCCACAACACTCACTACACCCACGACACTCACTACACCCACGACACTCACTACACCCACGACACTCACTACACCCATGACACTCACTACACCCACGACACTCACTACACCCACACCACTCACTACACCCACACCACTCACTACACCCACGACCCTCACTACACCCACACCACTCACTACACCCACGACCCTCACTACACCCACACCACTCACTACACCCACGACACTCACTACACCCACACCACTCACTACACCCACGACCCTCACTACACCCACACCACTCACTACACCCACACCACTCACTACACCCACGACACTCACTACACCCACACCACTCACTACACCCACACCACTCACTACACCCACACCACTCACTACACCCACACCACTCACTACACCCACAACACTCACTACACCCACGACACTCACTACACCCACGACACTCACTACACCCACACCACTCACTACACCCACGACACTCACTACACCCACGACACTCACTACACCCACACCACTCACTACACCCACGACACTCACTACACCCACACCACTCACTACACCCACGACACTCACTACACCCACGACACTCACTACACCCACGACACTCACTACACCCACGACACTCACTACACCCACACCACTCACTACACCCACACCACTCACTACACCCACGACACTCACTACACCCACGACACTCACTACACCCACGACACTCACTACACCCACGACACTCACTACACCCACGACACTCACTACACCCACGACACTCACTACACCCACGACACTCACTACACCCACGACACTCACTACACCCACACCACTCACTACACCCACACCACTCACTACACCCACGACACTCACTACACCCACGACACTCACTACACCCACACCACTCACTACACCCACGACACTCACTACACCCACGACACTCACTACACCCACACCACTCACTACACCCACGACACTCACTACACCCACACCACTCACTACACCCACGACACTCACTACACCCACGACACTCACTACACCCATGACACTCACTACACCCACGACACTCACTACACCCACGACACTCACTACACCCACACCACTCACTACACCCACACCACTCACTACACCCACGACACTCACTACACCCACACCACTCACTACACCCACGACACTCACTACACCCACGACACTCACTACACCCACGACACTCACTACACCCACGACACCCACGACAATCACTACACCCACGACACTCACTACACCCACGACACTCACTACACCCACACCACTCACTACACCCACACCACTCACTACACCCACACCACTCGCTACACCCACACCACTCACTACACCCACACCACTCACTACACCCACACCACTCACTACACCCACAAGACTCACTACACCCACACCACTCACTACACCCACGACACTCACTACACCCACAACACTCACTACACCCACACCACTCACTACACCCACACCACTCACTACACCCACGACACTCACTACACCCACAACACTCACTACACCCACACCACTCACTACACCCACACCACTCACTACACCCACAACACTCACTACACCCACACCACTCACTACACCCACGACACTCACTACACCCACGACACTCACTACACCCATGACATTCACTACACCCACAACACTCACTACACCCACACCACTCACTACACCCACACCACTCACTACACCCACGACCCTCACTACACCCACACCACTCACTACACCCACACCACTCACTACACCCACACCACTCACTACACCCACAACACTCACTACACCCACGACACTCACTACACCCACGACACTCACTACACCCACGACACTCACTACACCCATGACACTCACTACACCCACGACACTCACTACACCCACACCACTCACTACACCCACACCACTCACTACACCCACGACCCTCACTACACCCACACCACTCACTACACCCACGACCCTCACTACACCCACACCACTCACTACACCCACGACACTCACTACACCCACACCACTCACTACACCCACGACCCTCACTACACCCACACCACTCACTACACCCACACCACTCACTACACCCACGACACTCACTACACCCACACCACTCACTACACCCACACCACTCACTACACCCACACCACTCACTACACCCACACCACTCACTACACCCACAACACTCACTACACCCACGACACTCACTACACCCACGACACTCACTACACCCACACCACTCACTACACCCACGACACTCACTACACCCACGACACTCACTACACCCACACCACTCACTACACCCACGACACTCACTACACCCACACCACTCACTACACCCACGACACTCACTACACCCACGACACTCACTACACCCACGACACTCACTACACCCACGACACTCACTACACCCACACCACTCACTACACCCACACCACTCACTACACCCACGACACTCACTACACCCACGACACTCACTACACCCACGACACTCACTACACCCACGACACTCACTACACCCACGACACTCACTACACCCACGACACTCACTACACCCACGACACTCACTACACCCACGACACTCACTACACCCACACCACTCACTACACCCACACCACTCACTACACCCACGACACTCACTACACCCACGACACTCACTACACCCACGACACTCACTACACCCACGACACTCACTACACCCACGACACTCACTTCACCCACACCACTCACTACACCCACGACACTCACTACACCCACGACACTCACTACACCCACGACACTCACTACACCCACACCACTCACTACACCCACGACACTCACTACACCCACGAAGCTCACTACACCCACGACACTCACTACACCCACACCACTCACTACACCCACGACACTCACTACACCCACGACACTCACTACACTCACAACACTCACTACACCCACGATACTCACTACACCCACGATACTCACTACACCCACGACACTCACTACACTCACAACACTCACTACACCCACGACACTCACTACACCCACGACACTCACTACACCCACGACACTCACTTCACCCACACCACTCACTACACCCACGACACTCACTACACCCACGACACTCACTACACCCACGACACTCACTACACCCACACCACTCACTACACCCACGACACTCACTACACCCACGAAGCTCACTACACCCACGACACTCACTACACCCACACCACTCACTACACCCACGACACTCACTACACCCACGACACTCACTACACTCACAACACTCACTACACCCACGATACTCACTACACCCACGATACTCACTACACCCACGACACTCACTACACTCACAACACTCACTACACCCACGACACTCACTACACCCACGACACTCACTACACCCACGACACTCACTACACCCACGACACTCACTACACCCACGACACTCACTACACCCACGACACTCACTACACCCACGACACTCACTACACCCACGACACTCACTACACCCACGACACTCACTACACCCACAACACTCACTACACCCACACCACTCACTACACCCACGACACTCACTACACCCACGACACTCACTGCACCCACGACACTCACTACACCCACGACACTCACTACACCCACGACACTCACTACACCCACGACACTCACTACACCCACGACACTCACTACACCCACGATACTCACTACACCCACGACACTCACTACACCCACGGCACTCACTACACCCACGACACTCACTACACCCACAACACTCACTACACCCACGACACTCACTACACCCACGACACACACTACACCCACACCACTTACTACACCCACGACACTCACTACACCCACGACACTCACTACACCCACGACACTCACTACACCCACGACACTCACTACACCCACGACACTCACTACACCCACGACACTCACTACACCCACGACACTCACTACACCCACACCACTTACTACACCCACGACACTCACTACACCCACGACACTCACTACACCCACAAGACTCACTACACCCACGACACTCACTACACCCACGACACTCACTACACCCACGACACTCACTACACCCACACCACTTACTACACCCACGACACTCACTACACCCACAAGACTCACTACACCCACGACACTCACTACACCCACGACACTCACTACACCCACGACACTCACTACACCCACAACACTCACTACACCCACGACACTCACTACACCCACACCACTCACTACACCCACGACACTCACTACACCCACGACCCTCACTACACCCACAACACTCACTACACCCACGACACTCACTACACCCACGACCCTCACTACACCCACAACACTCACTACACCCACGACACTCACTACACCCACGACACTCACTACACCCACGACACTCACTACACCCACGACACTCACTACACCCACGACACTCACTACACCCACACCACTCACTACACCCACGACACTCACTACACCCACGACACTCACTACACCCACACCACTCACTACACCCACGACACTCACTACACCCACACCACTCACTACACCCACGACACTCACTACACCCACGACCCTCACTACACCCACGACACTCACTACACCCACGACACTCACTACACCCACACCACTCACTACACCCACACCACTCACTACACCCACGACACTCACTACACCCACGACCCTCACTACACCCACGACACTCACTACACCCACGACACTCACTACACCCACGACACTCACTACACCCACGACCCTCACTACACTCACAACACTCACTACACCCACACCACTCACTACACCCACGACACTCACTACACCCACGACACTCACTACACCCACGACACTCACTACACCCACAACACTCACTACACCCACACCACTCACTACACCCACGACACTCACTACACCCACGACACTCACTACACCCACGACACTCACTACACCCACGACACTCACTACACCCACGACACTCACTACACCCACGACACTCACTACACCCACGATACTCACTACACCCACGACACTCACTACACCCACACCACTCACTACACCCACTACACCCACGACACTCACTACACCCACGACACTCACTACACCCACGATACTCACTACACCCACGATACTCACTACACCCACGACACTCACTACACCCACGACACTCACTACACCCACACCACTCACTACACCCACACCACTCACTACACCCACACCACTCACTACACCCACACCACTCACTACACCCACGACCCTCACTACACCCAAACCACTCACTACACCCACACCACTCACTACACCCACAACACTCACTACACCCACACCACTCAGTACACCCACGACCCTCACTACACCCACACCACTCACTACACCCACGACCCTCACTACACCCACACCACTCACTACACCCACACCACTCACTACACCCACACCACTCACTACACCCACACTACTCACTACACCCACGACCCTCACTACACCCACGACACTCACTACACCCACACCACTCACTACACCCACGACACTCACTACACCCACGACACTCACTACACCCACACCACTCACTACACCCACACCACTCACTACACCCACACCACTCACTACACCCACACCACTCACTACACCCACGACCCTCACTACACCCAAACCACTCACTACACCCACACCACTCACTACACCCACAACACTCACTACACCCACACCACTCAGTACACCCACGACCCTCACTACACCCACACCACTCACTACACCCACACCACTCACTACACCCACACCACTCACTACACCCACACCACTCACTACACCCACACTACTCACTACACCCACACCACTCACTACACCCACACCACTCACTACACCCACACCACTCACTACACCCACAAGACTCACTACACCCACACCACTCACTACACCCACGACACTCACTACACCCACGACACTCACTACACCCACAACACTCACTACACCCACACCACTCACTACACCCACGACACTCACTACACCCACACCACTCACTACACCCACACCACTCACTACACCCACACCACTCATTACACCCACACCACTCACTACACCCACACCACTCACTACACCCACAACACTCACTACACCCACACCACTCACTACACCCACACCACTCACTACACCCACACCACTCACTACACCCACACCACTCACTACACCCACACCACTCACTACACCCACACCACTCACTACACCCACACCACTCACTACACCACACCACTCACTACACCCACACCACTCACTACACCCACAAGACTCACTACACCCACACCACTCACTACACCCACGACACTCACTACACCCACAACACTCACTACACCCACACCACTCACTACACCCACACCACTCACTACACCCACGACACTCACTACACCCACAACACTCACTACACCCACACCACTCACTACACCCACACCACTCACTACACCCACGACCCTCACTACACCCACACCACTCACTACACCCACGACCCTCACTACACCCACACCACTCACTACACCCACGACACTCACTACACCCACACCACTCACTACACCCACGACCCTCACTACACCCACACCACTCACTACACCCACACCACTCACTACACCCACGACACTCACTACACCCACACCACTCACTACACCCACACCACTCACTACACCCACACCACTCACTACACCCACAACACTCACTACACCCACGACACTCACTACACCCACGACACTCACTACACCCACACCACTCACTACACCCACGACACTCACTACACCCACGACACTCACTACACCCACACCACTCACTACACCCACACCACTCACTACACCCACGACACTCACTACACCCACACCACTCACTACACCCACGACCCTCACTACACCCACACCACTCACTACACCCACACCACTCACTACACCCACACCACTCACTACACCCACGACCCTCACTACACCCACACCACTCACTACACCCACACCACTCACTACACCCACGACACTCACTACACCCACACCACTCACTACACCCACACCACTCACTACACCCACACCACTCACTACACCCACAACACTCACTACACCCACGACACTCACTACACCCACGACACTCACTACACCCACGACACTCACTACACCCACACCACTCACTACACCCACGACACTCACTACACCCACGACACTCACTACACCCACACCACTCACTACACCCACGACACTCACTACACCCACACCACTCACTACACCCACGACACTCACTACACCCACGACACTCACTACACCCATGACACTCACTACACCCACGACACTCACTACACCCACGACACTCACTACACCCACACCACTCACTACACCCACACCACTCACTACACCCACGACACTCACTACACCCACACCACTCACTACACCCACGACACTCACTACACCCACGACACTCACTACACCCACGACACTCACTACACCCACGACACCCACGACAATCACTACACCCACGACACTCACTACACCCACGACACTCACTACACCCACACCACTCACTACACCCACACCACTCACTACACCCACACCACTCGCTACACCCACACCACTCACTACACCCACACCACTCACTACACCCACACCACTCACTACACCCACAAGACTCACTACACCCACACCACTCACTACACCCACGACACTCACTACACCCACAACACTCACTACACCCACACCACTCACTACACCCACACCACTCACTACACCCACGACACTCACTACACCCACAACACTCACTACACCCACACCACTCACTACACCCACACCACTCACTACACCCACAACACTCACTACACCCACACCACTCACTACACCCACGACACTCACTACACCCACGACACTCACTACACCCATGACATTCACTACACCCACAACACTCACTACACCCACACCACTCACTACACCCACACCACTCACTACACCCACGACCCTCACTACACCCACACCACTCACTACACCCACACCACTCACTACACCCACACCACTCACTACACCCACAACACTCACTACACCCACGACACTCACTACACCCACGACACTCACTACACCCACGACACTCACTACACCCATGACACTCACTACACCCACGACACTCACTACACCCACACCACTCACTACACCCACACCACTCACTACACCCACGACCCTCACTACACCCACACCACTCACTACACCCACGACCCTCACTACACCCACACCACTCACTACACCCACGACACTCACTACACCCACACCACTCACTACACCCACGACCCTCACTACACCCACACCACTCACTACACCCACACCACTCACTACACCCACGACACTCACTACACCCACACCACTCACTACACCCACACCACTCACTACACCCACACCACTCACTACACCCACACCACTCACTACACCCACAACACTCACTACACCCACGACACTCACTACACCCACGACACTCACTACACCCACACCACTCACTACACCCACGACACTCACTACACCCACGACACTCACTACACCCACACCACTCACTACACCCACGACACTCACTACACCCACACCACTCACTACACCCACGACACTCACTACACCCACGACACTCACTACACCCACGACACTCACTACACCCACGACACTCACTACACCCACACCACTCACTACACCCACACCACTCACTACACCCACGACACTCACTACACCCACGACACTCACTACACCCACGACACTCACTACACCCACGACACTCACTACACCCACGACACTCACTACACCCACGACACTCACTACACCCACGACACTCACTACACCCACGACACTCACTACACCCACACCACTCACTACACCCACGACACTCACTACACCCACGACACTCACTACACCCACGACACTCACTACACCCACGACACTCACTACACCCACGACACTCACTTCACCCACACCACTCACTACACCCACGACACTCACTACACCCACGACACTCACTACACCCACGACACTCACTACACCCACACCACTCACTACACCCACGACACTCACTACACCCACACCACTCACTACACCCACGACACTCACTACACCCACGAAGCTCACTACACCCACGACACTCACTACACCCACACCACTCACTACACCCACGACACTCACTACACCCACGACACTCACTACACTCACAACACTCACTACACCCACGATACTCACTACACCCACGATACTCACTACACCCACGACACTCACTACACTCACAACACTCACTACACCCACGACACTCACTACACCCACGACACTCACTACACCCACGACACTCACTACACCCACGACACTCACTACACCCACGACACTCACTACACCCACGACACTCACTACACCCACGACACTCACTACACCCACGACACTCACTACACCCACGACACTCACTACACCCACAACACTCACTACACCCACACCACTCACTACACCCACGACACTCACTACACCCACGACACTCACTGCACCCACTACACTCACTACACCCACGACACTCACTACACCCACGACACTCACTACACCCACGACACTCACTACACCCACGACACTCACTACACCCACGATACTCACTACACCCACGACACTCACTACACCCACGGCACTCACTACACCCACGACACTCACTACACCCACAACACTCACTACACCCACGACACTCACTACACCCACGACACACACTACACCCACACCACTTACTACACCCACGACACTCACTACACCCACGACACTCACTACACCCACGACACTCACTACACCCACGACACTCACTACACCCACGACACTCACTACACCCACGACACTCACTACACCCACGACACTCACTACACCCACACCACTTACTACACCCACGACACTCACTACACCCACGACACTCACTACACCCACAAGACTCACTACACCCACGACACTCACTACACCCACGACACTCACTACACCCACGACACTCACTACACCCACACCACTTACTACACCCACGACACTCACTACACCCACAAGACTCACTACACCCACGACACTCACTACACCCACGACACTCACTACACCCACGACACTCACTACACCCACAACACTCACTACACCCACGACACTCACTACACCCACACCACTCACTACACCCACGACACTCACTACACCCACGACCCTCACTACACCCACAACACTCACTACACCCACGACACTCACTACACCCACGACCCTCACTACACCCACAACACTCACTACACCCACGACACTCACTACACCCACGACACTCACTACACCCACGACACTCACTACACCCACGACACTCACTACACCCACGACACTCACTACACCCACACCACTCACTACACCCACGACACTCACTACACCCACGACACTCACTACACCCACACCACTCACTACACCCACGACACTCACTACACCCACACCACTCACTACACCCACGACACTCACTACACCCACGACCCTCACTACACCCACGACACTCACTACACCCACGACACTCACTACACCCACACCACTCACTACACCCACACCACTCACTACACCCACGACACTCACTACACCCACGACCCTCACTACACCCACGACACTCACTACACCCACGACACTCACTACACCCACGACACTCACTACACCCACGACACTCACTACACCCACAACCCTCACTACACCCACGACACTCACTACACCCACGACACTCACTACACCCACAACACTCACTACACCCACGACCCTCACTACACCCACGACACTCACTACACCCACGCCACTCACTACACCCACGACACTCACTACACCCACGACACTCACTACACCCACGACCCTCACTACACCCACGACACTCACTACACCCACGACACCCACTACACCCACGACACTCACTACACCCACGACACTCACTACACCCACGACACTCACTTCACCCACACCACTCACTACACCCACGACACTCACTACACCCACGACACTCACTACACCCACGACACTCACTACACCCACACCACTCACTTCACCCACGACACTCACTACACCCACACCACTCACTACACCCACGACACTCACTACACCCACGAAGCTCACTACACCCACGACACTCACTACACCCACGACACTCACTACACCCACACCACTCACTACACCCACGACACTCACTACACCCACGACACTCACTACACTCACAACACTCACTACACCCACGATACTCACTACACCCACGACACTCACTACACTCACAACACTCACTACACCCACGACACTCACTACACCCACGACACTCACTACACCCACGACACTCACTACACCCACGACACTCACTACACCCACGACACTCACTACACCCACGACACTCACTACACCCACGACACTCACTACACCCACGACACTCACTACACCCACGACACTCACTACACCCACGACACTCACTACACCCACAACACTCACTACACCCACACCACTCACTACACCCACGACACTCACTACACCCACAACACTCACTACACTCACTACACCCACGACACTCACTACACCCACGGCACTCACTACACCCACGACACTCACTACACTCACGACACTCACTACACCCACGATACTCACTACACCCACGACACTCACTACACCCACGGCACTCACTACACCCACGACACTCACTACACCCACAACACTCACTACACCCACGACACTCACTACACCCACGACACACACTACACCCACACCACTTACTACACCCACGACACTCACTACACCCACGACACTCACTACACCCACGACACTCACTACACCCACGACACTCACTACACCCACGACACTCACTACACCCACACCACTTACTACACCCACGACACTCACTACACCCACGACACTCACTACACCCACAAGACTCACTACACCCACGACACTCACTACACCCACGACACTCACTACACCCACGACACTCACTACACCCACACCACTTACTACACCCACGACACTCACTACACCCACAAGACTCACTACACCCACGACACTCACTACACCCACGACACTCACTACACCCACGACACTCACTACACCCACAACACTCACTACACCCACGACACTCACTACACCCACACCACTCACTACACCCACACCACTCACTACACCCACGACCCTCACTACACCCACAGCACTCACTACACCCACGACACTCACTACACCCACGACCCTCACTACACCCACAACACTCACTACACCCACGACACTCACTACACCCACAACACTCACTACACCCACGACACTCACTACACCCACGACACTCACTACACCCACACCACTCACTACACCCACGACACTCACTACACCCACACCACTCACTACACCCACGACACTCACTACACCCACACCACTCACTACACCCACGACACTCACTACACCCACGACCCTCACTACACCCACGACACTCACTACACCCACGACACTCACTACACCCACGACACTCACTACACCCACGACACTCACTACACCCACGACCCTCACTACACCCACGACACTCACTACACCCACGACACTCACTACACCCACGACACTCACTACACCCACGACCCTCACTACACCCACGACACTCACTACACCCACGCCACTCACTACATCCACGACACTCACTACACCCACGACACTCACTACACCCACGACCCTCACTACACCCACGACACTCACTACACCCACGACACCCACTACACCCACGACACTCACTACACCCACGACACTCACTACACCCACGACACTCACTACACCCACGACACTCACTACACCCACGACACTCACTACACCCACGACCCTCACTACACCCACGACCCTCACTACACCCACGACACTCACTACACCCACGATACTCACTATACCCACCCCACTCACTACACCCACACCACACACTACACCCACACCACTCACTCCACCCACGACACTCACTACACCCACGACCCTCACTACACCCACAACACTCACTACACCCACGACACTCACTACACCCACACCACTCACTACACCCACAACACTCACTACACCCACACCACTCACTACACCCACACCACTCACTACACCCACACCACTCACTACACCCACGACACTCACTACACCCACGACCCTCACTACACCCACGACACTCACTACACCCACGACACTCACTACACCCACAACACTCACTACACCCACACCACTCACTACACCCACACCACTCACTACACCCACACCACTCACTACACCCACGACACTCACTACACCCACAACACTCACTACACCCACGACACTCACTACACCCACAACACTCACTACACCCACACCACTCACTACACCCACGACACTCACTACACCCACGACACTCACAACACCCACGACCCTCACTACACCCACAACACTCACGACACCCACGACACTCACTACACCCACAACACTCACTACACCCACGACACTCACTACACCCACACCACTCACTACACCCACGACACTCACTACACCCACGACACTCACTACACCCACACCACTCACTACACCCACAACACTCACTACACCCACGACACTCACTACACCCACACCACTCACTACACCCACGACACTCACTACACCCACACCACTCACTACACCCACGACACTCACTACACCCACACCACTCACTACACCCACACCACTCACTCCACCCACGACACTCACTACACCCACGACCCTCACTACACCCACAACACTCACTACACCCACGACACTCACTACACCCACACCACTCACTACACCCACAACACTCACTACACCCACACCACTCACTACACCCACACCACTCACTACACCCACACCACTCACTACACCCACGACACTCACTACACCCACGACCCTCACTACACCCACGACACTCACTACACCCATGACACTCACTACACCCACAACACTCACTACACCCACACCACTCACTACACCCACACCACTCACTACACCCACACCACTCACTACACCCACGACACTCACTACACCCACAACACTCACTACACCCACGACACTCACTACACCCACAACACTCACTACACCCACACCACTCACTACACCCACGACACTCACTACACCCACGACACTCACAACACCCACGACCCTCACTACACCCACAACACTCACGACACCCACGACACTCACTACACCCACAACACTCACTACACCCACGACACTCACTACACCCACACCACTCACTACACCCACGACACTCACTACACCCACGACACTCACTACACCCACACCACTCACTACACCCACAACACTCACTACACCCACGACACTCACTACACCCACACCACTCACTACACCCACGACACTCACTACACCCACACCACTCACTACACCCACGACACTCACTACACCCACACCACTCACTACACCCACACCACTCACTACACCCACGACACTCACTACACCCACAACACACACTACACCCACAACACTCACTACACCCACAACACACACTACACCCACAACACACACTACACCCACGACACTCACTACACACGACACCCACTACACCCACAACACTCACTACACCCACAACACACACTACACCCACGACACTTACTACACCCACGACACTCACTACACCCACAACACTCACTACACCCACAACACACACTACACCCACACCACTCACTACACCCACGACACTCACTACACCCACAACACTCACTACACCCACGACACTCACTACACCCACAACACTCACTACACCCACACCACTCACTACACCCACGACACTCACTACACCCACGACACTCACAACACCCACGACCCTCACTACACCCACAACACTCACGACACCCACGACACTCACTACACCCACAACACTCACTACACCCACGACACTCACTACACCCACACCACTCACTACACCCACGACACTCACTACACCCACGACACTCACTACACCCACACCACTCACTACACCCACAACACTCACTACACCCACGACACTCACTACACCCACACCACTCACTACACCCACGACACTCACTACACCCACACCACTCACTACACCCACGACACTCACTACACCCACACCACTCACTACACCCACACCACTCACTTCACCCACGACACTCACTACACCCACAACACACACTACACCCACAACACTCACTACACCCACAACACACACTACACCCACAACACACACTACACCCACGACACTCACTACACACGACACCCACTACACCCACAACACTCACTACACCCACAACACACACTACACCCACGACACTTACTACACCCACGACACTCACTACACCCACAACACTCACTACACCCACAACACACACTACACCCACAACACTCGCTACACACGACACCCTTGTGCTTCGCGCTGGCTTCCGTATTTGCTGCTCGCTAATGGCATTTGCCCCAGCAGTCTTTTGAAGACTTTGCGGGGGATCTTTGTGCATCGACAGATTCGGTATCCAGGCTGTGTTCGTGGCGACCGATGCCGGAGTGACGCGAGTGTTCTCATACGGGTACGGAGCTCTCTCTGTGCGGTCCTCTCTGCTCGCAACAGTTCTGCCTGGTCCTCTCTGCTCTGAACTCTGCCTGGTCCTTTCCACTCTGTCTGGTCGTCTCCGCTCTGTCTGGTCTCTACTCTGCCTGGTCTCTACTATGTCTGGCCTCTACTCTGTCTGGTCTCTACTCTGTCTGGTCTTTACTCTGTCTGGTCTCTACTCGCTCTGGTCTCTACTCGGTCTGGTCTCTACTCTGTCTGGTCTCTACTCTCTCTGGTCTCTACTCGGTCTGGTCTCTACTCTGTCTGACCTCTACTCTGTCTGGTCTCTACTCTGTCTGGTCTCCACTCTGTTTGGTCTCTACTCTGTCTGGTCTCCACTCTTTCTGGTCCTTTCTACTCTGTCTGGTCGTCTCCGCTCTGTCTGGTCTCTACTCTGTCTGGTCTCTACTCTGTCTGGTCTCTACTCTGTCTGGTATTTACTCTGTCTGGTCTCCACTCTGTCTGGTCTCTACTCTGTCTGGTTTCCACCATGTCTGGTCTCTACTTTGTCTGGTTTCTACTCTGTCTGGTCTCCACTCTGTCTGGTCTCTACTCTGTCTGGTCTCCACCATGTCTGGTCTCTACTCTGTCTGGTATCTACTTTGTCTGGTCTCTACTATGTCTGGTCTCTACTCTGTCTGGTCTCTACTCTGTCTGGTCTCCACTCTGTCTGGTCTCTACTCTGTCTGGTCTCCACTCTGTCTGGTCTCTACTCTGTCTGGTCTCTACTCTGTCTGGTCTCTACTATGTCTGGTCTCCACTCTGTCTGGTCTCTACTCTGTCTGGTATCTACTCTGTCTGGTCTCTATTCTGTCTGGTCTCTACTCTGTGTGGTCTCTACTTTGTCTGATCATCTCTACTCAGTCTGATTGTCATCCTAGTGACTCTAGGTCACTCGCGCCATGAGACTCATCCCGGCCTCTTGTGTTCTGAGACTTGACAGCTGTTTCCGTGCCACCCCCTGTGCCCCCCCCCCACCCCCACCCAGCCTGGCCAGCGACTGGCTGGAGGAGCCGGAGCCATACAACGCCAGCTACTACAAGCGCAGCCTCGACAATGCGGGCTTCGTCTACCGGGCGCCCACGCTCAAATGTACGGTCGCCACAGCCATTGCCACAGCCGCTATTCACTCACTCGCCACCACCACAACCACTATCCACTCACTCGCCACCACCACAACCACTATCCACTCACTCGCCACCACCACAACCACTATCCACTCACTCGCCACCACCACAACCACTATCCACTCACTCGCCACCACCACAACCACTATCCACTCACTCGCCACCACCACAACTACTATCCACTTACTCGCCACCACCACAACCACTATCCACGCACTCACTCGCCACCACCACAACCACTATCCACTCACTCGCCACCACCACAACCACTATCCACTCACTCACTACCCACCACAACCACTATCCACTCACTCGCTACCCACCACAACCACTATCCACTCACCACCACAACCACTATCCACTCACTCGCTACTCACCACAACCACTATCCACTCACTCACCACCACAACCACTATCCACTCACTCACCACCACCACAACCACTATCCACTCACTCACCATCACAACCACTATCCACTCACTCACCACCACCACAACCACTATCCACTCACTCACCACCACCACAACCACTATCCACTCACTAACCACTACCACAACCACTATCCACTCACTCACTTGCCACCACAACCACTATCCACTCACTCACTCGCCACCACCACAACAACCACTATCCACTCACTCGCTACCCACCACAACCACTATCCACTCACTCGCCACCACAACGACTATCCACTCACTCACCACCACCACAACCACTATCCACTCACTCGCCACCACCACAACCACTATCCACTCACTCGCCACCACCACAACCACTATCCACTCACTCACCACCACCACAACCACTATCCACTCACTCACTCGCCACCACAACCACTATCCACTCACTCACTTGCCACCACAACCACTATCCACTCGCCACCACCACAACAACCACTATCCACTCACTCGCTTCCCACCACAACCACTATCCACTCACTCGCCACCACAACCACTATCCACTCACTCACCACCACCACAACCACTATCCACTCACTCACCACCACAACCACTATCCACTCACTCACCACCACCACAACCACTATCCACTCACTCGCCACCACAACCACTATCCACTCACTCACCACCACCACAACCACTACCCACTCACTCACTCCCCACCACAACCATTATTCACTCACTCGCCACCACCACAACCACTATCCACTCACTCGCCACCACCACAACCACTGTCCACTCACTCGCCACCACCACAACCACTATCCACTCACTTGCTACCCACCACAACCACTATCCACTCATTCACTCGCTCCCCACCACCACAACCGTCATGGGGGAGTCATTAACGTCACGCAATCTTTAACGTCCACACACCGTGAGTTAAGCGGACGGGCGTGGACCTCGTTATGCTCTTTGTTATCATCATCTTCATCATTTCCACCACGGTGGTTCAGCGCCGCGGTAGCGATCGGTGTCGATGAGGGCGCTGTGCGGCCGTGATGCCCGCGACGTCGTTTTGCAGCTCCGCAGGGCGGCATCCTGTCGAGCCGGGCGATCGAGCTCACCTTCAACGAGCACACCCTGAAGCCCGCAGGTGGGCAGACGCACGCACATGGGGGGCACCACCCCCCCCACCCCAACGGTTCACAGCGGCCTTGTCAGAGGGACGCCGAGCCGCATAGATACCAATAGACTCACACAGAGACCCCTAGACTCACACAGAGACCCACAAACTCACACAGAGACCCATAGACTCACACAGAGACCCATAGATTCACACAGAGACCCATAGACTCACACAGAGACCCATAGACTCACACAGAGACCCATCGACCCACACAGAGACCCATCGACTCACACAGAGACCCATAGACTCATATAGAGACCCATAGACTCACACAGAGACCCATAGACTCACACAGAGACCCACAAACTCACACAGAGACCCATAGACTCACACAGAGACCCATAGACTCACACAGAGACCCATAATCTCACACAGAGACCCATAGACTCGCACAGAGAGCCATAGACTTACTTAGAGTGAGTGGTAATTAAGCTGGGTTAGTAAGCCTTTTAAATGTAGGGCTTGACATTAATGAACAATATATCAATAGATATCAATATAAATAATTACTGGGCTTCAAGGGGGCTGCTACTGCCTAGTTATGAGACATCTAATCGTAAACCAGTCTTTCGACTGGGCCTCAAATGAGTCCTCGGCACGCCGTGTAAGCATCACCACTGGTGGGGGGGGGGGGGGTGGGGGGAGACAAAGGCGGCCGGGCGCGGCGCTGCCCACACCACCGCCACCCCCGTCGTGCGCTGTGCCGTCCCTCGTAGGTGCCATCCGCCAACAACACTTGCCCCAACAGCCTGTTAATGCTACACGGGGGACCTTTGCCTTCGCTCGCGTGTGGCTCTCTGCCTGTATCCCCTCCCCGCCCCGCCCCCCTCTCTCTCGGCGGCAGTCGTCGGGGTCAAGTTGGACGTCGAGGCCTGGACGTCAAAGTTCAAGATCCTGGCGACGAACCGCACAGCGGCGGGCGGCGGTGGCGGCGGTGGCCAGGACACGGTGAGCTGCGGCGCCTCGGCCTCCCGGGCCCCCCCCCCCGCTGCCGTGGGCCCCCGCAGGCCCCGCCGGTTGGGGCCGCGAGGGCCTCCTCCTGTGGATTTCCTCAAACGCACCCCGGCGTCGCGGCGTCGCACGGCACGACAAAGCGGATACCGCAGAGCTCCCTCTGAGATCCCCTTCTGCGCGTGGCACTCTGGCCCACGCAGAACGAAACGCGTGGGAGTGGATATCACAGAGCTCCCTCTGAGATCCTCTTCTTAGCGTGGCACTCTGGCCCACGCAGAACGGAACGCGTGGAAGTGGATATCACAGAGCTACCTCCGAGAGCCCTTCTGGTGGACTCGGTTAAGGGCAGCATCCCCCCACTCGCTCCGCCGTACGAGAGTAACACTGCTCGTTGCGTCACAGTCAAACCACCATCATCAGCAGCAGTTGAAGATGCTACTAATGATGCTGTTGCCGATGATGCTGATGATGCTGCTGCTGCAAATTATGCTGCTGCTGATGATGATGTTGTTGATGATGCTGCTGATGCTAATGATGCTGCTCCTGAACACATTCCTGCGGAGGGAGCTGGTAGGAACGTTGGGTTGCTCGGTCAATGGCCAAGGTCAACGGCGGCGTGGTGTATTCCGCAAATATGCCCGACTGTGAGGGCGGGCACAAGCCGGCATGAGTAGGTTAAACGTTGAGTTTTATAAGGGCACCACGGGGTGACCAGCCCCTCCCCACCCAGCCCCACCCCTCCCACCCCCCACCCAGCCCCACCCTCCCCACCCAGCCCCTCCCCACCCAGCCCCACCCCTCCCACCCCCCCCACCCAGCCCCACCATCCCCACCCAGCCCCTCCCTCCACGACGGACGGACGGACACAATAATCCCCTGTGATCTGGTGGAACCAGGTGGTTCCTACCAGTATAATGTTGTTGTTGATGATGATACTGCTGCCGACGATGCTGCTGCTGATGATACTGCTGCTGATGATGATAATGCTGCTGCTGCTGTCGACGATGCTGCTGCTGATGCTACTTATGATGCTGCTGCTGTCGACGATGCTGCTGCTGATGCTACTAATGATGCTGCTGCTGATAATGTTTTTGTTGATGATGATGCTGCTGCTGACGATGTTTCTGCTGATGACGATGCTGCTGACAATGATGATGCTGATGATGATGTTGGGGCACTGCGGTGGCAGGGAGAGGGCTGCCCTTGGGCGGCGTACAGAGCTGAGCCCTAATGAAGACGGGGACTTTATAGACCGGGAGTTTTAATTAACGGGGCTTTGCATTGGATTAGCGTGGGAAGGTGCCCCGTGTGGTGGGCGGTGGGGGGCGGGGGGAGGGCTCGTCGGGGGGGGGGGGGGGGCGAACGTCGCACAAACACACCGAGCCAAGCGCCCGCCGCTGGAAATTTCCGTCGCCAAATGTCAGCCGCTGCCTCTCCTTTATTTTGCGGAGCGCCCATCCCGAAAGGCCACGGCGCTCTCTGTTCTCATCGGCAGGCTTGACCTCGGAGACATTTGACGCCGGCCCGCGCCCGCTCGCCCGTTCCCCCGCACGCTCGCCCGCCCGCCCGTTCCCCCGCCTGCCTGTCCGCCCGTTCCCCCGCACGCTCCCCGTCTGTTCCCCCGCCTGCTCACCCGCTCACCCGCCTGCCTGTCCGCTTGCTCGCTCGCTCACTTGCCCTCTCACTTACTCACCCACTCTTTCCCCTGTCTGCTCGCTTGCCCGCCTGCCCGGGCCGCTATTCGACGTCGAAACGTGCGGTGGATATTTTTTTTCTCCTGATGATCGCTTGTGTTGTGATAGAAACGTCGTAGTTTTTTGTTATTTTCTTTCAACCGATCTACGTGACTTTACCGAAAGACCCAAACAATATCTGATGTGAGTTTATTTATTTATTTGTGTATTTATTTCCGCGTGTCTGTATGTCCTTGTGTCCTTATGTCCATGTGTCCCTGTGTGTGTGTCTGTGTGTCCATCTGCACGTGTGTCTGTGTGTCTGTGTGTGTTTGTGTATCGGTGTGTCTGTGTGTCTGTGTACGTCTGTGTATCTGTGTGTCGGTGTGTCTGTGTGTCTGTGTGTCTGTGTGTCTGTTTATCCGTGTGTTTGTGTGTGTCTGTGTGTCTGTGTGTGTCTGTGTATCGGTGTGTCTGTGTGTCTGTGTTTTTGTGTGTCTGTGTGTGTCTGTGTATCGGTGTGTCTGTGTGTGTTTGTGTGTCTGTGTGTGTCTGTGTGTCTGTGTATCGGTGTGTCTGTGTCTGTCTGTGTGTGTCTGTGTGTCTGTGTGTGTGTCCGTGTGTGTGTCTGTGTGTCTGTGTATCGGTGTGTCTGTGTGTGTCTGTGTGTGTCTGTGTGTGTCCGTGTGTGTGTCTGTGTGTCTCTGTGTCTCTGTGTGTCTGTGTGTCTGTGTGTCTGTGTCCAGTGCGATGGCTTCAGGACGTACGGATCGAGCAGCTGTGAGATGGACTGCGAGGGCTCCAGCGAGGTGACTCTCGCCCGCATGTGGAGCCGGCTCCATGAGACCGGCTCCAGGTTTTACTTTGCTCTCCTGCCGTCGGACAGACAGACTGACAGTCGGACAGACGGTTGGATCGACGTCAGACAGAAGGACAGATCGACGGTTAGACAGACGGACTGACTTTCAGATGTACGCACAGATGGACAGATGTACGAACGGTCGGACTGTCAGCGAAGGTCGACCAGACGATTCATTTAATGGTCTGTCTGTCCTTCTGACCGTCTGTCTGTCTGGCGTGCGTTGTTTGTCTGTGCAGGAGCTGCTCTGCGTCATCCTGGACGACGGGGGCTTCCTCGTCCTGTCCAACAACAAGGAGCACACGAACCTGGTGAGCGGCGAGCCTCTGGCGTGCCGGCTCTCACCCGCTCGCTCGCTTGCCCGCTCACCCACCCACTCGGTCACTCATACACTCGCTCACCAGCTCACTCACTCGCTCGCTTGCTCGCTCGCCCACCTACTCATTCACTTGCTCACTGGCTCATTTGCTCACACACCCCTACCCATTCTCTCACTTATTCACTCACTCACCGGCTACTCGCTCGCTCACTTACCCACTCGCTCGCTCACTCATTCACTCACTCATCGCTCACTCGCTCACTCACCCACTCGCTCGCTCACTCATTCACTCACTCATCACTCGCTCGCTCACTCATTCACTCACTCATCGCTCACTCGCTCACTCACCCACTTGCTCGATCACTCATTCACTCACTCATCGGCTCACTTGCTCGTTCACTCACCCACCCACTCACTCGCTCATTCACTTGCTCATTGGCTAACTCGCTCGCTCACCCACCCACTCACTCGCTCACCCACCCACTCGCTCAATCATTTACTCGCTCACCCACTGACTAAACCGACCGCTAACTTGCTCACTCATTAACTCACTCACTCACTCACCAACTCACTCGCTCACCCACCCACTCGCTCACTTACTCACTCACACACTCACGAGCCCATTCACCCCTTCACTCGCGCATTCAGTCACTTGCTAGCTCGGTCATTCAACTTTTGATTGGCTCAATCAGTCACTCGCTCTGATTGACCGCATGACTCGAATCGGCCGAATCATAATCTGCTTGTTGGTTCAGATGGCCGTGCGTGTGCAACGTTGATGTTGTAACTGCAGCCCTCCACCACCCAGCAACACAAATGAAGCTGTCGCGTCAGGGGTGGATGTGACAATCGATTTGGTTTCAACAGCAAACCCGTAGGAGGAGGAGGTGCAACGTTAACGGTCCCAAGCAACGTTTTTGAAAATTGTATCTATCAGACCTTTTTTTGCCAGTATCAAAGTGAGAAAAACAACAATAGGTTTTACCCTTTTAGGCGTTATAACGGGTGTTAAGATGTTAAAACACCAAATGGATACATTTTGTAAGGAGTCAAGTACTGCATTAACCACACGTGCTCGTGCAGACGGGTGAGGTCTATTCTCCTCACCTCGCTCACCTGTCACCTGCACGGCCAGGTGAAGTGGCTTCTCACCTTGTCCGCCTGTTCACCTGGACTCTGCCGAGTGAGTGGCTGGCTGCTGCTCAGGCTGCTGCACAGAGGCCTGGTCTCTGAGACCCTCTGGAGACCAGGTCTCTAGACTCTGTGACCCTCTGGAGACCAGGTCTCTAGACCCTGAGACCCTCTGGAGACCAGGTCTCTAGACTGTGAGACCCACTGGAGACCAGGTCTCTAGACTCTGAGACCCTCTGGAGACCAGGTCTCTAGACTCTGTGACCCTCTGGAGACCAGGTCTCTAGACTGTGAGACCCACTGGAGACCAGGTCTCTAGACTCTGTGACCCTCTGGAGACCAGGTCTCTAGACTGTGAGACCCTCTTGAGACCAGGTCTCTAGACTCTGTGACCCTCTGGAGACCAGGTCTCTAGACCCTGAGACCCTCTGGAGACCAGGTCTCTAGACCCTGAGACCTTCTGGAGACCAGGTCTCTAGACTCTGTGACCCTCTGGAGACCAGGTCTCTAGACTCTGTGACCCTCTGGAGACCAGGTCTCTAGACCTTGAGACCCTCTGGAGACCAGGTCTCTAGACTGTGAGACCCACTGGAGACCAGGTCTCTAGACTCTGAGGCCCTCTGGAGACCAGGTCTCTAGACTCTGTGCCCCTCTGGAGACCAGGTCTCTAGACTCTGTGACCCTCTGGAGACCAGGTCTCTAGACTCTGAGACCCACTAGGGAGATCCGGAGGGAGACGGGAAGAGAGGGTGTGGGGGACAGATGAGATGGCGGCTCGCCACGAGAAACAAGGGGGCAGGAAGAGATGGACAAGCCAATGTCGCTCAACCTTGTCCAGACCACCAGCTCGGCACAACTGAATGCGTGTGGCCATGTTGCCGTTAATCAGAATAGGAGTATGTATACGTACTGCAGGTTACCGATGAGCTATGAAGCTCCAACAGCCGGCAGCGGTGACGCAACAATACAGCTGCACTCCTTATCAGGACAGTAGGCGGTAGCGGTGAACACAGATGGCTGTACCATGCTGATGAGTCCTGACGAGAGCGATACTGGTCCACACTGGCGCCTGTTGGGATGGTGGTCAGCACTGACGAGTCCTCACGACGGCGACGATACCCGGATGGTTTTAGATCACTTTGGCCGGGCCGTCCCGTTGCACGAGTGGGAGGCCGTCGAACCCTGGCCAGGCACGCGGCTCCACCGTGCCCCCCCCCCCTGCCTCGGAGGGGCTAAGCGGGCGAACGCGACGTCGCAACGACGTGGTTTGTGACGCGCGCGCCGCTCCGACCTTTCCCACCACCGTCGCGCGTCGCCCGCTGCTGCCGGGGGACGAACGCACGCGGGGGGGGGGGGGGCGTCACAAGCCGCTTGTTGCGAGCGCGTCGCTCACGCGCACACACGTTGTCTTTCTCCGCCCCAACCCTGACCTCGACCCTGACTTTTGCCCTGACCCCCAATGCTGGTTTCAACCGTGACCCCCAACACTGACCCCCAACCCTGCCCTCAACTCGGGCCCTGTCTGATAAATTCGACACTGACCCCAACCCTGATGCTAATCCTCAACCCCAACCCTGATTCCAACACTGACCACAACTTTGACTTGAATCCCAACCACGACCTGACTTGAACCCTGACCTCAATCCCAACCACGACCTGACCCCAACCTTCATCTTAACCCTTAATCCCAACACCTGATTACAAACCTGACTACAACCCTGACCCGAATCCCATCCACGACCTTACCTGAACCCTGACCCCAATCCCAACACTAACCCCGACCGCGACCCCCGACCCCCGGGGGCAGTTGGGCAGCTTCTTCGGCACGATCGACGGTGCCCTCATGTCGGCGCTCTTCAACGCCTCGCTCTACGCCAAGGTCGAGTCCTTCGACTACCAGTCGGTGTGCGGGCCCCGGCGGGCCAACACCTCGGCCTCCACGGCAACGCACCTCCACACGGTAACCCCAACCCCCCCACGGTAGCCCCCCACGGTACCCGCACCCCCACATGGTACCCCTACACGGTAGAGGCCGACCGAAACTGAAACCAGAACAAAAGTTAAAATTTGACTTTCGGCCGAAACCGAAAGTTTAACTTCACTTTCGACCAAGACCGAAACAAAAAGGTATATTACCGAAGTTTCCGATCACAAGATTGATGAAACACGAGCTTTGCTACCTGGCTTCGCCCGGGACTTGGATTCACCACGGCCGGCCGCCTTCGTCTCCCCAGTGGCGATGTTGACATACCACACCACTTACTCGTTTGAGGCTGAGTCGACCTAGGGGAGGCCCAGGACCGGTTCAAATAATTGTCACAGGCCGTGAGCGGGAATCGAACTCGGGCCACCGGGTTCGTAGCGCAGCGCACGAATCGCTACGCAGTCGCTGCCCCGCCCCCCCCAAGTGCGTGACGTCATTTATTGACGGCCCCAGACCATGGTTGCGGCTGTAACCTCGCTCGCAAGCTGCTGCTGACGTGTGTGTGTATGCAGCCTATCGCATAGGATTGCCTAGCGCCGACTGACTTAGCACTAGCGTTATATTCTAAAAATAAATCTTCGGTTGACGACCGAACGTCAATATCAGTTTCGGCCAAAACCGAAAGTAAAAATTGACTTTCGGCCGAAACCGAAAGCATGCCGAAAGTGGCCATTTGCCAACTTTTGGCACCGAAACCGAATTTCGGTCATCCTCTACTACACGGTTCCCCCAACCCCCACGTGGAACCCCCACACGGTTCCCCCAACCGCTACACGGTAAGGGCCCCCCCTGGGTTCGATTTCCGCTCAGGGCCAACACCAGTGACGAGTATCTGAACTGGTCCTGGGCCTCCCCTAGGTCGACTCAGCCTCAAATGACAACCTGGTGCGGTGTATAAACATCGCCACTGAGAAGACAAAGGCGGCCGGGCGTGGGGGTGGCCACCCGCCCCATCGTGCCCCATTCCGGCCTTCATAGGCGCTGCATGCGAAAAGCACTTGCCCCTCCACCTTGTTGAAGGCTACACGGGGGATCTTTGTCTTGATGTGTCCCTTTTCTCAGCCCAGTCTCATGGACCTCCTCAACCTCGCCTGGTGGTCCACGGCGGCTCTGTGGTAAGACGCCGTGAACTCACGCACTACACACACACACGACACACACACTACACACAAACTACACACACAACGCACACACACACTACACACACTACACTACACACACACCACACACTACGCACACACCACACACACACACTACACACACTACACACACTACAAACACACACTACACACACACACACACTACACACACACACTACACACACACACCACACACACTACACACACTACACACACACACACACCACACACACTACACACACACACTACACACACTACACACACACACCACACACACTACACACGCACACACACACAACACACACACCACACACACTACACACACACACGACACACAAACTACACACACTGCACACGACACACACACACTACACAAAAACTACACACACTACACACACAACCCACACACACACTACACACACTACACTACACACACACCACACACTACGCACACACCACACACACACACTACACACACTACACACACTACACACACACACTACACACACACACACTACACACACACACTACACACACTACACACACACACCACACACACTACACACACTACACACACACACCACACACACTACACACACACTACACACACTACACACACACACTACACACACTACACACACTACACTACCTACACACACACACTACACACACACTACACAACATCCACACTACACACACTACACACACACACTACACACACACACTACCTACACATACACACTACACACACACTACACACACTACACACACCAAACACACTACACACACTACACACACACACTACACACACACACTACACACACTCTACACACACACACTACACACACACACTACACACACACACTACACACACCACACACACACCATACACCACACACACCACACACACACACTACACATACCACACACACACCGCACACGTGACACACCACACACTACAGTGACTACACACACACTACACACACACACCACACACACACCGCACACACCACACGCACACACCACAGACACTACACACACACACACTGCACGCACACACCACAGACACTACACACACACCACACACACACACCACACGTACACATCACACGTACACATCACACACACAGTCTCTAACTCTCTCACTGTTTGCGTGTCTCTCTCCCCGTGGTCGCGTGGATTTTTCTCCGGGTCCTCTTGTTTTTCCCACCACATATATAATCAACATCACCACGCGTTTAGAGTCTTGGGCTGCTATCAATGTCCACGTGATAAATCACTTCTGAATAAGAGCTGTGTACACCTTAGTGGGGCCTTACCTGATAAAACGTCATCGATTCAAGGTCGTGGTCAAAGTTAGGGGTTAAACGATGGGGTCACGGTTAAAAGTTGAGGCCATGTGCCGACGTTGACTGGCTCCGTAAACAATCGTGTATGGTGGCACTGGGCAGTTGGGTGCACGTGTGTGTGTGAGTGCGTGCATGTCTGCGTGTGTGTACGTGTGTGCACGTGTGTGTGTGTACGTGTGTGCGCGTGTGTGTGTGCAAGAGCGTATATGCGTATGTGAGCATGTGTTATTGTGTGGGGGGGGGGCGTTAGTGTAGTGCTAGCGCACTGCACTAAGGATCCAGTGACCCGAGTTCGATTTCTGTTCAATTATCTGCACCAGTCATGGGCTTCACCTCGGTCGAATCAACCTCAAATGAGTACCTGATGCGCCACTGGGGACACAAAGGCGGCCGGGTGTGGTGCTGGCCACACCAAGCTCTCGTGTGCCATGCCGGCCTTCATAGGTGCTTGCTAACGGCACTTGCCCCAGCAGTCTGCTGAGGCTATATGGGGGATATTTGTCTTTGTACATATTCGTGTGTCTGTGTCTGTGTGTCACTCTACCCGCAGGTCCCTGCTGCAGCAGCTGGTCTTCTCCCTTTTGCTGGGCACCACAGAGCACAGCGGTGCGTGTGTGCGTGTGCGCGCGCGTGTGTGTGTGTGTGTGCGCATGTGTTTGTGCGTGTGTGTGTGTGCGTGTCTGTGTGCGTGTGTCTGTGTGTCTGTGTGTGTGTGTGTCTGTGTGCGTGTGTCTGTGTGTGTGTCTGTGTGCGTGTGTGTGTGCGTGTGTGTGCATGTGTGTGCGTGTGTGTGTCTGTGTGCTTGTATGCGTGTGTGTCTGTGTGTGCGTGTGTGGGGAGCAATGGTGTAGTGGTTAGCGCGCTGTGCTATGAACCCGACAAGCCGAGTTCGATTCCGCTATTAAAATCCTGCTCACGGCCAACATCAGTGATGAGTATCTGAACCGTACCAGGGCTTCCTCTTGGTCGACTCAGCCTTAAATTACGTCCTGGTGCGATGTGTGAGCATCAGCACATTGCGCCAGGAAGTCAACCAGGTCATGGTGTCCTGGTTGAGCTGTCGGTGCCTGCTTGCTTGCTTGCCCGATTGCTCGCCCGCTTGCTCGCTCGCCCGCCTGCTCGCTCGCTCGCTTCCTCCCGCGTCCACCTGCTCGCTCACCCACCCGCCCGCCCGCTCAGCCTCCCTTCCTCCCGCCGGCGTGCGTGCGCAGAGCCGGCGTCTGCGTTCTGGACGGACTACGCGGACCAAGTGAGCTGCGTGACCCTGCAGACTCAGTTCTACTTCCCCAACAACGAAACCTCCTTCCACCAGCTCATCGACTGCGGCAACTGCTCCCGGTACTCCGAGCAACACGGACTGCAGTTCGTCACCATCGTCACCGTCACCATCGTCATTGTCACCATCAACCATCGTCACCATCATCGTCACCATCGTCATCACCATCATCATCATCATCGTCACCATCATGCATTCACCCACTCACCAACTCACTCACCCACTCACACATGCATTCACCCACTCACCAACTCACTCACCCAATCACACATGCATTCACTCACTCATCCACTCACACATGCACTCAGCCACTCACACGTGCATTCACCCACTCACCCACTCACCAACTCACTCACCCACTCACCAACTCACTTACCCACTCACACGTGCATTCACCTACTCACCAACTCACTCACCCACTCACACATGTATTCACTCACTCTTCCACTCACACATGCACTCACCCACTCACCCACTCACTCACCCACTCACCAACTCACTCACCCACTTACCCATACATTCACCCACTCACTAACTCGCCTACTCACTCACCGATCTACTCACTCAACAATTCACTCACTGGCAGGAGGTTACGGGACAGACCCAGGTGCCATCGGTTAACTGACTGAGATTACCCACAGATAGGCACGCATGTGCATGTGTAGGGGTGTTAGAGAGAGAGCCCGTTATGCATGGCAGCCTATGGTAAACAAACACAGTAGGCGGGGCTACATGAGCGCACGAGCAGGTGCCCTCTGCGACGTCCGCGCCAGACACCCTGGGGGGTCGATTCGGTCGTTATGATCCCCCGGGGCCCCACCCCTCAGGGAGGGGTTGGGTATAAAAGGGGAATGTATCGAAGGGCTCGGGAGTGATGTTTAGCTAAAGGAGAGAAGACGGAAGACGTCTTAGAGAGAGCCCTGGACTCCCCCTGGTACGCCGTCCTTATCAGGACCGCGCAGGCTCGAGCCAGTGGCGTGGTACCAGGGCCAGAGCCAGTGCTGGTCTGGACTCTGGGTACCGGGCCCGACTGACCAGTGTCGGGCCAAGATAGCCTCCCCTAGCCCATTAGTGGAGGACTCAGAGGCAGGCTAGGGTTAGCTAGAGAGGTGTGTCCTCAGATAGACGGGTGAGGGGGCCGATACCCCCTCAAATGTGTATGTCACAACGTTGGTGTTAAATAAACAAGTGTGCCTCCAACTCCGGTGTGAACGAGTCGTGAGCGTTACTACATCTGGCGTCAGAAGTGAAACAAAGTACGAACATGGATACACGCCGGACGACTCGAGTCGGGGTACCAGAGGCAGAAGACACCACTGCAGTCGGAGGACCCGAGACGGCTGAAGATGCCATCGACCAGCCGGGGCTGGGCGCATCCACGCCACAGCAGCTGGAGGAAGGGGAGCCGTCGATGGAGGGTCTGAGGGAGGCGCACGCGAAGCTGACCGAGCTGCTGTACGCCGCAGCCGCCATGCTCGACACCATCACGCAGCTGGGGGCTGCGGGACCGCCACGGGGCAACGGCAGCCGACGATCACAGCGCCTTCCCGCCATTTCCACGGAGCAACATTTTGAAACTCCCGCCATCGCCGCAGCTGCTGTTGAGGGCGTGGCCGCTCTAAGCATCGCGTCCAACGGCGGGAGTACAGTACCTGCCGCGTCACCACCAACGGGCGGAACGTCACCACGGGTGCGACCGGCGATGCCATCGCTGGTTCGTGCCGACGCTGAGTTGAGTGAGGCGGACGAGGGAGTGCGTTCTTCCTCTGCAGCCGCTGCCTTACATCAGCGGCTACCTCCACTCAAGGAATTTGTGGGCGAGGATGGCGACTGGGGCGGCTTCCAGCGGCGCTTCCTCGCTCACCAGGAGATGGCACAGTGGACAGACGCCGAGGCTCTCCGAGCACTGCCAGCACTCCTCGACAGCGACGCCCTCGCCACACTAACATCGGCAACGAAGGAGAGGCGTTCCACGCTGCGGAAGGCGATGCAAGTGCTGTCCGCTGTGTATGGGCCACCATCGGACTGTCGTCAACTCTTTAACGATCGCCAGCGGGGGACGAAGGAGTCGCCCCTGGCGTACCGTACAAGCCTCCTGGCGCTGGCAAAGGAAGCCTTTCCACGAATGGACGACGAGGGGATCGACGCCATGGTGACAGAAAAGATACTTTTGCTGGCGGACGACTTAGACATCGTCATTGTCGCACAGGACGATGCAGAAATGTGCTCCCTCCAAGCGGCCCGTCTCCTCCACGCAAACCTGTCCTCTCAACGACGGAAGGCCAGCAAGGCGGCGAGCGGGCGTGCCGTCGCTGCGGCCACCCTCCCGGCAGAAGAGGTTTGCGCCATCAACCATCGACGGCAGCACGGAGCGGGAGCGCGGGAGGACCGGGCCGGTTCAAGCCATCTACAACGTCCATCGTCGCCACCAGCGCTTCCACGCTGCTACAACTGCGGCATCCGGGGCCACGTCGCCTCGGGGTGCCGCTCTCCTCGGCAGCGCGGGACGACACCTCAATGGGACGCCGGCCCTCGTCACAAGCTCCACCATCATAATCCGGCGAGTCGCGGCACCCCTCATGTTTGGCCCACGCACACGCCCGTCGCACACTCAAACACCGCAGCGAAAGGGGGGCCAATATCGCGTACCATGGCACCAACACGCACCGCTCTGGGTACTCACATTGAACCCAGCCAGTGGTCCGTGTTGGCCCATCGGGTTGTAGCCGCGTCGTCGGGGTCGTCGGCCGTTGTGGGTCACATCGATGGGGTCGAGGTGCGCATCCTGGTCGATACAGGGGCATCGGCGACCATTATTTCGGAGTTGATTTATAACATTCTCCCTGCCCAGAGCCGTCCTTTGATGCCTGTTAATGTACCATTCTTTGCTGCTAACGGGGGTTCACTTGGCATCATCGGACAAATTCGAGCCCAGATTTGTGTCGGGGATATTAAATTATCTGGGCCGATTTTTGTTTCCTCCTCGCTGGCGGTTCCGTGCCTGCTGGGGACGGACTTCCTGGCCAAAATGCCGATTAGGATATTAATCGACCAGGGATGCATTGAGCTCCCATCGGGCCGACGCATGGCGTTTTTGCCATCCCCCGCTACGAGCCGGACGGCGTTCGCGACGGTGCCGGCGTTCGTAGATAGAACGGTGCGCGTTCCTCCGGGGGCGCAAATGTTAATTCCTTTGAGACTTCGGCGGCCCTTCGCTAAGGGCATTGGGGCTCAAGGGGTTTTGCTGGGACCGTCTAGGGCCGGGGTCAGTGGACCTAATTTACTCCCGGCCCAGACCATAGTGAGAGGGGATGGAGAACCCTTCATCGCGGTCCTCAATGTGGGCTCGCAGACGGTGGTGGTCCCACAGGGGACCGTGCTTGCTCACGCAACGCCGGTGCCCTGTGAGGAACCCGTCGCGAGTCATGTCGGCGCTGCTCCTGCACCGCGACCACATTCAGACAGCGATGAAGGGTGGCTCGAGGCGCTTTGCGCGGGATCGACGGACCTGTCAAATTTAGAGCGCCAACGTCTTAAGACACTACTGAGGGAATTTTCCGACGTTTTCAGTCGGGATAAATACGATTTGGGCTGCACTCATCTGCTGCGTCACCATATTGATACGGGTGACAGCGCGCCAATACGCCAAAATCCTTTTCGGTTGAGTCCCGCCGAAAAGGACCATGTCAAATCGGCTGTTGATGACATGCTAGCCGCCGACATAATTTCTCCCTCCAACAGCCCTTGGGGAGCGCCGATCGTCCTGGTTAAGAAGCAGGACGGTTCGTTGCGGTTTTGCGTTGACTTTCGGCGCCTTAATAAAATTACGGTTGCCGACGCATACCCGCTCCCACGGATGGACGAATCGCTTGACGCCTTGGCGGGAGCGCGATTCTTCTCCACATTGGACTTACTTTCGGGATTCTGGCAGCTTCCTCTGGACGATGATTCAAAGCCTAAAACTGCTTTCCGTACTCCGCACGGCCTGTTTCAATTCAACCGGTTGCCGATGGGCTTACACTCAGCGCCGGCAACTTTCCAGCGGTTGATGGAATTGGTTTTGGCTGGATTGCAATGGGAGTCGTGCCTGATTTATTTGGATGACGTCATTGTCTTTGGCAAAACTTTTGAGGAACATCTCCAGAGGTTGCGGGCGGTTTTCCTAAAGATGCGGGCTGCTAATTTGAAATTTAAGCCCCAAAAATGCCATTTGTTACGCGAGTCGGTGCGTTATTTGGGGCACATCGTGGGGCGCTCAGGTATTTCTACCGATCCCGCCAAAACGCAGTGTGTAAGCTCCTGGCCGACTCCCACCTCAGTGGGAGAGGTTAGGAGTTTTATTGGGTTTGCGTCGTATTATAGACGCTTCGTCGCTAATTTTGCGACTATCGCCAAACCCCTACATGCTTTAACATCTAAAGGGGTTCGGTTTTGCTGGGGTCAGGAGGAGGAGGCTGCTTTTTGCTCCCTTCGGGATGCTTTGGTAAACGCTCCTCCCCTGATTTACCCTGATTTTTCAAAACCGTTCTTGCTCGACACCGATGCGAGCAACACGGGTATTGGGGGCGTGCTCTCCCAGGTGGTTGACGGCGTGGAACATGTGGTTGCGTACGGCAGTCGGGTGTTGTCTCCAGCGGAGCAACGATATTGTGTCACCCGTAGGGAACTGTTGGCAATTGTCCACTTCATCCAACAGTATCGCCCATATCTGTACGGTCGGCGTTTCACCGTCCGCACAGATCATGCGGCACTGCAGTACGCCCTGAGGGTTCAACAGCCATCGGGACAATTGTCCCGATGGTTGGAGGTCCTCCAGGATTACGATTTCCAAACCACATACCGTAAGGGCGTTCGCCACACCAACGCGGACGCTCTGTCACGCTTGCCAACCGCCTCCGAGTGTGCATGCCTCCTGGGGTCTGGACGTTGCAGGCCTCCAGGGGACACATCGCTACCTGTCTTGGTGGCCGCCAACGACGACGATGCAGTGGTTCCTAATTCGATCGAACAACAGGGCAAAGATTCCCTGTTGGGGTTGCCCGTCATTGAATGGGGGCGCCTCCAGATGGAGGATGTCTCCCTCCTCGGGTGGCGACGTCGCGTTGGCGGTGCGGCGGGGGGAAAAAGAGGTGGTTCCGACGCATGGGAAATGTGCCAAGGTCTGCTGATGCATTGGGACGGGAAGTCACGCCGACATCGGCTGGTGGTCCCTACTGGGTTGCGGGGTAGGGTGGTATGGGCCGCTCATGAGCGCCTCCTACACCTGGGGACCCAAAAGACTCTCGCCTTGTTGCAACTTGATTTTTATTGGCCTGGCATGACGAGGGATGTTGGGGATTTGTTGGGATCATGCCCTCAATGTGCACAACGCAAACCGCCGGCACGGGAGTCTAACCCGCCTTTGCAATCGATCAAAGTGTCCAGGATAAACGAGCTGGTCGCTCTGGACATTTTGGGACCATTCCCCGCCACCCCCAGGGGGAATAGATATTTGTTGACTGGTGTCGAGTATTTTACACGCTGGCCTATGGCCTGGCCTCTGGCCAACCAGTCGGCAGCAGCCATCGTGGAGGCCTTTGTTCAGGGTTATGTCCTGGACAAAGGTGCTCCGGAGAGGTTGCTGACCGACCAGGGCAGAAATTTTTCCGGTAAACTACTCAGACAAGTCTGCGATCTCCTGGGCACAAAGAAAATTCGGACCTCCCCATATCACCCACAAACTGACGGGATGGTCGAACGTTTGCATCGCACCATCTCGTCCATGTTATCACAACAAGTTTCGGACTCGCAAACGGATTGGGACCTACAAATTCAGGGGGTCTTGGCGGCGTACCGGATGGCACCCCATGCAGCTACGGGGTTTTCTCCCTTTTACCTCATGTACGGCCGAGAACCAGACCCGCCTGTTCGTGCCCAGTTGCAGATCCCCGTGCCGCAGGGAAAAACTAATCTGGCTGACCACGTTAAATTTAATCTGGACAAATTGACCGAGGCACGGGATGCTGCAATGCAAAACTCTGACCTCCGTCAGAAGGCGAATGAGCGCCTCAGATTGAGTCGAGCGCACATGCTGCAGTGGAAGCCGGGGGACAAGGCATGGCTGCACTGCCCCCAGGTGCCACTGGCAACCTGCTCTAAACTGGTGCGGCCGTGGCGGGGCCCTGTGGAAGTGGTGGAGGTGTTACGACCGCAGTGCGTGCGCATCAAGTGGGGGAAGCGGCGATGGTTCGTGCACCCCTCTAGGTTAAAACCCTTCTCTGCGGTACACAATCACACTTCACACGCGCGTGGCCAAACATGTGGGGGGTCGGCCGACTCGCTGGGTCCGTCTCCGTCGCTCTCACCTAATGCCTTGCCGGCTGTGCCACCTTCAGGTGCATCAGGAGTGACGGGCTCACGCCCGATCACCCCTCCTGTGGATACCGAGGGTCACGCGGAGTCGGATGAATGCTCACCCCAAGACGGACAATTGCCACCTGATGGTCCGCCACGCGCGGTTACCCCGTGTGAGGGGCCCGCTGCAAGGACGCGCGCTAAAATGCGCAAACTGTTGTGAGGCCGGAAAATGTGTACATAGCTGTTGTGTTCATTGGATGTTGTGTGGGTGGTGTGTTCCCCACTCCTCGGATGTACATATGTTGGCTTCACCGTGTGTTGTGTGTGCGTGGTGGGTTCCCTGCTGATTGTATATAGGCTGTTTTTTTTACGGAATTCGTATTTATTCGGGGGGGGTGCGACGGGTTGTTTTCTCATCTTGCTGTTGCGTTCTTGTTCTGGTTCCTGTTATTGTTCAAAAATAGTGAGGCACACGCGCCGTCAGGGGGTGAAGGCACCTTTATTGTCAAATTTTTGTATGTTGGCAGCCGGGACGGCTGCATGCTATGCGGGGGGGAGTGATGTAGGGGTGTTAGAGAGAGAGCCCGTTATGCATGGCAGCCTATGGTAAACAAACACAGTAGGCGGGGCTACATGAGCGCACGAGCAGGTGCCCTCTGCGACGTCCGCGCCAGACACCCTGGGGGGTCGATTCGGTCGTTATGATCCCCCGGGGCCCCACCCCTCAGGGAGGGGTTGGGTATAAAAGGGGAATGTATCGAAGGGCTCGGGAGTGATGTTTAGCTAAAGGAGAGAAGACGGAAGACGTCTTAGAGAGAGCCCTGGACTCCCCCTGGTACGCCGTCCTTATCAGGACCGCGCAGGCTCGAGCCAGTGGCGTGGTACCAGGGCCAGAGCCAGTGCTGGTCTGGACTCTGGGTACCGGGCCCGACTGACCAGTGTCGGGCCAAGATAGCCTCCCCTAGCCCATTAGTGGAGGACTCAGAGGCAGGCTAGGGTTAGCTAGAGAGGTGTGTCCTCAGATAGACGGGTGAGGGGGCCGATACCCCCTCAAATGTGTATGTCACAACGTTGGTGTTAAATAAACAAGTGTGCCTCCAACTCTGGTGTGAACGAGTCGTGAGCGTTACTACACATGGATACAAAGATCCCCCGTGTAGCCTTAACCGACTGTTGGGGCAAGTGCTGTTAGCGAGCAACTAAGAAGACCGGCATGGCACACGAGAGGGTGGGTGGCCAACACCACGCTCGGCCGCCTTTATCTCCCTTGTGGCGATGTTTACGCATCGCACCAGGTACTCATTTGAGGCTAAGTCGACCTAGAGGAGGCCCAAGACCGGTTGAGATAATCGTCACTGGTAGTTGCCATGACCGGCAATCGATCCCGGGTTGCCGGGTTCGTTTACGCAGCGTAGCGCACTACTGCTCCACAAAGACAAGCACACACTCAAGCACACACACCCATACACACCCGCACACACATTCACACAAACAAGCGCAACACGCACCTACACACACCTAAACACACACACAAACTCGCACACACATTCACACACACGCGCACCTACACACACATACACGCACCTACACACACACGCACGCACCTACACACACACGCACGCACCTACACACACACGCACCTAGACACACACACGCACCTAGACACACACACGCACCTACACACACACACGCGCGCAAATTTAAAGTCGCCGCCGTCTCAGGAATTGGAATGAGGTCCCCAGAGCGTGGCCGTGGTCTCTGCGGGAGCGCTGGTGGCAGCCCAGCTTGTTAGAGCTGCCACCACCACAGGAGGGGGGGGGGGATGAACACCACTCAGACTCTGGATTGTCTGACGGATGGATGGACAGATGGACAGGTGTAGGGACAGGTGGACAAATAGATGGGCAGATAGATACAGAGAGATGGGTGGACAGATGGATTGGTAGGATGGACGGGTGGATTAATAGATGGGCGAATGTACAGACAGGTGGACACTTATACAGGAAGATGGGTGGGTGGACGGACAGATTGTCATATTAACAGATGGAAAGACAGATGGCCAATCATACAGGAAGACACGTGGACAGATAGATAGACAGAGTGACGAATGGACAGATGCAAGCATGGACAGGTCTGCGGCACACACACACACACACATTCAGGCACACGGACAACAAAGAGACAGACGGACGTACGTAGAGCCACGCACGGGGGACAGGCACGGGCGGGAACGGACGCGACAGACGGGCACACACGCCGGGACGCAGGCCGCCTTCATTGCGAGCTTCTGCAGCTGGGGTCGAAGGTCAGAGGAGCCCAATAACCCATCCGTCAGAGCGGTAGGTCACGCGCATTAACGAGGATCGATCCCCCCCCCTTCCTCATCGCCGTCCCCTCACAACCCCCAACATCCTGCGCCGTGGACGCCGAGAGGCTCACCTGCCCGGGGTGGAGGATCGGTCGATAAATAATAACTAAGTAACTAAATAAAATAATAACTAAATAAATACAAACCCTGGGGCGACCGTGGCCCCCGCGGCGATGGGACTGGATGACGCGCCGCCCCCCCATCGATCGACGCTTCCTCAGGTGCCACCGCCGCCGTCGATCGATGGAGGAGACGACAGAGGAGGAGGCGGCTGTCGATGAATTCAATCAGGCGGACCGCACGTGGCTCTCACGTGGGTCTCCTGTGGTTCTAACATGAGCCGCACGTGGCTCTCACTAAGGTCTCGCGTGGGTCTAGTGTGGGTCACACAGATGTGAGCAAAAGGGTCGGCGTGCTCCGTGCCCTCGTCTTCTCGATGACAACAAGGCTCAAGGCAACTGCTTCCAGAGAGTTCCTGCCACACTGAGACGTTGCTTCTTGTGCGTGAAACAATATTGTGTACCCCATAGGGCTCTATATGCGTCTATGGGTCTCTACATTAATCTATCGGTCTACAGATGTCTCAGGATCTCCATGGATGGCGAGAGATCTATATATGTTTATGAGTCTCTATGTAAGGTTGTCGGTCTTATATGCACCTCTGGGTCTGTAGATGTTACTGGATCTTTGTGGGAGTCTAAGGGTCTTTGTGTGAGTCTAGGGGTCTCTGTGTAGACTCATGCTTCGTGGGCATAAACTCAGCACCATGCAAACCGCACAATCTCACACTCACTCGTTCGCCCACCACGAAATGGCATCATCTTCAGCGTTGATACTCAGCTGACGATGCGCCCCCCCCCCATTGAGTGCCCGCTTGTGCCCGCTTGTGCCCATGTGTGGCCCGCGTATGCCCGTCCGCTTGTGTCCATGTGTGCTTGCGTGTGCCCGCGTGTGTCCGCGTGTGTCCATGTGTACCTGCGTGTGTCCGCGTATGTCGGCGTGTGTCCGCGTGTGTCCATGTGTGCTTGCGTGTGCCCGCGTGTGTCCGCGTGTGTCCGCGTGTGTCCATGTGTGTCCGCGTGTGTCCATGTGTGCCCGCGTGTGTCCGCGTGTGTCCATGTGTGTCCATGTGTGCCCGCGTGTGTCCATGTGTGCCCGCGTGTGTCCGCGTGTGTCCGCGTGTGTCTGCGTGTGCCCGCGTGTGTCCGCGTGTGTCCGCGTGTGTCCGCGTGTGTCCGCGTGTGTCCGCGTGTGTCCGCGTGTGCCCACGTGTGTCCGCGTGTGTCCATGTGTGCTTGCGTGTGTCCGCGTGTACCTGCGTGTGTCCGCGTGTGTCCATGTGTGCCCGCGTGTGCCCGCGTGTGTCCGCGTGTGTCCGCGTGTGTCCGCGTGTGCCCACGTGTGTCCGCGTGTGTCCATGTGTGCTTGCGTGTGTCCGCGTGTACCTGCGTGTGTCCGCGTGTGTTCATCTGTGGTGTGCCCGCGTGTGTCCGCGTGTGCCTGCGTGTGTCCGCGTGTGTCCGCGTGTGTCCGCGTGTGCCCGCGTGTGCCCGCGTGTGTCCGCGTGTGCCCGCGTGTGCCCGCGTGTGCCCGCGTGTGTCCGCGTGTGTCCATGTGTGCTTGCGTGTGTCCGCGTGTACCTGCGTGTGTCCGCGTGTGTTCATGTGTGGTGTGCCCGCGTGTGTCCGCGTGTGCCTGCGTGTGTCCGCGTGTGTCCGCGTGTGTCCGCGTGTGTCCGCGTGTGCCCGCGTGTGCCCGCGTGTGTCCGCGTGTGCCCGCGTGTGCCCGCGTGTGCCCGCGTGTGTCCGCGTGTGCCCGCGTGTGTCCGCGTGTGTCCGCGTGTGCCCGAGTGTGCCCGCGTGTGCCCGCGTGTGCCCGCGTGTGCCCGCGTGTGTCCGCGTGTGCCCGCGTGTGTCCGCGTGTGCCCGCGTGTGCCCGCGTGTGTCCGCGTGTGCCCGCGTGTGTCCGCGTGTGCCCGCGTGTGTCCGCGTGTGCCCGCGTGTGTCCGCGTGTGCTTGCGTGTGTCCGTGTGTGTCCATGTGTGCTTGCGTGTGCCCGCGTGTGTCCATGTGTGTCCGTGTGTGTCCGCGTGTGTCCATGTGTGCTTGCGTGTGTCTATGTGTGTCCACGTGTGTCCGCGTGTGTCCATGTGTGCCTGCGTGTGTCCGCGTGTGTCCGCGTGTGTCCATGTGTGTCTGCGTGTGTCCGCGTGTGCCCGCGTGTGTCCATGTGTGCCTGCGTGTGTCCGCGTGTGTCCATGTGTGTCCATGTGTGTCCGCGTGTGTCCGTGTGTGTCCGCGTGTGCCTGCGTGTATCCGCGTGTGTCCATGTGTGCCCGCGTGTACCTGCGTGTGTCCGCGTGTGTCCATGTGTGTCCGCGTGTGTCCGCGTGTGTCCGCGTGTGTCCATGTGTGTCCGCGTGTGTCCGTGTGTGTCCGCGTGTGCCTGCGTGTATCCGCGTGTGTCCATGTGTGCCCGCGTGTACCCGCGTGTGTCCGCGTGTGTCCATGTGTGTCCGCGTGTGTCCGTGTGTGTCCGCGTGTGCCTGCGTGTATCCGCGTGTGTCCATGTGTGCCCGCGTGTACCTGCGTGTGTCCGCGTGTGTCCATGTGTGTCCGCGTGTGTCCGCGTGTGTCCGCGTGTGTCCGCGTGTGTCCATGTGTGTCCATGTGTGCCTGCGTGTGCCCGCGTGTGTCCGCGTGTGTCCATGTTTGTCCGCGTGTGTCCACGTGTGTCCGAGTGTGCCCACGTGTGTCCGCGTGTACCTGCGTGTTTCTGCGTGTGTCCGCATGTGTCCGCGTGTGTCCATGTGTGCCCGCGTGTACCTGCGTGTGTCCATGTGTACCTGCGTGTGTCCGTGTGTGCTTGCGTGTGTCCCCCGCAGGCTCTTCCACGCCGAGAAGCTTCCCGGCTCCAACCTGGTGTTCGTCGTAGCGGAGAACATTCTGTGCTCCCACTGCCACATCACCGTCCTGACGCAGGCGGACCGCGAGTGTATCCTTCCAGTGACACCCCCCCACCCCCCTGCCCCCCCTCCGCCCTTCGCCCAACCGCACCCAGAGTGTAGCGGCGAGTGTTAACCCGGTTACCGCCGCGCCGAGTGTTAACCCGGTTATCAGGAGGGTTTGGAACACCGCCGAGCATCAGTAGGACGATGGGGTGAGGTGGGGGTGTGGAACTACTGCTGCTGTTAGTGGGGGCACAATGTCCCCACCCCCAACCCCCACCCCCCCTGCTACGATCGCTCGCTCCTTGACGCGTGGGCCCAGCGGAGGGGCACGACTCGTGCGCGATGGTGAGGACCCCGCGCGTGCGACGCGGCCCCGAGAGCTGCTTCGACTACAACACCACGGTAACGGAACATACTTCACCACTTTGTGCAGGGGTGGCACATTTGCCGCCTGTCGTCGCAGAGCTCAACGGCGGTTGGAGCTGAGCGGCCGCCCTGGTTAATGCTGGGCTCGCCGCCGACGCTGGGGGCCTGCGTGTGTGACTCCGTGTAGAGTTGAGGGCAAATTTGAAAGCCGCTCGATGCGTTCCTCACTCATAACGCCGCGCGTGTGTGTGGGAGAGGAGCAGTGGCACAGTGGTTAACGCGCTGCAGACCCGGCGACCCGGGTTCGATTGCCGCTCACGGCCAACACCGGTGGCGGTTATCTGAACCGGTCCTAGAACTCGCCTGGGTCGGCCCAGCCTCAAATGAGTACCTGGGGCGATGTGTAAACATCGCGACTCAGGCCGAGTGTGGTGCTGGTCACCCCACCCCCTCGTGTGCCGTGCCGGCCTTCATAGGTGCTCGCTTAATACCACTTGTCCCAACAGTCTGTGAAGGCTATATGGGGATATTTGTCTTCTGTGGCCTTAAAAGGAAGCATTGACGACAGGCCACGTTGTGGGCAAATGGCGCTTCTTCTTCATAGCACGTGCTGTTACGGGCACCGTGAATGAACAATTTGGCCACATGGTCACGTGGCCTGACCCAAAAATCCGACTCAATCACGAACCGAATGACACAACGTAGGCGTCTCCTCTTGGCCTCCCACGTGCACACAAATACCAACACGCAGAAGCGCCGCGTGCAGCCCGCTTGCTGCGCCGCGCCCGCCGCTCTGCGGGGCACACCCCGCAGGCAGCGGCCCCTCGGTGGATCTCGGTGGAGTTTCGGCGAATCTCTATGTGGTCCGCTAACCCCCCTCCCCCCGCCCGGGTTCCATGTGATAACACGGGGCGAACAGGGTCACGTGCGAAGGCGGGGTCACCTGCGTGGGCGGGGTCACGTGCGTAGGCGTGGTCACGTGCGTAGGCGGGGTCACGTGCGTGGGCGGGGTCACGTGCGTGGGCGGGGTCACGTGCGTGGGCGGGGCCACGTGCGTAGGCGGGGTCACGCCAGGGACGGGATGATCGTCGCCCTCGGGCCCAACGTAAATGTCTCATGACCCACCGGAAGAGGCGAGCGGTCCTTATCGCCCCGGCATTCACAGTGTGATACGAAGAGAGAGACGAAGCAAAAACAATCATATTTATTCACTCATAAAAATAAAAATTATTCCATTGTATCCTCCAAGGAGCCAGGGGACACCTTGGGCGTGGCTGTCGGATGTCGTGGAGCGGTGGCGCAGCGGTTAGCACGACACCGTGCTACGAACCCGGCGACCCGAGTTCGATTCCCGCTCACGGCCAACGCCAGTGACGATTTTCTGAACCGGTCATGGGCTTTCCCTAGGTCGACTCAGCATCAAACGAGTACCTGGTGTGGTGTGTTAACATCACCACCGGAGAGACAAAGGCGGCCGGGCGTGGTGTTGGTCACCCACCCCCTTGTGTGCCGTGCCCGCCTTCGTACTCGCTAACACCACTTGCCCCAACAGTCTGTTCAGGTTATATAGGGGAATCGTTGTCTTTGGTGTGGTCGTGTCCAGCACCAGATCTGGACACGGTCCCGCCACCATCGTCGGTAATCTCCTCCGACAGCCCAGGCTGCCGCATTGGCTCGGTCACGTAGCGCCACGTGCCCAGCAACCGCGTGCCCCAGCCACCGCATGCCCCAGCCACCGCGTGCCCAGTCACCGCATGCCTCAACCACCGCGTGCCCCAGCCACTACATGACCCAGTCACCGCATGCCCAGCCACCGCATGCCCAACCACTGCATTCCCAGCCACCGCGTGCCCCAGCCACCGCATACCCTAGCCACCGCATGCCCCAACCACCGCGTGCCCCAGTCACCACGTGCCCCAGCCACCGCGTGCCCCAACCACCGCGTGCCCCAGCCACCGCGTGCCCCAGTCACCGCATGCCCAGCCACCGCGTGCCCCAGCCACCGCGTGCCCCAGCCACCGCATGCCCCAGCCACCGCGTGCCCCAGTCACCGCATGCCCAGCCACCGCGTGCCCCAGCCACCGCGTGCCCCAGCCACCGCATGCCCAACCACCGCATGACCCAGTCACCGCATGCCCAGCCACCGCGTGCCCCAGCCACCGCGTGCCCAGCCACCGCATGCCCAGACACCGCATGCCCAGCCACCGCATGCCCAGCCACCGCATGCCCAGCCACCGCGTGCCCCAACCACCGCGTGCCCCAGCCACCGCATGCCCCAACCACCGCATGCCCAGCCACCGCATGCCCAGCCACCGCATGCCCAACCACCGCATGCCCAGCCACCGCATGCCCAGCCACCGCATGCCTAGCCACCGCATGCCCAACCACCGCATGCCCAACCACCGCATGACCCAGTCACCGCATGCCCCAACCACCGCATGCCCAGCCACCCCATGCCCCAACCACCGCATGCCCAGCCACCGCATGCCCCAACCACCGCATGCCCAGCCACCGCATGCCCAGCCACCGCATGCCCAACCACTGCATGCCCAGCCACCGCATGCCTAGCCACCACATGCCCAACCACCGCATGCCCAACCACCGCATGACCCAGTCACCGCATGCCCCAACCACCGCATGCCCAGCCACCGCATGCCCCAACCACCGCATGCCCAGCCACTGCATGCCCAGCCACCGCATGCCCAGCCACCGCATGCCCAGCCACCGCATGCCCCAGCCACCGCGTGCCCCAACTACCGTATGCCCGCCCAGCCACCGCATGCCCAGCCACCGCATGACCCAGTCACCGCATGCCCGGCCACCGCATGCCCGGCCACCGCATGCCCGGCTGCTTCTCTTTGGCAGGATGGAGGGGGCTAGATGGGCTCGGCACGGGCTAGACCGCTAGAAGATGGGGGACTGAAGCGATACAGGGGGACGTGGAGTGGATTGGCAACGGCTCGTACCAATGGAGGAGCGACGCTCACAGCAACGAGCGGAGCGCGGGGCAGATAAAACGCAGCGAGTTGGCACAGTGGGGAGCGCTGCTGGTGCATCTGCCAGCCATGTCATTCGGTCAAATGCGGCACCTTCTGGGTTCTGTCCCGTGCCCTCCCGCATGCGGAGAGCCTTCATCACTTGACGCGTCGGGCTCAAGGTGCACCTAGCCTGGCACGAGCGCCGCGGGTGCCGTCACCGCCGCTTTGTGGCAAACACCCTGATGTCAATACAAATAATAATGAAACCCATTTACATTTCCAAGACGCAATTCACGTCCGCACCGCCGCAGCGCTCCCCACAAACGCGTGCCCCCCCCCTCCCCCCGGAGCTGCCGGCCCCACGCCCGCTGCTCGTGCCGCTGCTTCAGAGCCCACCCCCCATCCTTGACGGGGATCGCGACGACGCTGCCCCCCGGGCTTTGCCGACGGCGGCGGGCGGTTTTAAAGAGGAGGAGGCAGAGGGGGAGGAGGAGGGGGAGGAGGGGGCTTCCCCCATCGCGGCGGGGGAGGGGGACTTCAGTCCGGAGCTTGTGCGTGTTAAATCCCCGGCAGCGATTGGTGGCGTGGGCTGCCCGCTGTTGCCTGGAGGTGCAGGAGGGGGCGGAGGGTGTGAAGGAGGGGGCGGAGGGTGTGAAGGAGGGGGCGGAGGGGTCGGAGGAGGGGGGGGGGGTGAGGAGGAGGGGGGAGGAGGAGGGGGGGAGAATTACGAGGGGGAGGAGGTGGGGGAAGTGGAGGAGGCGTGAGGGAGGAGGAGGACGGAGAGGGATGGTGAAGTGGAGGTGGAGGGGTGGGGAAAGTAGGAGGAGGAGGGGAAAGAGGAGGTGGTTGGGGACATGGATGGGGAGGAGGAGGGGGTGGGGGAGTAAGAGGTGGAGGGGGAAGTGAGGGAGGAGGAGGGGGAGGAGGAGATGGGGAAGTGGAGGAAGAGGTGGAGGTGAGGGAGGAAGGGGAGCGGGTAGGAGGGGGAGGAGGGGGATGGTGCTGTGGTTGTTAATTCCCCAGAGTGGAGGCAGCGAGCGAGGCGCTCTTTATTTATTTATTTATCTCTTCGCGTGAACCTCGCCCCGCCCCTCGGCGTGATCCACGGCAAAGCCGAGCTCGGCCTCTGCTTCGTCCGGTGGCGCTTGGCTATTGAGTTGTGCAGTCACCGATCACCGGGCCCAGACCGTCAACTCGCGACACTTGAGAAGCCGCTTTAATGGCAGCTCTACGTGAGTCTATGGGTCTCCATGTGAGTCTATGGGTCTCAATGTGAGTATGTGGGTCTCTATGTATAGCAAGGCCGTAGCCATGGAGTAAACATTGGGGGGGACCAAACCAGAAAAATATCTACATTTGAAAACTAATTTCCTGCCTAAAATATTAAAAAAATTCACGAGCACATGGGATGGTGTATTGTATTACAGTAATGTCTAATGGTGTATTGTATTACAGTAATGTCTAATGGTGTATTGTATTGCATTGCTCTGTTTTTACTTTTTTACAATTTCTTGTTTCATTTTATGTAATGGCAGAGATTAGGGATTAATAAAGAACAACCATAACCACAATCATATAAACATAATTCTATGCATTGATTTATATGAAGACAAGTTCAGATATTGTGGCCAAGGTTTAGCAAATTGTTCTTTTTATTTACTTAGCATAGCATTTTTTTTTTCATACAAATATATTGGGGGGGACATTTAGAGCATATTTTAATATTGGGGGGTCACCACCATATGTCCCACCCAATATATACTATAATTACGGCCTTGATGTATAGAGTCTGTGGGTGTTTACGCACGTCTGTGGATCCCTGTGTGCGTCTATGGGTGTGTACGTGAGTATACGGGTCTCTATGTGAGTCTTTGGATGTCTATGTGAGACTATGGGTCTCTATGAGTCTGTGGGTGTCTGTGAGTCTAGGGGTCTCTATGTGAGTCTCTGAGTCTCTGTGTGAGTCTGTGGGTCTGTGAGTCTGTAGGTGTCTATGTGAGTCTACGGGTCTCTATGTGAGTCTCTGTGTGAGTCTGTGGGTCTCTGTGAGTCTGTGGGTGTCTATGTGAGTCTACGGGTCTCTATGTGAGTATCTGTGTGAGTCTGTGGGTCTCTGTGAGTCTGGTGTACTCACTGTGGCTGTGCAGCTGGAACCCAGAGTCGCATCAGCAGCGTCCTCTGACCTCTGAGCCACCTGGCCTCTGCCTCTTCCCCCTCCTCCCCCTCTTCAACCTCCTCTCCCTCCTCCACCTCCTCCCCCTCTTCAAATTCCTCCCCCTCCTCCACCTCTTCCACCTCCTCCTACACCTCCTCCACTTCCTCAACCTCCTCCACTTCCTCAACCTCCTCCCCCCTCCTCTACCTCCACCTCCTCGACCGCCTCTACCTCCTCCACCTCGATTCCTTTCCCCGTCCGACAGGAGGACTCGTCGCAGTGCGGCAAGGCCTCTTCGCTGGGGCCGTCCGTGCTGGCCGTCGTGGGCCTGCAGGTGCTGGGCCTGTGGCTCCTGCCGCTGCTCCTCCTGCCGCTGGCGTCGCCGGCTCCTTCCGAGCCTCACCCCTCCTGAGGGTCGCCTCTCCACCGCCGCGGAGCCATTCGGGGAGCCACCACAGCCGAGCCACGGACAGGCTTTTCATGCCATTGTATGCTCACAGTGTTATCATCATCGTCGTCGTCGTTATTTGTATTGTTCGGAGGAGAAGTTTACTGGCGTGGTCTCATGGGACGCAGCGCTGCTGTGGAAGCTCCATTTGGGGGTGGTGGGGTCACCACCAAGCCCCCCTTCTGGGAACGCGTCACTGAGAATGCGGGGGGGTGGTGGGATCCGTGTCTCCACCACCACCACCGACAACGCCGCCGCCACCCCCGCCCCAAGCCCCGCCGGCGTTGGAGGCACGAGTCAGGGGCAGGCGCAGACTTCGCGAGGCACTGTCGCTCACGGCCAGAGGGAGAGGGGATCGAACTCCTCGTGGCGAACTGTCTGTCGGGGATTTGTGGTGGTCAGGGCCCTCCAGAACACCCCGACCCCACCAGGACCCAGCCGCCGTGTTTTTCGTCACCTGGGAACTTTGCGATCGAGCGCGGGGAGGTAGGGGCGACGCACCCCATCTGACCTCTGACCCCTCATCCTGCTGCTGATGCCGCCTTCTTAAGGAAGCCACCACCACCTTCCACCGCTACCACCACCACTGCCACCGCTACCACCATCGCCGCCACCGTCCCCACGGTCGCTCCTCCGACCTCGCGAATCGGAGGCCATTGAGAACCATCAGCTGACAGCAACCTTTATTTCTTTCTGCCCGTTTCCTCTCGCCCGGAGGGGATTTCTCGATCTTCGCGGGAACTCTGCTGTCGTGAAAATGGTTCGGTTCGTTCTTGTCGCTTTGTTGGTCAGTCGATTGGTCAGTCGATTGGTCAGTCACTCGCTGAGTCGGCTTGCGAGGTGAATCTACGAGCGCGCGTCGGTGCGCTGCACGGTGGCGCGGTGTTCATTGTGCGTGCATGTGCGCGTGGGAGTGAGCGTGCATGTGTGTGTAATGCGGTTAGCGCGCTGCGCTACGAACCCGGCGATCCGAGTTCGATTTCCGCTCACGGCCAACAGCGGTGACGATTATCAGAGCCGGTCCTGGGCCTCCCCTGGGTCAAATCAGCCTCAAATGAGTACCTGTTGGGATGTGTAACTAGAGATACAAAGGCGGCCGGACGTGGTGCTGCCCAGCCCACACCACTCGTGTGCCGTGCCGGCCTTCATAGGTGCCCGCTAACAGCACTTGCCCCAACAGTCTTGCAGTCTTGTCAGCCTATATAGGGGGCATCTTTGTGTTTGTGAGCACGTGGTGACGAATCACGCGCGCAAACATAAACAAATTATCTACAGGGTGATTGGGCGGTGTTTTTGTTTTGCCACGGAGCGTGCGGCGGAGTCGGCCGCAACGGGAGACCGCTCCTAAGACTTGCGGACGACTCGGCGGGCGAGCCGCGTCTCCCTCTCGTAGCAACGGAGGAGGAGGCTCCATTGCAAGCGGTTATCCAGGTTTAGGGGTGGCTCCAATATGGGGTGGGGGGGGGGGATACGACCCCCGTCCACTTTAGAACCCGACGATCGGTGTCGTGTTGATGTCCATCGGGACGAACCCGCGATGGGCTTCGTGTTGGTAGAATGCCGCGGGGGGGGGGGGGGGGTGATTGCGGTGAGAGGGGAGGGCACTGAGAGTGAAGGGACGCTCCCTCCTCCTCCTCTGCCGCTGTCCATCCTTAGACGGTGGGGGTGGGGGCAGGTTCACTCACCCTGCCCCCCTGTCCGCGATGAAACTGCTTCATTTACCGAGCATGAGAAAGATCTCATTCGGAGCAGTGGCGGGGGGGGGAGGTTTTAATAACCCCCCCCACACGTCCCCCCCCCCCCAACGTGGCCACGTGCGTGAGGACGGCCCGGGTGCACGGCGGCCCGCCCACCTGCACCGTCTTTTGTGAGCGACCGGGGGAGGCCTTTGATCATGGGAAGCTCATTCTAACCTCTCATAAAGAGAGAGTGGGGGGGGGCGGGAGTTGGGGGGGGGGGGGGTTCGGACCCCGCGTCTGTGAGATCTCTCTTTTTGATTCCATCTCCTCCTTTATTCCACACCGGAGGGAGCGAGCGAGCAGGCGGGCGGTAATGATTGGAGGAGCTCGCGTCGGCAACAAGCGGCTGATGAAAGCATTGTGGATGGCCGCGTGAGAGCGGGCGGAGGTGGTGAGCGATTCTGCCACGCGTGATTCTCCACGTTTGGTTCCCTTTGAACTTATCGAATATCCAGCGACGCAACAACGCTCCGGAGTGGGTGGGGGTGGGAGGGTGGGGGGGAGTGGTGGCGAAGCGTTGAACGCGCCGCACTGCGAGCCCGGCGGCGACCTGAGTTCGATTACCCGGCCCACGGCTAACATCAGTGGCGAGGAGTGTGGAACAACAAGCCGTGGCACTGTACTACCATTCCCCCACTTATCCACTCAACCATCCACAAAGACAAAGATCCCCGTGTAGCCTTAACATACTGTTGGGGCAGTGCTGTTAGTGAGCACCTATGAAGGCCGGCACGGCACACGAGGGAGTCGGTGGCTCAACACCACGCCCGGCCGCCTTTGTTTCCCGAGTGGCGATGTTTACACACCGCACCAGGTACTCATTTGAGGCTAAGTCCACCTAGAAAAGGCCCAGAACCAGTTGAGATATTCATCATTGGTGTTGGCCTTGAGCGGGGATCGAACTTGGGTCGTCAGGTGTGTAGCGCAGCACGCTATCCACAACACTACCGCTCCCCGTTGACCATTTAACCATTTATCCACCCACTCACTCGGCCATTCACCCACTCGCTCAACTATTAAGCCGCCTAACTACTCACCCATGCAGCACACCGCAGGTCACAACAGCTCACCCACTCGACCATTCAACCACCCACTCGACCATTCAACCACCCACTCGATCATCCACTCACTCACCCACCCATCCACACACCCGCTCACCGTCCTGGTGGTCCACCTCAATGCCTCTCTGCTTATTCACTCGCACTGCTCCACTCTGGAATTCCCTCTCCCATCATCATCGTTGTCTCGTCTGCCAAGTTCCTCGAACCGCGCTCAATTACAGACACCCGCCCTCATGGAGGAAGGGGACCAATTTAAGTGACCAATTGCTTAATGTCCGGGTCACCAAGCCGGGAAATATTTAAACGACCCGGCACACCACATTCAGTATACACATCTCGCTGTATCTGTGGCGACTGCCAATTCACGTGCCACATGCTCCTGTTGACCAACGACCAAGATAAAAACACAATATCCCACTGGGGGCATTCCATCCCCTTGCACCGACTCCAGAAGTAGTTCTGTGACAACATCTTCCAGAGCCACCGTCTGCCGCATGGGGATGCACCGCATGCCGGGAGCGTTTCCGAGTGACGGAAATCTCCTGCGGCGTGAAGGCACGATGGCCAGAGCACAAGCGTGGTTTAGATCGGAGCGCACATTTTTCTAGCACAATGCAGACCGACTTCGGACAACGGGGACGGTCTTCTCGGATTCAAAGAGTCTTTGAGATTTTCGTATTTTTAAACGACAATTTCTGATTATCGCTTCGGATTTTACAGATCGCCGCACGACGGAATTAAGGCGCCCTTGTCGCTATCGATTGTGACGTGTCTCGACGCAACGTGACGTCGGCTCTGAGGGTGGGTGGGCCAATGCGACGTCACTTCCTGGGCCGTCCACGTCCGGCGCGGGCTCGTATAGTGACGTCACGTAATTCGGGAAACGATCGAAAGACGGGAAGGGAACATTGGGACCGTCCGGAATGATTTATCTTGTGTGTGTGTGTGAACGTTGGACTTCTTTGGCGCACCGTACGTAGCCATCCGTGCTATTGTGAATCCAATTTTCCAATGTTTTGGGGTTTTTGGGGGGAATTTGTTTGAGAATCTGGAAAAATAGGAGCACATCCAGACTTTTTACTTATTTCTATAAAAGCTGCTGTTGTTGTTGTCGTTCACCATTCTTGTTATCGTTTGTCGTTGCGTTCTTCCCCGTGCTGTGACGGAAATTTGGGCGAAGATGTTGGGAGTCTGTAAAAATAAATAATGGAGAATAAATATTTAACAATCAAACGAAAAAGAAGAGCAACGTTGTTTTGGAGTGTTTGAGGTTTTATTTAACCGCGTCGTCACGGGGAGTGTTTGGTAACCTTTTTCCATTGCCAAACAGTCGACATTGATGCTCGACGACTACGAAGTTTCGCGGCGTCTCGCATCCATGCGGCCAAAGCCTCGCCGACTCGTTCAGGAGGGGGGTCACACCAACATCAGCGCTCGCCCACTGATGCCAGCCGTGAGGGGGTGAGAGAAATGCTCTGCCGGTTGGTGGGCAACTGTCAGCGCATCTTCCGGTTGTACAGAAAGCACACGACAACAGAACCCCCAATTAACGTGCACAGGGGGCACGCGCGTGGGAACACGGGGGGTGGGGGAGGGAGGTGCACGCGCGTGGGGACACGGGGGGGGGGGCGGGCAATGGGCACAGGTGACCCCCCTGACCTCACCTTTGGCCACCTTCATCGGTGAGTGGACAAAAACTCAACGTTATGCCGTGTCAACAACAACAACAATAAGGCCGTGTCTGTGGACCTTAATTATATTTACATATAATTGGCGACGTTCCGGGCAATGGTCCTTTTTCATTGCATAAAGGGGCCATTTCCCTGAATGTCTCCGCACGTGAAGATGGGCAATTGCCCGAAACGTCGCCTATTATATTGTCTTCCCTTTGTAAGGCCGCACGTGCGATGATGTTGCTGTTGGCACTGAACGCGTTGGGATTGTTGGCTGTGCTTGTCAAAGCTGTACATTTGATCGACTCAACTTTTGCTAGTTTACTAGGTAAGGCCCCACTGAGCTGCGTAGCTCTTGTCCGGAAGCGACGCTGGATATCACAAATGGTAGCTCACCAAAGTGGCTTCTATTGTCACGCAGACATTAATGTTGCAGCCAAATACTCTTGAACGCGTGAAGCGGATTCTAAATGTGGAGGGAAAACCCGGAGGGCGCAGACAAAAATCCGCGCGACCACGGGGAGAAAGAGACACGCAAACTCCACATTTACAGGAGGTGTCGGGGTCGGTATCGAACCCACGACCTCCTGTATACCAGGCGAGGTAGTTAACATCTCACCACGGGGAGAGAGAGATCAAGAGAAAGAGACCTCAAACTCCAAATATACAGCATGTATCAGGGTCGGGATCGAATCCACAATCTCCTGTATACCAGGCGAGGAAGTTAACATCTCCCAGCCTCCCAGCTGCCGTGGTGCCCCGTGGTTGTTCATTTACACTCCCCACGCAGCAGCGGCGGCGTAGGCCTCACCAACACGATTTGTAAAATCGGCAAATGGCAACATTGTCTGGAAATGTATTTAATTTGTTTAATTATTGAACTAACTGCAATTAAAAATAATCTCGAGGAAGCGGAACTTATAATAATAATGATGTTATTATTTAAACTAAAAAAAAGTAATGATATGAACATAATCCTTTCCATTCTGTTTTGGATTCATCAAAACCGTTGCCAATTCCGCAAGAACCAATTAGGGTTTATTGTAATAATAATAATTATAATAATTCTTATAATCCCGCTTCCCCCCCACCTCCTCGCTGGCGCAGAAGTTAAAGGTGAAGCTCAAAGTTATTTTGCAGGAATGATCATGAGTTTTCGGGGGAGGAGGGGGTGAAACAATTCGGGGGAGGTGGGAGGGGGGATCCTTACGCAACCGGTTGAATGGAGAGGGGGGGGGGGTGGAGGGGGGGCAGTCGGTGGACCACTGTCGTGTTGTCCAGCCAGTGGGGTTGCCAACCCTCCGGGGTTGGCCCGGGACTCTCTGACCGGAATTCGGCCTCGATCTCCCAGCGACTCTCGACAACAACGCGGGCGATGTTGATACCGCCAGAGGCGTCATTTGACGACAATAAATGAAAGTGATCGTAATCCGTACAGGCGTGTCACAAATCCTCCCGGAGTAGCTCCAGGTCAGAGTCGGCAACCCTCCTCGAGAAGCGAACAACGGTCACGTGCAGTGACGCGTCCCCCCACCTCGCGGTGCCTCCCATGGGAAGGTTTCCCATTGGCTCGCCGCGACAGCAGCCGACGGGCGCCAGGCAGAGCGCCACTCAACTCCCTCGCCTGGTCTACAGGAGGTCGTGGGTTCTATCCCGACCCTGACGCCTGCTGTGTGTTTGGAGTTTATGTGTGTCTCTCTCTCATCATCATCACGGTGGCTAGGAGATGTCAACTCCCTCGCCTGGTCTACAGGAGGTCGTGGGTTCTATCCCGACCCTGACGCCTGCTGTGTGTTAGGAGTTTGTGTGTCTCTCTCTCTCATCATCATCACTGTGGCTAGGAGATGTCAAATCCCTCGCCTGGTCTACAGGAGGTCGTGGGTTCTATCCCGACCCTGACGCCTGCTGTGTGTTTGGAGTTTGTGTGTGTCTCTCTCTCATCATCATCACGGTGGCTAGGAGATGTCAAATCCCTCGCCTGGTCTACAGGAGGTCGTGGGTTCTATCCCGACCCTGACGCCTGCTGTGTGTTTGGAGTTTGTGTGTGTCTCTCTCTCATCATCATCACGGTGGCTAGGGGATCTCAAATCTCTCGCCTGGTCTACAGGAGGTCGTGGGTTCTATCCCGACCCTGACGCCTGCTGTGTGTTTGGAGTTTGCGTGTCTCTCTCTGTCTCCTCGCGATGACGTGGATTTGTCTCCGGGTCCTCCGGTTTTTCCATCCACATTTAGAAACATGAGCTTAGACCTCAGTGGGGCCTTACCTGGCAAAATAAAATAAACCAGTTTAGTTTTAGTTTCATCCGACGAAGAAGGCCCATTGTTGTTGTCGTCGAACGTGGTGCGGTGAGTTTGTTTGTTGTCTTGTGCTGGTGCTCCACTGCCAATGCAGGTGTAATAAAGGACTCTTTCACTGTGTCTGTCTCCGTTGTCCTTTATTTGGGTTCTTACAACTTGTCCCACACGGCCCTCGCTCAGACACTTCCCGCCTGGCAGCTTGACAGCTGCCGTCGCTCACGTAGCCTTTTCCCCACTCCCGATGCAGCTCCGCTGCAGGCTTCCCTCTCAGTCTCTCCGCCCTTGTGCAGTCTTTCAGCTGCTCTCACTGCAGCTACACCGCTGCTCTCCGTTCCACCCGTGCCCGGACACCGCTGGCCGACGGTGCCGAGTCTCACCGCGTGGCGATCTCGCCACTCTCCACCCTCTACCCTGCGTGGCCTCCTCCTGTCTTTATTCCCACACTCTCCTCCCGTCTCTTCCGGTTACCGCCCTTAAGAGCTTACCCCTCTCCCCCACGTGACCTAACCCCTCCCCCCGTGACGTCATATCTGCAAGGCCGTTTACGCCCGCATTACACCACCCTCCCCCGTGGAGAAAATTCCAGCCGTCCTCGGCTGAACAACAACAACAAGTAATGCGAGCGACCAACAACCATCAGACATGCAAGGACAACGAAGCATACAATAAATATAACAATAACAACAAGAACAAGAACAGTATAAATCAACGAAAAGTAAGGGACTTTGACCGCGTATGGGTCGCCGGCCCGTCCCGGATGGGCGGCGGCCCCCCTGCAGACCGAGAACGCGACGGGGTTTTAAGAGCGACAGGATCAAGACTTCCTGTTGCTATTGGAGGCCCGCCAACGTCACGGTCCCGTATCCCCGAAGGGCCAGAGTCCGGGGTGTCCCGCAATCGTGTCCGCGGCGGGGTCGGAAGGGCGGCGGGGCTCGGCGTCCCCACAGCCGTGGTAGGCCCACCCCGAGCAGAGTCTCCTGTCTCCTGCAGTGTCACGGCCGGCTTGTCTGTCCTGGAGGATCCTTCCGCGGCACGTCTGCTTTCGAGGCCTCCTGCTGGGGCGGACCTGGGATACGGGCCCAGCAGTCCCTGGCGTAATGGCCCTTACGACCGCAGCGGAAGCACTCGATGTCGTTGCGCCGCGCCGCAGGCCCCCCATCCCGGCGCTCCCGCGTCGGCGGCGCAGATCGCGGCCCCGGTCCACCGCGGGCCGACCATTGAGCAGAGGCGGCTGTCAGCTCCTGCGGGCCCCCCCCGTCAGGAACGTACACCGCCTTCTTGGGATCCCAACCCACGGCACCTCCCTCGATGATGGGCCCCCCCGTCCACGCCGTGACTTGCTTCCAACGGCGCAGGTTGAACTGGGCATCCAGACACTTTGCGGCCACCCGGGATGTCAGCTTTTCGTGGCCACACACCGGCATAGGGATCCCCAAATCCCGGAACAGCTCGAGCATTTTGCCCAAAATGAGGGGTTCGAGTAGGTCAGGCTCCGTCTCCGGGTATGCGGCCATGGCTAACTCCAAGACAGCACCCCTGTATGCCACCGGCGACTCCTCAGGTGCTCGCTGGCGTTGAACAAACCGGCGGTGAGCATCATCCGGCGGCTCGTATGCATCCGCCATCTCGTCGAAAACTCCTCTCAACGTTTTCTTTTTCTCGGCCTTTATAGAACGGAAGAATCGCACCGACTCGTCGTCGAGAAGAGTTGGTAGAACCTCCAGTGCCTCTGCGTCAGTCCACCTGGCGGAGCGCACCGCCGCCAAAAATCTGCAGGCGAAAGCACTCCAATCGCCACCGATGGAGAATTCTTTAACGGTTGTCAGATGACGACTGCGACTCCTTGCTGCGCCGTCCTCAGCAGGTGACTCATCACGCGGCATATTCAAAATGGCGTCGCATCGCAACGTGTCCAAGATGGCTGCCCCCCGCCGCAGAGAGCGCAAGATGGCGGCTTCCCGCCGTTCTTCCCCTGCCACGCCCAAGATGGCGTCTTCGTGCCGCGTGGCAGATGGCGCTGACAGCGCAGGCAAGGCGGAGGCCTGCGAATCACCACCGGGCCTCCCCGACGCCGTCCTCGGCGTGACGAGGTCGCACAGTTGCGCCAGCACGATTTTCAAGGTCTCCAGCTGCGCCGCCATCTGTCTCCATCGTAAGTCCGCGTCCTCCGGCGTGGACGGGTCCACCGACACGGCGACATCTTGTACTCCCTGACCCGTACTCGTTCCCGCACGGATCTCCTCCTCCATCGCAGGCAGGTCCACCGCCTGAGGAAGGTCGTCGTCGTCGGATGATGTAGCAGATGATGGTGCAGGAAAATTCTTTCTTCTGAGCTGTTTTGACATGCCGTTTGACTTCTGACACCAGTGTAATAAAGGACTCTTTCACTGTGTCTGTCTCCGTTGTCCTTTATTTGGGTTCTTACAACGTGTCCCACACGGCCCTTCCCGCTTGGCAGCTTGACAGCTGCCGTCGCTCACGTAGCCTTTTCCCCACTCCCAATGCAGCTCAGCTGCAGGCTTCCCTCTCAGTCTCTCCGCCCTTGTGCAGTCTTTCAGCTGCTCTCGCTGCAGCTCCACCGCTGCTCTCCGTTCCACCCGTGCCCGGACACCGCTGGCCGACGGTGCCGAGTCTTACCGCGTGGCGATCTCGCCACTCTCCACCCTCTACCCTGCGTGGCCTCCTCCTGTCTTTATTCCCACACTCTCCTCCCGTCTCTTCCGGCTACCACCCTTAAGAGCTTACCCCTCTCCCCCACGTGACCTAACCCCTCCCCCCGTGACGTCATATCCGCGAGGCCGTTTACGCCCGCAATACACAGGTGCAGCAGCAGCAGCATCGTCGCCCAACACGCGGCGGCGTTTATCATTCACCGCCAGCCAGCCGCCCGGTCTCAGCTTCGATTGACATTCATTCATTTCGCATTACTATTGTCCCCCCCTCCCCCCCACATTCTCTCGTCATCTGTTCAACCTCCCTTTCCGTGGGTGGCTGTCGAGGAGGAGCCGTGCCCTTGGCTTGTCAGGAGAAGGCGGTACAGCGACGTGGCGACTAATCTCCATCTGTTCACATCGGTTCGGGGCTATATCGATCGTTGTGCCACCCCTCGCGTGAGCCGTGGCTTTTTTTGTATCTCTCCGGGCGCTCCGGTTTTCCTCTCTCGTGATGAACAACCGTTCACCAGGACCCATCGTTCACCAGGAACTCTCCCGGCGAACACGTCGCCGGTCTCTTGCGTGGCTTCCCCGGCTAATCGAGTGGATGTTTGTTTATAATTAAAAAGGCACCGTGCCCTCGTGGTGCCGAGGCTTAGCGGGCGGGTATCGCGTGTGGCCGCCTTGCGTGGCGGTGTCGTTGTAAATGTTAATATCATAAAATATGCCGCCCCTGTAAAATAAACACCGAGGCATTGTGGGTGGGTGGGGTGGGGCGGGGGGTATAAATGCAATTATAGGATATGACAGAAAATGACAAGCCAAATCTAGATCAGAAATCCAGCCTCCCAGAAGGACACTGTGTGTGAGCGGTTAACGCTACGCTGTGCTACGAACCCGGCGACCCTGGTTCGATTCGACGATTATCTGAACCGGTCTTGGGCCTCCCTTAGGTCGACTCTGCCTCAAATGAGCACCTGGTGCGGTGTGTAAACATCGCCACTAGGGCGACAAAGGCGGCAGGGCGTGGTGCTGGCCACCCACCCCTCGTGTACCGTTCCGGCCTTTATAGGTGCTCGCGATCAGCACTTGCCCCAAAAGTCTGCAAAGGCTATACGGGGGATCTTTGTGCACTTGTGTCCCCCCCCGCCCCCCCCACACAGTCTGGCTAAGCTTTGGGGGGTGGGGTGCATCTTTATCTTTCCCTCCGCTCGCGCGTGCGGTGCATGCGGATGCACGCCTCGAATTCACGATCCGCACAGCCGCATGACTTGACAGCCTTAATAGGCGCTCACTGACAGCTACCTGGGGTCAGCGATGACAAACCCGGGGGTTGCTGCGGCCGCGGCTGGGATGCCTTCCGGCATACGTTACGCACGCGCGTGGAGATGATTGCGCGGGCGCGCTCGTCTGTTTTGTCCTGCGGGGAGCGGTGGCGCAGCGGTCAGCGCGCCCAGCCACCCAGGAAAGCCTGCGGCTCGAGTTGAATGACGAACGACGTAGGGGGCCCCCTCCTCTAGGTCAACTCGGTGTGTCGATGTCGCTCGGTGTGGGGAGCCAAAGGCGGCCGGCCGTGATGCTGGAAACCCACCCACCGCCTGCCACCATCGTGGTTTTTTTTGTCGTGACTGCTAGTCGCGAATAGCACTTGCCCGAACCGTCTGCTAAAGTCTATACGGGTAACCTTCGTCTTTACCTTTGTGCGAACTCTCGTGACCCGGAGAGAACCAAACCCATTCGCGTTCCGTGACCGCGTCACGTCGGTTGAGGCTCAAATTGGTGGAAATTCCACATTCCTATGGCAGGAGGAGGTAGGGGGCGGCGAGGGGGGAGATCTGACCGAAGTTAAACAAAAGGAGTGAATCAATGAACGTGACCACCTGTGGCTCGTTGCGTCGTGATGATCCTGGTTTCACGTCAACCTTCCCCTCCCCCCTCGGCTATTTGTGTGGCAGCCCCGGGGAGGGTTACGGACCGGCACTGGACCGACATCTTAATCAGAGGCGCCGGGGATCTCCCTCGCTACAATTATGCAAATAATTAATTAATGCCCCCCCCCCGCCCCTCGCCGCTGAAGCTCTCCGGCTCACGCGCCGCCCATTGGTAGCCTCGTCCACCTCTAGCTTCGTTATCTCGTGCTCACAAACACAGGGCTGGGGGAGACGTGCCAGTGTGAATGTGCAATGTTGAGACGTGCCAGTGTAAATATACAATGTTGAGACGTGCCAGTGTGAATGTGCAATGTTGAGACGTGCCAGTGTGAATGTACAATGTTGAGACGTGCCAGTGTGAATGTGCAATGTTGAGACGTGCCAGTGTGAATGTGCAATGTTGAGACGTGCCAGTGTGAATGTGCAATGTTGAGACGTGCCAGTGTGAATGTGCAATGTTGAGACGTGCCAGTGTGAATGTGCAATGTTGAGACGTGCCAGTGTGAATGTGCAATGTTGAGACGTGCCAGTGTGAATGTGCAATGTTGAGACGTGCCAGGGTGAATGTGCAATGTTGAGACGTGCCAGGGTGAATGTACAATGTCGAGACGTGCCAGGGTGAATGTACAATGTTGAGACGTGCCAGTGTGAATGTGCAATGTTGAGACGTGCCAGTGTGAATGTGCAATGTTGAGATGTGCCAGTGTGAATGTGCAATGTTGAGACGTGCCAGTGTGAATGTGCAATGTTGAGACGTGCCAGGGTGAATGTGCAATGTTGAGACGTGCCAGTGTGAATGTGCAATGTTGAGACGTGCCAGGGTGAATGTGCAATGTTGAGACGTGCCAGGGTGAATGTACAATGTCGAGACGTGCCAGGGTGAATGTACAATGTTGAGACGTGCCAGTGTGAATGTGCAATGTTGAGACGTGCCAGTGTGAATGTGCAATGTTGAGACGTGCCAGGGTGAATGTGCAATGTTGAGACGTGCCAGGGTGAATGTACAATGTCGAGACGTGCCAGGGTGAATGTACAATGTTGAGACGTGCCAGGGTGAATGTGCAATGTTGAGACGTGCCAGTGTGAATGTGCAATGTTGAGACGTGCCAGGGTGAATGTACAATGTTGAGACGTGCCAGGGTGAATGTGCAATGTTGAGACGTGCCAGTGTGAATGTGCAATGTTGAGACGTGCCAAGGTGAATGTGCAATGTCGAGACGTGCCAGGGTGAATGTACAATGTTGAGACGTGCCAGTGTGAATGTACAATGTTGAGACGTGCCAGGGTGAATGTACAATGTCGAGACGTGCCAGGGTGAATGTACAATGTTGAGACGTGCCAGGGTGAATGTGCAATGTTGAGACGTGCCAGTGTGAATGTGCAATGTTGAGACGTGCCAGTGTGAATGTACAATGTTGAGACGTGCCAGGGTGAATGTGCAATGTTGAGACGTGCCAGTGTGAATGTACAATGTTGAGACGTGCCAGTGTGAATGTGCAATGTTGAGACGTGCCAGTGTGAATGTACAATGTTGAGACGTGCCAGTGTGAATGTGCAATGTTGAGACGTGCCAGTGTGAATGTGCAATGTCGAGACGTGCCAGTGTGAATGTGCAATGTCGAGACGTGCCGGTGTGAATGTGCAATGTCGAGACGTGCCAGTGTGAATGTGCAATGTCGAGACGTGCTAGTGTGAATGTGCAATGTCGAGACGTGCCAGTGTGAATTAACAATCTTTAAAGGTGCCAATGTGAATGTGAAATTTTGAGACGTGCCGGTGTGAATGTACAATGTTTAAAGGTGCCAGTGTGAATTTGCAATGTTGAAATGTGCCAGTGTGAATTTACAATTTTGGACCACCGAAACAAACGAATATGTTTATATATTAAAATATCTATACAGCAAACCCTCAATTTAACATTTACAACTGTAAATCCACAATATTTACAATATTTACAATTGTAGATTTACTCTCCAACACGATGGCTCTGGCTGTGTGATGGGCTGTGTGTCTCACTGGCGCGACCACCGTTGCGATGATTCTCTTGCGTGGGTGCGCTTGCCTCTCACAGCGCAGTTGGCAGCGCCGCAGCTTGTGTTACACATAGACATGACATTAACCTGTTAATCCCCCTAATCTCTCTGCCTAATCTCTCCCATCAACATAGTGCCAATCTCCCATTAACACTGCTGTTGTGCGCATATGCGGGACGGTGCTCTTGTGCGGCGATGGAAGCTCATGTCATGCGAATCTCTCTCCTTAATCTCTCTCCCTAATCTCCCCCATTAACACAACTGACGTGCTTGCGTCCGGGGATGGAATTCCTTTCCAGCCCAGACTCCGCTTGCTTGCACATCACCACATATATAACGTCTTGTTGTAACAGCTCTCTCGTTGATCTTCTTGTTTTTTTTGGTAAAGTCACGTAGAAGGAAAATAATAAAATAATAAAAATAAAACATAATCAAATAATTCTCACGACGTTTCGGCCACAACGCAAGCTGCCTTCTCGACAGACCTGTTCTCCACCTGAAGACGGCTGCTTGCGTTGTGGCCGAAACGTCGTGAGAATTATTTTATTATGTTTTATTTTTATTATTTTATTATTTTCCTTCTACGTGACTTTACCGAAAGAACCAAGAAGATGAATCCCTGCAGTCACGAAAGCTTTAAATCGAAAGCTCTCTCGCTGGTTCAGCAGTTCCACTGCTGGATTATTTTTTTCCGCCTGAGGACGGCGCTTGTGTCGCAATCGCAACGTCGTGATTTATTTATTTATTTATTTTTCTACCTACGTGACTTTACCGAAAGAACCAAAGAGTATGGGCTGAAGTTGTAACTAATTGGCACGTTTTGATTACGTAACAAACCTTAGTGGATGTGTCGGGTGGTGGAGGGATACGACACATTCATACTTTACGCAATCTAGGCCAAAAACTTCTATCATGAATATTATTGGTCGCGAAAGCCCACTACATGTCAAACTGTTATTATTACCGTGTCGATTTTTTTTGTGTAAAGGATTAACAATGTTGCATTATTGCCATCACTGAACTACCAGTGAGTAGTTTGAGTGTGCTAGGGTGGTGGACTTAGTGCTCAAAATGCGTCATTTGGCCATTAACAGACACTCGGTATTCATACTGTCAACACCTTATCAGTTCCCTACCTTATCACAGACCAATTCAGGCCTTATTGGTCACCACATGTCCTTATAAATCTCAACGTTCATCTTACAAAGTCCCATCACAAGGGAGAAACACAAACGGCTATAGTACGCCGTATAGATCTGAAAACTCAATTTCCCTGTACAAGAATACGAGTAAACCGAATGCGTTGACAGGTATGGATATTCTTTGGACACCCCCCCCTCCTCCTATTAGTCTGTTAAACCGAGGGTGTGCTGTACTGTAATCTACATAAACAACAACGTCGTGCTGGAAATTACATTGTAAAAAGAAAAGGGAAGAGAAAGTCGAAAACACTGGGACTTGAATCAATCATTCTTTGGTTATTTCGGTAAAGTCACGTATAAAGATAAAATAATAAATTAAATAATAGCATACGACGTTTCGATAGCAACACAAGCAATCATCATCAGGTATAAATGAAATTGCAACAACAAATCTAACCAGAAAACTATAGACAGACATATAAGCAGACAGATATCACCAAGATACATAGAGAGAGCAACACAGGTACAGAGAGGGAGATCGTCTCTGTGGGGTGGCCTTAAATAGACAGGGGGCGGAGGCAGAGAGAGGGAGGAGGGTTAGAGAAAAAATGTACATGTCAATGAGTACGAAGAGACGCGTAGTAAAGTACGCAGGCTTGAACATAAAGAGAGAGGGGGAAAGAACTTTAATCAATCACCAGACCCCATTGTTTCATCAAGGCCAGGAGGTAAATTGATTTCAGAATCAAAATCCAGAGTGGCTGAGTGCAGAGTCGCTGAGTGTGGAGCTGCAGTGTGCAGAGTCACTGAGTGTGGAGTTGCTGAGTGTAGGATAAGTGAGTTGCAGAATAGATGAGAGCGGGGAAAAGTCAAGTGTATGTGACCGTACAGATAGTTGTAGGAGTGCCTACAACTGGCGCGAGAATAGGTGGAATAAAGTGTAAGCAGGTGACGTGTTCCAATGTGTCGGTGTGAGTCATTTAACAAGAGACTACACTAGTACAGTCCTAACTGGTTGTTGTGTGTTGGAGAGTAAACCCACTGCAACATTTACAATTATAGTGTAACGTATAGTGTAGTGTATAGTGTAGTGTATAGTGTGTAGTGTAGTGTATAGTGTAGTGTATAGTGTAGTGTATAGTGTAGTGTGTGTTGGAGAGTAAACCCACTACAATATTTACAATTTGAGTTCCGTGACGTTTCGCCGGTGATTACAACAACGAGCAGCATCAGGCGACAGCCACAGAGTCGCAGAGAAATCCTTCTGCTGTTTCGGTTTTAAACTGAAGGCTGGGTGAATGTAATGCTGTCACTTGTGAGACAACTCAGGCGCGAATAACACACTGGGTTGTAAAATTACTCATTTAAATTACAGTGGACATTCATTTCCGCTTAGGTTATTCATAGTTAATCGGCACATAATTACATAAATATTTACGCGATCTAAACCAAAAAAAAACCTTTATTATGGATAATATTGCTCGCGAAATCAGAATCTTTACTTGGTGCTGGAGGATGATGAATCCTATGAGCTGTGAAGCTCTTTGTCGCTGATGTCCTGTCGGTAATTGTGATGGCCACGTGATTTTGATTTTAGCATGGGGTGGCTGCAGAGGCAGACTGAGGCTATGAGGGTCCTACGGCTGACAGGAGGGAAGGGCCTACGTTATTATCTGTGAAGTATTGGAAATGACGGCAGGAAACTCCTTGACGGGTAACACACTTCTTTTATTAAATCTTCGCTTATCTCGATACAACGTGTGGTCTCTATTCTTCCGAGTACGGTCACCAGACACCGGTACAACTCGTAACCCCTATTCTTCTTATAACACACTGTACTCGTCTCGTGTAGACCCTCCGCCTCTGTCTACACTCTTCACTCGTCTCGTGTAGACTCCAGGCTTATGGCTACACACACCTCACTCGTCTCGTGTAGACTCGTCTCGTGTAGACCCTATGCCTCTGGCTACACACACATCACTCGTCTCTTGTAGACTCTTCTCGTGTAGACTCGTCTCGTGTAGACCCTATGCCTCTGGCTACACACACATCACTCGTCTCGTGTAGACCCTAAGCCTCTGGCTACACACTCTGCATGCTGACACTGCATGCTCACCCTACACTCCGCCTCTGGGTTACACAGAGTCCCGGTCCTTACAGGACAGCGGGACTGGGTACCGCAGGGCCCTATCTCTTCCTCCCGTCTTCAGTCTTCGCTGGTTACACTCTCCCCGTGCGCCTGTGCGCATCACCTTATATAGTCCCTCCTCCCGGGAGACGGAGCGGATGCGGACCTCGATGCGAGCATCGCTTCTTAGTGAACCAATCACAACGCGCTATCTCTACGATCCTCTTTTCCCCAACGCGTGTTTCCACTCACCAACCAATCACGCCGCGCTGCCACCCGATCACTCCCACACCAGCGCGTCACCGGCACCCAGCCAATCAGCACCACACAACCCACGATCCCGCGCTGACCCCTGATCCCTCACCGTCAGCGCACGTCACCACACACACATCCAATCACGACGCGCTGGCACCTGATCGCTACCCCAGCGCGTATCACCACTACATCTGTATTCCATATTGCTAAGACAATATATATTACATTATCAAACATTTATTTACGTATCGATTTACATTTAACACGTTTATTCGACTAAACGTAAATTCGTCAAACGTAAGCACTGCTTTTTTGTGAGTTTAGTTTGTTGTCCTTTCCCTGCACCTCCGATTAGCATGGTCGGCTATGTACAGTGCAAAAGAAGTTCAACAAACCACTTAAAATGTGTTTTTATCAGATCAGGTCCCACTGATGGCTCAACGAAGTGGCTTATCATCATCACGCGGCAATTTATAGCAGCCACATACTCGAAAGGCGTAATGTTGCGTCAAAATGTGGAGGGAAAAAGCAGAGGACCCGGAGAAAAATCCATGCGACCACATAAACTCCAAATGTACATCAAGCGTCAGGGCCGGGATCGAACCCATCCCTCTCTCTGGTCTATCACGTGACCTGCTGCCAGTCAGGGCTGCTGTAGCTGCAGATCCCCTTCCCTGCCAGCAACCAGCGCTATGCTGTTAAGTCAATCACTACACTCATTGATTCTCACAAACATTACATGTGTCACAGCTTTTGCTACTTTGGCAAAGTTGCACGACCGGTGTCATCGTAATGAATAATACATTAATAGCTCAGTGGTCTTCGCCTGGTAGGTGTGGGGTGGCTTTAGTGTTGTATGTGTATGTGTCCGTGTGTCTTGTACTTTGCACTACTGTCGTGTTTTGTATTGTTTGTTGTTGTAACATTCATACCCCGTGTCGCTGCTGGAAATCTGTGAAAAAGAGCTTCATAGCTCATCGGATTCCTTCTCCAGTATAAATAAATCTTAATCCGATTCTGTAATTTAAAGAAAAAATCACGATACATTTTCCATGGCCATCGCTCATCTGCCACTTCAACGTGGAACGGAGGGCCTTGAACTCGGGTGGACAACACACACGAGGGCCTGAGGCAATGAGTTGCCTCCCGGTTAGTCCGGCCCTTGGGGTGGATGGGATTGCCAGGCAACGTGATGGGCCCGCATGCCCGTGGCATATATACCGCTAAACCAGAGGCGAATCATCGTACGCTGGGCTCGCAAAGACAAGGCGGTACAGCAAGAGGACCGATCTTCACTCTATTCTATCTGTACAGGGATAGAGCGTTGTTCCCTCGCTCAAGGCATGAGGGGTTCCTCGGGGCGCTCCGGTTTCCGACTCCCAAACGTGAATAATAACAAACAAAAAACATTATGATTAATAATCCACACAACTCATTATGAATTATAATAATTAACACGAAGAATTATGAATAATAATACACACAACTCATTCTATTTTTGGGTCTTTCGGTAATAACAAAAAACTACGACGTTTCGATCGCAACACCAGCAATCGTCATCAGGAGAAAAAAGAGTGGGAAAGCTGCTGAAGCAGGCTGTTTTTGAAGGTTTGAAATGGGCGTAGCCCAAGGGTCATGCACGAAGTGGGCGGGGCTAGTGATGTTAAAGTGAGAAATTTGCAAGTCAATGTAAGTTTGGAGAGCTACCTCCACAACGACGGCGCAGAGGTGGCCATTGTATTGTGAGAGATTGGCAAGTCAATGTAAGATCGCAGAGCCACCATTGAGCCATCTGGTCTCTTTTCAATTAAAACATCCAAGAATGGTAACTTGCCGTCCTTTTCCACCTCCATGGTGAATTTGATGGCTGGGTGTATGGAATTTATGTGGTTGAGGAATTGGTTTAGAGCTGGTCGGCCATGTGGCCAGATAACGAACGTGTCATCTACGTACCTCTTCCACAAGGACGGACCAAGAGTGGATGCCTGGATGGCATCTGTCTCAAAATTTTCCATGAAAACATTGGCTACAACTGGAGATAATGGAGAACCCATTGGGGTACCTTCAACTTGTTAGTAGAATGTTCCATCCCAGGTGAAGTAAGTGTTGGTGAGGCAGTGTCTCGCCAGAGCCGGTACATCAGCATTCAGTCCTTGTTGGACCAAATCTTCAATGATTGCAATGGTGTCAAGCACAGGAACTTTGGTAAACAAAGAGACCACATCGAAACTAACGAGCAAATCACCTGGAGACAGTGAGATGTCCTTAATTAACGATACCAAGTGATCTGAGTTGAGTACAGCTAAGGTGGTCTTACCAGTGAATGATTGTAAGGCGTTAGACAGAAACCGGCCAGCTTGTAGGTGGGTGAGTCAATGATGGAGACGATTGGACGAAGGGGTGTCCGCTCTTTTTGGATTTTTGGTAAGCCATACAGTCTGGTGGTCTAGCAGCAGAGGGTTTTAAGGAAAACCGTTTGGTTGGTTCGATCAAAGATGTCGAATCAGTGATGATAATGTTGGTTTTCGTAATGAGGCGGTTGGTGGGATCTCTTCATTTTGGTATAGCTACCATCATTAAGTAGGTCCTGAATTTTGTTATTGTGTGTGGTTTTGTCCATGATGACTGTGGCATTGCCCTTGTCGGTTGAGAAGATGACAATGTCATCTCTATTTTTCAATTGAGAAAGCTCAAGGCGCTCATCCTTGCTGATGTTGCTAATAGGTGTCTTAGCGTTTTTGAGGATTGCAGCGATTTCCGATCTTGCCAACGTCTGCAGTGATGTATCCCAAACCCTCAAGGGCCACGTAGACCTGGGCAATGATACCATCAACTGGGATGTGTTTAGGGGTGACTGCGAAATTCAACCCTTTGGCTAGAACCGATTTTAGGCTGTCTGAATTTGACTGTTACTCTGATTGATAACAATCTTGTCAACGTCTAACTTTTTGATGTGTGGATCTGGCTTCTTCTTGCAAAGGAGGTTGAACTTGGAAATCAAGTTATCTTTACATTTCGCTGACATTGAGGCGGCTGAAGAGGCTGCCATGTTATCTACATGTTCCTAATCAGATGTAGACATTTTTTCCGTCAATGTTAAGTGTGATTTCAGGAGAGTCTTGTCTAAATTGTCTCGTTCAAATCGGAGCAACCTTACTTTACCGAAAGACCCAAGAATATGAATTCCTGCAGTTATGAAAGCTTTAAGTCAAGATACAACTCATTATGAATAATAAACACCACAAATTATGAATAATGATAAACACAACTCATTATGAATAATAGTGATAAACATAACTCATGAATAATGATAATAATGACAGACACAACTTGTGAATATAAAGTGATAACACAACTCATCTTAAATAATACTAAGCAACATAACTCGGCATCAATCAGCTGAGAACATCTTAGAAATAAAGACCGCATTGTAGCAGTGGCATCATCATCAGCAACAGCAGTAGCAGGACCCTCCTGATCATGACTCACACGACTTAGCATGACCCTTCTGGATAAGTATTACTACTAACAACCTACTCGTCGAGTTTCCTGACTGGCTGCTGGCTGGACTCCTCTCCACCCCACCGAAGCTAGCTGGGTAGCTGGCTACGTGGCATTTTTGCGAGTAACAAATAAGCGTAGATATGAATTGACACAGCACCAGAAGTGAGAAAACCTTTAATAACAATATAAATAGTCGATGAAAGCGACGCCAAAAAGGTGGAAGTAATGAATACAATTTGTGCTCAGATTGTCATTAATATTGATCTATATTTAATCAATACCATACGTATGTACTTTATACAAACAAGAAACACACTCGCGGTACACACATTGTCACAGGCACAGGAGCGAGAATAGGAAATGTCTCGAGTCTGTGTTGGAACGGTGGGGGGCGGCAGGGAGTCGACAGCGCGGATGTCTGGAAATTGCAGAGGGCAGGCACAGCAGAGGAGAATGAGTGACAGCCCCACCGAGTGAGATGAGAGGGGAGTGAGATGAGAGGGGAATGGAGTGAGATGAGAGGGGAGTGGAGTAAAATGAGAGGGGAATGGAGTGAGATGAGATGAGAGGGGAGTGGAGTGAGATGAGAGGGGAGTGAGATGAGAGGCGAGTGGAGTGAGATGAGAGGAGAGTGGAGTGAGATGAGAGGGGGTGGAGTGAGATGAGAGGGGAGTGGAGTGAGATGAGAGGGGAATGGAGTGAGATGAGAGGGGAGTGGAGTGAGATGAGATGGGAGGGGAGTGGAGTGAGATGAGAGGGGAGTGAGATGAGAGGGGAGTGGAGTGAGATGAGAGGGGGTGGAGTGAGATGAGAGGGGAGTGGAGTGAGATAAAAGTTCACTCTGATCTTGACTCGATACACAATTTAAATCGATAAATTAACAACAACAATAACAAAATCCGTCACAATGTCATTAATCCGGTAGAATGTTTACCCTTTCTCTACCATGCACTCACGCGTGTGTGTCGTGTTGTTGGTTGTTGTAGCGTTCTGACCCCGTGCCCCGACTGGACATCCGTGAAAAACGATCTCCACAGCGTATCGGATTCCTCCTCCTCCGGTGTAAATACAGATTCATTAGGCAGTCAGAGGGCCGCGCGTTCGTTGCGATGGGGCGAACTTCGTTTAAGTGTGAGCAGAGCCGACGCGCCCAATTGGGACTCGACCGCTCACTTGTAATGCGGAGGGCGGCCTGCGGTGCCAATTAAAGCGGAAGGCCAATTACGCACCAACCGAGACCCACAGCGGCCGCGAGCGGCATAGGTGAGAGAGAGAGAGGGAGAGAGAGGGGGAGAGAGAGAGAGAGAGAGCAACGCGAGATGTTGACTACCTCGTCTGGTGTCCAGGAGGTCGTGAGTTCCAGCCCGACCCTGACGCCTGCTGCTGTATATTTAGAGTCTGCGTGGCTCTCTCTCTCTCTTCCCGTGGTCGCGTAGATTTTTCTCCAGTTCCCGCGGTTTTCCCTCTCCACATTTAGAAACAACACCACGCGTTTACAGTATTTGACTGTGACACATTTCCAAGTGGGGATGATAAGCCACATGGTTGAGCTATCATTTGTGATCGACAGGTCGCTTCTGAAATAGAGCTGCACAGCTCAGTGTGGTCTTACCAGGTAAATAAAAAAAATGTTTAGTTTAGGAGGTTGGACTTCTTTCGCGCCGTACGTAGCCAACCGTTGCTAATCCCGCGGTGTGGAACATCGCTCTTGAGAACACTCCAGTGCGCCTTACTGCTTCCCATGCACGCGGTGTGCACGTTCAGCGCTCCTAGCCCGGCAGTGGAAATTCCACGTTTCTATGGCAGGGGTCAGTGTGAGCCAGATAGCTCGTGTTTCGAGAGCAATGCATTGTGGGTGTATTGTCACACGTCGAGGTGCGTGAGAGAGAGGGCGAGAGAGGAAGAGAGAGAGACGTGGCCACGTATCTGGGGTCGACCTTCCATCATCATCATCAGTGGATAGATCACTGATGATGATGACGATGCAAAGTGATTGGGCATGGGCAGAGGGGATGCCACGGCGGTGGGATGTTCTCTTTCTCGCCTGGTATGCAGGAGGTCGGGGGTTCGATCCCACTCCACTCCCCTCCACGCGTTTAGGGGATTTCGCTGCTCATATTTCCACACGATGATAAGCCACTTCGTTGGGCTATCATTCGTGATGGCCAGGCCAGGGCTGCTGAATAGAGCTACATAGCTCAGTGGGCCCTACCTGGTATATGTTTTGCTATGTATAGAAATAATCTCGGGTGCAGGGCAGGCGCTGCGGGTGACGTGGGCAGACCACAGGCAGGACGAGAGATGGCGATGGAGTTTGGGAGGCCTTCGTCACCCAGCAGGAGATAGATCTCGGCTAAGGTTGATGGTGAGAATGGTGATTACAACCTGTCCATATGTGAACTCACCCCAACCTCCCTGTCCAACCCCCTGGGGGTGGGGGGTCCGGTCAATCGCGGTGACGGGAGCGGAGGGAGCGAGGGAGGGGAGGGAGGGAGAGGAGCGAGCGAGCGAGGGAGAAGAGGGAGGGGAGCGAGGGAGGGGAGGGAGAGAGGGAGAGGAGCGAGGGAGGGTTAAAGAGGATTGGGGTAGCGCAGGGGTCAGAACACCGCTAAACCCGAGCCCAGGGGTCGGCAACCAAAATAACAAGCAGAGACTTTTTTATTTATTTATAGAAATTCGGTAAAACCGTCAGTCCGCAGTGCACGGCGTGGTGAGCACGAGAGCGGCGGGTCCTTCGCCACGTGACCAAGCGGCAGTCCTTGAAGAGCCGCATGCGGCCCGCTCCGTGCCAGATCGGCTGCCCCATCCCCCCCGAGCGCCCTTCCACTCTAAGCCCCTGCCCTACCCTGCCCCTCCATGCTCTGCCCCTTCCTGCCCTGCCCCGCGACGTCTGCTGTCGCGTACTGGGCAGCTAACGTCATAGCCCGGGCTGTAGCGGCTTTCCACCAGCCGCCGGCCGCCCTAGTTAATTCCTCTCTGGTTAATACCACCCTGGTTAATCCCGCGGTGGCTTTGTGATTCACCACAACACTTAAAACGCACCGTTGGCATATTTATTTTGCGACTAATCTGCTCTACGACGACGCCGGTGATTATTCTGCGTGGTGCATTCACTGTATGTGTGATAGACTTCTTTCACACCGTACGTAGCCAACCGTGCGAATCGGAGAGATTTGTGTCCGGGTATGGCCTGTGCCTCTAACAGGGAGACGGTGCTTGCCTCTAAACATCTTGGCAGTTCACCAGCATTGGCTGTGAACCACATTGGTTGCGAGGCGCCGCGGTGGCGAGATGTTAACTCCCTCGCCTGGTCTACAGGAGGTCGTGGGTTCGCTCTTGACCCTGACGATGCCTGAGTGAGATGTTAACTCCCTCGCCTGGTCTGCAGGAGGCCGTGGGTTCGATCCTGACCCTGACGATGCCTGAGTGAGTCTGTGAGATGTTTACTACCTCGCCTGGTGTACAGGAGGCCGTGGGTTCAATCCTGACCCTGACGATGCCTGAGTGAGTCTGTGAGATGTTAACTCCCTCGCCTGGTGTACAGGAGGTCGTGGGTTCAATCCTGACCCTGACGATGCCTGAGTGAGTCTGTGAGATGTTTACTACCTTGCCTGGTATACATGGGGGTCGTGGTCGCATGGATTTTTCTCCGGGTCCTCCGTTTTTTTCCGTCCACGTTTAGAATCAATATCACGTGTTTAGAGTATTTGGCTGCTATACATTTCCACACAATGGTAAACCACTTCGTTGAGCTATAATTTGTGGCCAGGTCGCTTTTGCAATAGAGCTACATCGATTAGTGGGGGATTACCTGGTAAAATATTAATAGTTTCACAGTAAAAACTAGAGAAGGCTGACTGCTGATGAGACGCTGAATGTCGAAACACGTGCATAGTTTTGCTTGCACTGAATCGATGTTTGCTGAACGTATGAACTCGTGGATGGAACCCGTGTGGATGATGGGATGTCTAAAACATATATTACGTGGAGGAGACATATGGAGGCGTTTTCCGGGTCAACATAGATCGTTGGTATAACGTTGGGATAACGTTGGTATGTGGTTAAAATCGTCGGGCCAACGTTGTACCAACGTCCCTTTTTCTGAGCAGCTACCCAGTAATGCAAAGTGTTGAGTGAGCAAGCTAGTGAGGCAAACAAGCAACGTTGGGTAAACGTTTGCAAGTGTTTTGGAGGCGTTGGACCTACGTTGTCCTAACGTTGGCTTAACGTTGGCTCAACGTTCCGTGTCTACTGGGTAGCTAAACATGCGACGTTGGCACGTGGTTGGAAACGTTGGTCAAACGTTGGCTCAACGTCGGGCCATGGTTCCACGTTTGAGCGGGTGCCCTGCTCAAGGGACATGCGTGGATACCTGGCGGCTGTGCTCAAGATCCAGCAGGTCACGTAGGTCACGCAGGTCAAGCGAGACAAGCAGGTCACGCAGGTCACGCAGGTCACGCAGGTCAGGCAGGTCACGCAGGTCAAGCAGGTCAAGCAGGTCCAGGAGGTCAGGCAGGTCACGCAGGTCAAGCAGGTCACGCAGGTCAAGCGAGACAAGCAGGTCAGGCAGGTCAAGCAGGTCACGCAGGTCAAGCGAGACACGCAGGTCACGTAGGTCAAGCAGATCACGCAGGTCCAGCAGGTCACGTAGGTCAAGCAGGTCACGCAGGTCCAGTAGGTCAAGCAGGTCAAGCAGGTCACGCAGGTCAAGCAGGTCACGCAGGTCAAGTAGGCCAGGCAGGTCACGTAGGTCAAGTAGGTCACGCAGGTCAAGTAGGTCAAGTAGGTCAGGCAGGTCACGCAGGTCAAGCAGGTCCAAGAGGTCAAACAGGTCAAGCAGGTCACGCAGGTCATGCAGGTCAGGCAGGTCAGGCAGGTCACGCAGGTCAGGCAGGTCACGCAGGTCAAGCAGGACAAGCAGGTCACGCAGGTCAGGCAGGTCACGCAGGTCAGGCAGGACAAGCAGGTCAAGCAGGTCACGCAGGTCACGCAGGTCAAGCAGGACAAGCAGGTCCAGGAGGTCACGCAGGTCACGCAGGTCAAGCAGGTCAAGCAGGTCCAGCAGCAGTGCCCTCATTATGTAAATGAGAGTGACGAGATGTACATGTTGTTGTTGTTGTTTTTAATTAATTTCCGGTAGTTGTATTCTTTATTTTTGTACATCCAGCACCGTGACCTCATGCTCGTGACACCAACGCGACGCACGTACACACACCACGGGGGCACAAACGTGGCCCCGAAAAGCTTTTTTTCGTCATTTACTTCCTGGAACGAAACGTCGGACATCGCGCCGAACGCACATCGCGAGAGAGCCACACTGAGCGTGAGAGAGAGTGGGGACACAGAGAGAGAGAGACAGCGAGAGACAGCGCGAGAGAACTCAACACTGTTAGCAACTCGGAGCATTTGCCTCTACAAAGCTCAACTTATGGCTGGTTTCGAGTACCACTCGGAGTCTGCCGTTGCAAGACTCGACACTATTGACAGTCACGAGTGCAATGCCGGAGTTTGCCTATGCAGGAGAGCGTGAGAGAGAGCGTGAGAGAGTTAGAGAGCGAAGAAAGTAGCACGCATGTATTTTTTTGCACAATGGTAACACACGTAATACCTTTCATTTAAAAAGGGGGGGGGGGAGCACAAAGCAAAACAAAAAAACCCGAAATGATGAACGAAGCAAAGTGCCGACTTAACCGAGCATCTTCTTGTTTCCTCTGATCGTAAACAAGAGAGCGAGAGTGAGAGAGCGTGAGAGAGAGAGAGAGTGGAGGAGAAAGAGAGAGCGAGAGAGCCCCGGAACTTGCTTAGCGTCGATGTCCGCTCCGATCTCCCTCTCGCCGACACTGCGACTCGTTATAAAACATTTACAATCACTGTGCACGCGCACACGCGCACACACAGACAACTAAACCATTTGCACAGAAATCACAACACTCGCATCATCGACACACGTCCGCTTCTTGTGTCAACGCGTAGGGTGGTGTTATCATCATCATCATCATTTATGTGCTGATTACCTTGATTCAATACGTGGGAATATCTCCCAACTCACGACACCAAAGACAGAGATCCCCGTGTAAGCCTGAACAGACTGTTGGGGTAAGTGCTGTGATAGCGAGCAGCACCTATGAAGGCCGGCACGGCAAACGAGGCCTTGCACCACGCCGAGCCACCTTTGTCTCCCCGGTGGCGATGTTTTTTTTTTTACACACAGCGCATCAGGAATTCATTTGAGGCTCAGTCCCGGTTCGGATAAATCGTCACCGGTGTTTGGTGGCCGTGAGCGGGAATCGAACTCGGGTGGCAGCCGTGTTGGTCGTGCAGCGCACGCCAATCGCTACTACACGACCGCTCCCCACCAGCAGCAGCAGCAGCAGCGCCACCACCACCACACACAGGGCAGGGACGACTCACAAGAAACACTTACACCAGTGGCTCACAGGGGTGTGACGAAGAGGAGGAGGGGGGTCACAACGGGTCCATGATGGCCTAGAGCCAGCGCCGCTCATCATCCTAGATTGTTGATCCTGGGTGTCGCCACGCGGGTTGTTGATATTTTGTTGTTGACGTTGTTGTTGTTGATGATTCTGGCTGTTGACCCAGGAGAGCCTCACTGAATCCCGTGGCTCAATCTGTCTCTCAGGAGGGTCCTCCAGCGAAGTTGTCGCGAGCGAGGGGCCCCCACGCGGCGGCCGCTGGCACGGCGGGCGGCGGTTGGAGGCAGCAGCAACAGTGAGGGGTGGGTGGATGACACACGGATGCGCCCTTCTTACCCGTGGCCGGGCGTCGAGGAGGAGCCGTAGCGTTGTGTCGCCAGCAGAAGGCGGTTCACGTTCAGTAAAACTGCGGACTCCCACCTGTTCCTCCAGTGCGGGGATTGAGCGTTGCCCCCTCTCACGCATGGGTCATCTCCGGGTGCTCTGGTTTGCTCCCACGCGTAAATTGCCCGATAACACCACCATGTAGAGGGGACCGCAGAGCTTGGGGGGACAATTGTCAGTGGTTGCGGCTCCTCGTCACCGCGCGGCTGCTTCTGCTGCTGCCTTTCCGCTCCTTGTCTGTGGTCCCTCCTCTCCTGGTGCCTCGAAGCCTCCCCTTCCCTTCTCCCTTCCTCCGAGAGCGAGTGAGCGAGTATACCGCGCAGCGTTACCAGTTGACGTACATCTCCACTCCGTGTAATCCCAACTGAGAAATCTGCGTGGTGCAATTTCTCAAATATGGACTGCCAACGCCTGCACGCCTACTCCCGGCAAATCTTTATCTGCCACTGCATAATGCCGCAGGCAATAACGCACGACCCGCGAGCATTAACCAGGGCGGCCGCTGTATTCGAACCGGTGAACCTCTGCCGCGAGCGGAAAAACGCGAAAAACCCGCCAGGCCGGAGCCACAGCGAGTTGGAACAAAAAACAATTCCATCAAAACCTTAGCAGCACGTAAAAACGCAAACACATGACCCCCCCCCCCCCCCACCGTATAGCCTCAGCAGGCCGTTGGGGCAAGTGCTGTTCGCGAGCAGCACCTATGAAGGCATGCACGACACACGAGGGGGAAGGGTGGCTATCACCACGCCCGGCCGAATTTCGTCTCCCTAAGTGGTGACGTTTACACATCGCACCAGGTACTCATTTGAGGCCGAGTCGACCTAGGGTAGGCCCATGACCGGTTCAGATAATCGTCCCCGGTGTTGGTGGCCGTGAACTCGAGTGGCTGGCTTTGGAGCGCTGTTCACTAAACGCTTACACTACCGCTCTCCAAAAACGTAAACACACGCACACACAAAGACAAAGATCCCCCGTATAGCCTCAAAATACTGTTTGGGCAAGTGCTGTTAGCGAGCACCTATGAAGGCCAGAATGGTACACTAGGGGGCGGCGGGTAGCCAATAACACGCCCGACCGCCTTTGTCTCCCCAGTCACTATGTTTTACACATCACACCAGGTACTCATTTGATAGCTGTGGCGACCTAGGGGAGACCCAGGACCGGTTCAGATAATCGTCACCGGTGTTGACCGTGAGCGGGAATAAAACGCTAGTCACTGGGTTAATAGTGCAGGGCGCTAACCGCTACACTACTACTCTCCACACACAAAGACAAAAATCTCCCGTATAGCCTTAACAGACTATTGGGGCAAGTGCTGTTAGCGAGCACCTATGATGACCGACACAGCACCCGAGGGGGTGGGTGGCCAGCACCACGCCCGACCGCCTTTGTCTCCCTAGTGGCGATGTTTGCACATTGCACCAGGTACTCGTTTGAGGCTGAGTCGACCTAGGGGAGGCCCAGTTCAAATAATCGTCACCGGTGTTGGCCGTGAGCGGAAAACGAAATCGCGTCACTGTGTTCGTTACACAGCGTAGCACTAACCGCGACTACACTACCGATCCCACACACACACACGCGCGCACACACCAACAAAGACAGTGGCTCCGATGAAGCCATTGTCAGATAATGAGCCAGCAACAGCTGTGACACGTGGGTTCGACTCCGGGTGCGATGGCCTCAGCCCGGCCGCCCAAGGACTGCGCAAGCGAACATCACTCGTCCCTGCGCTCGGATGAACTTCAGCCAGGTAGTTAACATCTCGGCACGGTGGCGAGATGTTAACTACCTCGCCTGGTGTACAGGAGGTGGTGGGATTGGTCCCGACCCTGACGCCTGCTGTATATTTGGAGTTTGCGGTGTATCTCTCTCTCTCTCTCCGTGGTCGCGTAGATTTTTCTCCGGCTCCTCGGGTTTTTCCCCTCCGCATTTAGAATCGAAGTCACCACGCGTTTAGAGTTATTTTGCTACTGCTACACATTTCCACGTGATGACGATGATGATAAGCCGCCACTTATCGTTGAGCTATCATATGTGATGGCAAGGGTGGCTTCTGAAAAAGAGCTACGTCGCAGCTCAGTGGTGGGGGACCTTACATCGTAAAATAAAAATAGCAAAAAAAGTTAAAACATTTTTTTAAATGGTACGACAAAAATAAAAATTGAAAGTTAAAAAACTATTTAAAAATTTTGGAATTTTTAAAAAGAAAAAGGAGAAAAATTGTGAAAAAAATTGTAAAAAATGAAAAAAAGTGTCAAAAATAGTTTGAAAAAGTTTAAAAAGTCGTAACAAAAAACCCAACCTCGCCCCGACAACTCACGCGGCAGGAGCCCCACTCAGCTCCCACAGCGTCCCCCGGTCACTTGGCAAACTGTGGGCGGCGACACCGGTGGCCATTCGACGGCGCCGGCTCTCGCGAGCGACGTCACGGGGGGGAGGGGCTTCTTGAGCGTCCGCGAGCAAGCGACGCGGCAGCAACGGCGCGGAGTGTTTCGCAGCGACTGCGACTCCGATGGCGTTCGCCCTCGTGAGAAGGCGAGATGTGGGTGATGCGGCGAGAGAGACACCCCCAATGAGGGGTGGGGGGGGGGGAGTTGGGGAAGAGTTAACAACCTGAGCATCGAGGCCCACGTGAGGCTTCGGAACGATTGGATGCCACTGGGAGGAGATTCCACCGCAGGGCTTTTGAGTAAAATTTTATGGACAGAGCTTGACTAATACTACCTATACACTAACACTGCCTATAGACTAACACTGCCCATAGACTAACACTGCCCATAGACTAACACTGCCCACAGACTAACACTGCCCACAGACCAACACTGCCCACAGACCAACACTGCCCACAGACTAACACTGCCCCATAGACTAACACTGCCCACAGACTAACACTGCCCACAGACTAACACTGCCCACAGACTAACACTGCCCACAGACTAACACTGCCCATAGACTAACACTGCCCATAGACTAACACTTCCCATAGACTAACACTGCCCATAGACTAACACTGCCCACAGACTAACACTACCCACAGACTAACACTGCCCATAGACTAACACTGCCCATAGACTAACACTGCCCACAGACTAACACTGCCCACAGACTAACACTGCCCACAGACTAACATTGCCCACAGACCAACACTGCCCACAGACTAACACTGCCCACAGACTAACACTGCCCATAGACTAACACTGCCCATAGACTAACACTGCCCATAGACCAACACTGCCCATAGACCAACACTGCCCATAGACTAACACTGCCCATGGACTAACTGGCCATAAACCAACACTGCCAATAGACTAACACTGCCCATAGACTAACACTGCCCACAGACCAACACTGCCCACAGACCAACACTGCCCATAGACTAACACTGCCCACAGACTAACACTGCCCATAGACCAACACTGCCCATAGACTAACACTGCCCATAGACTGACACTGCCCATAGACTAACACTGCCCATAGACTAACACTGCCCACAGACTAACACTACCCATCGACTAACACTGCCCATGGACCAACACTGCCCATAGACTCCCCGAGTCGTTGAGTCAAAAATAAATACAAAAATCTGGAGAAATGTGAACGAGAGATGCGGAATGTTTGCGAATGTCATTTGTCGGATTCGTTCAAGTCGAGCGTGGTGCTGTGTGGTGGCCCCTGAGCCCGTGGTGGTGTAAATTCCACGTTTCTATGGCAGCGGACCGGGTCTACGCACTTGTGGGTCATCGATCACTCCGCCACTCCGAGCCTCAACCACACGCTCGCCGGGAGGAGCGAGGGTAGGAGGTGAGGGGGAGGGGCCAAGGGGGGGTGAGGGGCAGGGTCTGGCGAGCGGGGGATTGAGGGAGGGGCGGGGTGGGTTCCCCCATGTATGAATTCTCACCCCACCCCGAACCCCTTTCATAATCCCGGCACCTGAACCCCTCCTGCTCACCCTCCCAACCCACTCCCCACCACCAGCTGACCAGTTGACCCCACTGGAGTGGCCATGAGATAGTTGAATCCGCTGGAGTGGCGATAAGAAAGTTGACCCCGTTGGAGTTGCTTTGAGCAAGTTGACCCCGTTGGAGTGGTGATGAGAGAGTTGACCCCGCTGGAGTGG
>NC_136146.1:9913113-9993873 GCF_965212315.1 Lampetra planeri
CACGATTTACAGCGAGAGTGTATGTCTTGCACATCGGACCCGAAGTTCAATGTTCCATCGAGAACTCAGACGCGCGGATCCTGAGCTCAAAGTCCCCTCGTAAGTCAGCCTGAACAGATAAGAGACTGAATTGGTGAGTGTCTAGACAGGTGAGAGACTGAACCGGTGAGAGCATGAACAGGTGACAGACGGAAGTTAATGGGCAGTGTTGCGTCTATGGACTGTGTTGAGTCTATGGGCAATGTTGAGTCTATGGGAGGTATTGAGTCTATGGGGCAGTGTTGAGGCTATGGGCAATGTTGAGTCTATGGGAGGTGTTGAGTCTATGGGGCAGTGTTGAGTCAATGGGCAGTGTTGCGTATATGGCAGTGTTGAGTCAATGGGCAGTGTTGCGTCTATGGGCAGTGTTGCGTCAATGGACAGTGTTGAGTCTATGGACAGTGTTGAGTCTATGGGCAGTGTTGAGTCTATGGGGCAGTGTTGAGTCTCTGGGCAGTGTTGAGTCAATGGGCAGTGTTGAGTCTACGGGCAGTGTTGAGTCAATGGGCAGTGTTGAGTCAATGGGCAGTGTTGCGTATATGGCAATGTTGAGTCTATGGGCAGTGTTGAGTCAATGGGCAGTATTGAGTCTATGGGCAGTGTTGCGTCGATGGTTAGTGTCGATGGGTAGTGTTGCGTCGATGGGTAGTGTGTATGTATGTTGAATTTCTTGCATACCGTACGTAGCCAACCGTGCTAATCGGAGGTACGAAATGATCATTGCAGGGATCGCCCCCCCCCACTTAAGTCCCCCCAGGATCGCCGCGCGTGTCAGCGGAACGACAACGATCGCAGCATCCGCACGGTAATTGCCTGTAATGGACTCCTCGCGCGAGGGCGTCATCAGGAGGCTGACAGGCCCGGGCTGACAGGCCATCATCTACCCCCCACACACCCCCACCTCGTTATAGAAGGCCAGGGTCGCGCGCCACCCCACCCCAACCCACCCCTCATCATCACCACCAACACCACCGCCACCACCACCGCCACCCTCCCATCCTGTCTGGGAGTCGGATCTCCTGTCACCTCACTCTGCTCCTCGTTGCAACCCCCCCCCCCCCAACCTAGATGGCGTCTCCCCCTCCCCTCGTCTCCCCCCTCCCCTCGTCTCCCCCCTCCCCTCGTCTCCCCCCTCCCCTCGTCTCCCCCCTCCCCTCGTCTCCCCCTCCCCCTCGTCTCCCGCTCCCCTCGTCTCCCCCCTCCCCTCGTCTCCCCCCTCCCCTCGTCTCCCCCTCCCCTCGTCTCCACCCTCCCCTCGTCTCCCCCCTCCCCTCGTCTCCCCCCTCCCCTCGTCTCCCCCCTCCCCTCGTCTCCCCCTCCCCTCGTCTCCCCCCTCCCCTCGTCTCCACCCTCCCCTCGTCTCCCCCCTCCCCTCGTCTCCCCCTCCCCTCGTCTCCCCCTCCCCTCGTCTCCCCCTCCCCTCGTCTCCCCCCTCCCCTCGTCTCCCCCTCCCCTCGTCTCCCCCCTCCCCTCGTCTCCCCCTCCCCTCGTCTCCCCCCTCCCCTCGTCTCCCCCTCCCCTCGTCTCCCCCTCCCCTCGTCTCCCCCTCCCCTCGTCTCCCCCCTCCCCTCGTCTCCCCCCTCCCCTCGTCTCCCCCTCCCCTCGTCTCCCCCCTCCCCTCGTCTCCCCCTCCCCTCGTCTCCCCCCTCCCCTCGTCTCCCCCCTCCCCTCGTCTCCCCTCGTCTCCCCCTCCCCTCGTCTCTCCCTCTCCTCGTCTCCCCCTCCCCTCGTCTCCCCCTCCCCTCGTCTCCCCCTCCCCTCGTCTCCCCCTCCCCTCGTCTCCCCCCTCCCCTCGTCTCCCCCCTCCCCTCGTCTCCCCCCTCCCCTCGTCTCCCCCTCCCCTCGTCTCCCCCTTCCCTCGTCTCCCCCTCCCCTCGTCTCCCCCTCCCCTCGTCTCCCCCCTCCCCTCGTCTCCCCCCTCCCCTCGTGTCCCTCCTCCCCTCGTCTCCCCCTCCCCTCGTCTCCCCCCTCCCCTCGTCTCCCCCCTACCCTCGTCTCCCCCCTCCCCTCGTCTCCCCCCTCCCCTCGTCTCCCCCCCTCCCCTCGTCTCCCCCCCTCCCCTCGTCTCCCCCTCCCCTCGTCTCCCCCCTCCCCTCGTCTCCCCCCTCCCCTCGTCTCCCCCCTCCCCTCGTCTCCCCCCTCCCCTCGTCTCCCCCCTCCCCTCGTCTCCCCCCTCCCCTCGTCTCCCCCTCCCCTCGTCTCCCCCTCCCCTCGTCTCCCCCCTCCCCTCGTCTCCCCCCTCCCCTCGTCTCCCCCCTACCCTCGTCTCCCCCCCTCCCCTCGTCTCCCCCCTCCCCTCGTCTCCCCCCTCCCCTCGTCTCCCCCTCCCCTCGTCTCCCCCCTCCCCTCGTCTCCCCCCTCCCCTCGTCTCCCCCTCCCCTCGTCTCCCCCCTCCCCTCGTCTCCCCCCGCTCCTGGCAATCACAGTGACGATGATGCTGAGGATGATAGCGGCGAGGTCGTGGCGATGATCGTGTCGCGGCTCTGGGTTTTAGCGAGGTGGTTTTACCGAGGTGGTTGTTGGGGTGGCTGTGATGGTAGCAGCGGCACAACCACTGCCACCTCCTCCTCATCACCGCCACCGTTAAACAAAGAACCCCCGCGTAGCCTTAACATACTGGAGGGGCAAGTGCTGTTAGCGAGCAGCATCTATGAAGGCCGGCACGGCACACGGGGGGGTTGGGTTCCCAGCACCACGCCCGACCGCCTTTGTCTCCCCAGTGGCGATGTTTACACATTGCACCAGGTACTCATTTGAGGCTGAGTCAACCTATGGGAGGCCCAGAACCGGTGCAGATAGTCGTCACCGGTGTTGGCCGTGAGCGGGTAATCGAACCCGCTTCGCCGGGTTCGTAGCGCAGCGTAGCGCTAACCGCTACACCACCGCTCCCCACAACCACCGCCACCGTCATCACAAACAACTGCACCGCCACCACTTTCACCATCACCACAACCACCACGATCACCACAACCACCGCCACCACCGTCACCACCACCACCACCGCCACCGTAATCACAACCACCTCCACCGCTACCACCATCATCACCACCACGATCGCCACAACCACGGCCACCACCGTCACCACCGCCACCATCACCACAACCATCGCCACCACCACCACCGTCACCACCACGATCACCACAACACACGGCCACCACCGTCACCACCGCCATCATCACCACAACCATCGCCACCACCACCATCACCGCCACGATCACCACAACCACGACCACCACCGTCGCCACCATCATCACCACCGCCACCACCGCCGCCGCCGCCGTGCTCACCCGCACTCTGCTGCGACGTCACGGAGCCGCCGACTCCGACGCGGCTCGACACACCTCGCTTCGCCTGCTGCTGCTGCTCCTGCTGCTGCTGCTCCTCCTGCTGCTGCTCCTGCTGCAGCTGCTCCTGCTGCAGCTGCTCCCGCTGCTGCTGCTGTTGCTGTTCCCCGCCGCAGCCGCTGCTCCTCCCGCAGCAGGACGTGAAGCTTGGGCGCGAAGAGGCAGCAGAGGACCACGGAGCCACTGAGGCTCACAAACATGCACATGGAGGCGGTCTGCACCTGCGGAGGGCCAGCAGACACCCGGTGTCTTCGTGTTTAATCTCACTAGGTAAGGCCCCCCCCCCCACACACCGACTGAGCTCCTTCCTACGTCGCTCGTTTTGCAGAAGCCCTGACGTGACCATCGCAAATGATGGGTCAACGGAGTGGGCTCATCATCATCATCGTCATCACGTGGACGTTCATGGTAGGAGCCAAATACTCTGAAACGCGCGGCGTTGATTCTAAATGTGGAGGGGAAAAAACCGGAGGAACCGGAGAAAAATCCACAGGGAGAGAGACGCCGCAAACTCCAAATATACAGCAGCAGGTGTCAGGTCAGGATCGAACCCATGACCTCCTGCATACCACCTTGGCAAAGCGCGGGGGCTCTGCGGCGATGGTTTGTGATCTCGGTGATGGTGATAACGTTATAGTGATCGCAGTGGTGGTGGTGGTGATCATGGTGTTGGTGGTGATCACGGTGGTGGTGGTGATCACGGTGGTGGTGGTGGTGATTACGGTGGTGACGATTATCTGAACTGTTTCCTCGGCCTACCCCTAGGCAGACTCAGCCTCAAATAAATACCTTGTGCGATGTGGAAACATCGCCACTGTTACCGTACGTGTCCAACCGTGCTCACTGGAGGTGCGCGGGAAGGACAACAAACTAAACACAACAAGCAGTTCTAAAGAAATTAGTTTGTCAAGATAGATGACGATTTAGAAATGGATAGCTCCAGTGACTTCCGAATATCGATAGGAAGAGCTTTCCAGACGGCCGCAGAAGCTCATCTCAAAGTGCACGATGCAGTCGACGTCTTTCTTAGACGGCTATCCAGAAGAGGGAGACAAAGGCGGCCGGGCGCGGTGCTGGGCTCCCACCCCCTCTTGTGCCGTGCCGGCCTTAATAGTGCTCGCTAACAGCACTTGCCCCAACAGTCTGTTAGGGCTATGGGGGGGATCTTTGGCTGTGTCTTTTGGGGGTTGGGAGCGGTGGCGCAGTGGTTAGCGTCTGTTTACAAATAGTGAAACAGACTAGCATTGCCCATATACTAACAATGCACGTAGAATAACATTGCCCATAGACTACCATTATCAATGGACTATTATTTCCCATAGACTAGCTATCATTGCCGATAAACTCACATTATCCATAGTCTACCAATGCCCATAGACTAACATTGCCAATAGTCTAACATTGCCCATAGACTACCAATGCCCATGTGACTCGTATGACTTTGTCTCTTTATACACGCCATTACAACAGCCATCTCCCTCCACACGCGTGCGTGTGTCATGTTTGTTGTCTATGTCGACGTCGTCGTTGGTGCCGAGAGCGGTGTCAGCATCGTCTACACGAGCCGACTCGCCGCTGCCGCTGCTACGGGTGAGCTCACGTTGGGCGATATTCATCGATAAGGTCTTCGATGTATTTATCAGATGCCTGCCACGGTCGTCATCAACAATAGGAGTCTTTATATCTTCCAGCACGAGACAGGCACGGGTCTTCGCTCGGAGCCTCCCGAAACCTCGCGTTTCCCCCTCTAATAAATATCCCACAAGCCCCCTTTCCTCGAAGCTTCCTAGACCCTCCGCGTCCTCCTCCAGCCAATCACCGTCCCACGTTTCCTCACAGATCCCAACCGCCCCTCCCTGTCAATCATCCCTCCGTTTCCCGCCCTTTGCGTTTGTGCTTTTCTACCTCCAATCACCTTCAAGTTCCCCTGCCTCTAACCAATTTCCCCTTTCCAAGCCCCCGTTAAGCAACCGATCAGAGGGCGAACTCGCTCGCTTCCCCTATTATATATCCCTCAAGCCCCCTTTCCCGAATTTTCCTGGACCCTCCACTTCCTCCTCCAACCAATCACCATCCCACGTTTCCTCACGGATCCCAACCGCCCTTCCACGTCAGTCATCCCTCCGCTTTCCGCCCTTTCCATTTCTACCTCCAATCACCTTCAAGTTTCGCTGCCTCTAACCAATTGCCCCTCTCCAGGCCCCCGTTACGTGACCCAATCTGAGGGGTGGGGGGAGGGCTTTGTTTTTTCTTCCCCATTGTCCGTGTTGTGCGGTGGCGTCCACCACGTCCACCATCGTTGGTCGCGGTGGTTCTTAACCACTGCTGGAGCCTGCAACCCCATTGGTTCTGGGAAAGGGCGCGTCTCGCACCACCCCCAGGAGATGGGGGCACCGACAGGGGAAGAGGAACTGGCTGGCCGTGATAGGGCATCTACGGACGTGTTCAAGTCGTCACGAAATCCCCAAAAGTGCTCTGCGATGCGTGTCCCGGATTGTTTGCTCGCGAAGCCTCGATTCCTCTCTGTATATTCCTTCGTTCTGCTGCAACGGTTTGGAGCCAAAACCCTGGCCTTCTCCCGTATGCACTGTGCGGGTGGGGGACTTCTTTGGAACCGTACGTAGGCGACCGCGCTCATAGGAGGCGCTGGGGAAGGGCAACAAGTTGAACACACGAAGAGCGGTTTGATGAGATTTCTAGAAATCCTATATTTCTGTGGGGATCACCAATCTTTATTCTAGATTTGAAGTTTTCGTGACTGCAAGAGTCCATACTCTTCGGAGGCAACACAAGCTCCCGTGTTCAGGTGGATACATCAATTTTGCTGTTACTTGATACAGCAATTTTGCTGTTACTTGATACAGCAATTTTGCTGTGACGGTTCCACCTGAAGAGAGAAGCTTGTGTTGCCTCCGAAACGTCGTGATTTAAATTATTTTCCTTTTTTACCTACGTGACTTTACCGAAAAACCAAAGAGTATGATCACCAACCTGCCACATCCCTCTACCCTTTTAAACACACGTTGCACACACGCGAATGCACATTCATTGTTTTGTAAGATCGTCCAGTTTTAATCTCTTTAATATTTTATATCGTGTTTTATTAATGGATGTGTAACTCTTGCTGCCGTGTCTGTCGGCTGGCCTAGTCACCTTTGACACAGATCTGTCTCAAATGGGGAATTTACTCGGATTATAAACTCATGATTCCGTTTATAACAGCGAGCCGTGGTTGTGAGATATTCTCAGTTGCTCACGTGACCACGCCGTTGGTTATTGATTTCGCTTCGCTTCTTTGCTGAACCGTTGATTTATTTGTTATTTACTCTTGTCTGTTTTGGTGGTCGTCACGGTGGTGGTGGTGATCACGGTGGTGGTGGTGATCACGGTGGTGGTAATCAGACTGGTGGTGATCACGATGGTGGTGATCACGATGGTGGTGGTGATCACGGTGGTGGTGATCACGATGGTGATGGTGGTGACCACGGTGGTGGTGATCACGATGGTGATGGTGGTGATCACGGTGGTGGTGATCACGATGGTGGTAGTGATCACGGTGGTGGTGATCACGATGGTGATAGTGGTGTTCACGGTGGTGGTTGGTGATCACGGTGGTGGTTGGTGATCACGGTGGTGGTGATCACGATGGTGATAGTGGTGTTCACGGTGGTGGTTGGTGATCACGGTGGTGGTTGGTGATCACGGTAGTGCAAATCAGACTCATCCTCTCGTGTTTCTTGAGTTCTCAAGTGAAACGTAACCGTGCTCTGTGACAAGTGGTGACTACGCTGCTGCTGCACGTGACTGCTGCCTGTGTGCGTCGTGGAGACAGCAGCGAGGGTTGGTGGATCACGCCACAGATGGGCTGTGAAACTCCATTCTGCCCGTGAGTCAAGGGGGAGCTGTACCCTGGCTCGCCGGAAGAAGGCGGCACAGCAAAGTGTGGACTCATCTCCATCGGGTCCATCTTTCTTACCTGTCGAGGTGGTGCTATTTCCTGGCTCGCCAGTGGAAAGGTGACACAACAAAATGCTGCTCCATTTGTACAGGAAAGAGCGTTGTCCCCTCGCACGCGTGTATTTACTCCGGATGCTCCGGTTTTCTCGTCCACGTATAAACCTTAATTGATTGGACGATACCACCCTCGTATATAGAGGACTGCAGAGCTTGGGCACTTGTTGGTAGTGCCGGATGCTGCTGCTGCCTTCCAGCTCCTCGTCTGAGGTTCCTTCTCCAGGCCCCTCCGAGTCGCCCTCACCTCCCCCTCTGTCCCGATCGGGCGAGCCGGTGAGCGGGTTACCGACCGAGAGGCGCACTTACCCTGTAGTCGCTGGCGGTGACGTAGAAGATGGGCAGGAAGGCGAGCCAGACGACGCACGTGGTGTACATGGTGAGGGCGACGTACTTGGCCTCGCCGAAGTTCTCGGGGCACCTGCGCGCCCTGTAGGCGTACAGCGTGCACAGCACGACGAGCAGCACGTCGTACGCGAGCGACGCCAGCATGCTGGAGTCGCGCACGTTGCAGCGCAGCACCACGCGCTCCCTGCGCTCGGGCGAGGCGTCGCGCACCACGCCGGGCCGCTCCACCACGAGCCACACGCAGGCCGACGCCAGCTGGCCCGCGACGAGCGCCAGGCAGAGGAGCAGCCGCGAAGCGGGACTGACGAAGCGGAGGCGGCGCGCCCCCACCCCTCCTCCTCCGCCGTCGACGCCGCGCGCCGCTCGGATCGTCTTGGCGAGCAGCGGCGCATAGCACGCCGCCAGCGACGTGCCGAGGCCCAGGCGGCGCGCGGCGCACGCGGCCGCCGACGGGCGCGCCACGAACGCGAACGTCGTGCCGTAGCACGCGGCCACGCCGAGCAACAGCGCGCCGCACAGCGCGCGGTCGGACGCCCGCACCGCCGGCGAGCGGCTGTGCCGCGCCAGCGCCGCGCCCGCCAGCGCCGTGCCGACGACGCCGAGCACGGCGAAGCAGACGGACGCGGCGGCCGGCGCGTCGCCCCACGCCAGGTGCTCGGCGGGGAGGTCCCGGCACCCCGAGAGGTCGGCGGAGGGCCAGCGGCCCGGCCCGCAGTCCCGGCACGTGGCCTCGTCGGCGAGGTACTCGTGCGGCCGGCAAGGCGCGCACGACCAGCAGCAGGCGTCGCCGGGCGGCCGAGCGCTCCGGGCCTCGCCGGGGCCGCACGGCTCGCTGCAGCGCGACACGGGCGGCGCGCCGCCGTGGCGCGCCCAGGCCACGAGGGTGGCGTTCACGCGCAGGGCCTCCTCGTCCCAGTGGCCCACGCGCACGTAGCGGTGGTGGTGGCGCCGCGGCGGGTCGCGCTGGAATGCGTAGATGTTGTAGCGCACCACGCCCTCGCCGCGCGCGTCCAGGCGCACCTTGCCAGAGCCGGGGGAGCGGTACGGAGCTGCGGCCGGGGGGGGGAGGGGGGTGTAGGGGAGCGGAGGGACAGCAGTTGGGCGTTGTCACGAGATGGAGAGGCCGCTCGGAAACCTCGTGGAGCGGTGGTCAGAATGGCCCCTGGAAGCAAACATAACAGATCTACCACTGAGATCCGCTCTTCATCAAGTGACTCTCTGGTCTCTACAGATCAGGCCCGTGGAAGTAGACATGAGAGATCTACGACTGAGGTGCGTTCTTCTTCAAGTGACACTGGTCTACGAAGAACGGCCCTCAGAAGCAGACGTAACAGATCTACCACTGAGATCCGCTCTTCTTCAAGTGGCACTCTGCTCTCTATAGAACGGCACGCGGAAGCAGATATAACATATATAATTATTCTTTAAGTGACACTCTGTTCCACACAGAACGCCGCATAACAGTGAAACTGATATTTTAATTCCCAGAGCTGAAATTTAGCCAAGAGAAGTGCAGAGCCAAATTCATGTACGGTTGGGTTATTTCGTGTACAGTCATTGGTGACAGATTTTGAGAGCCCCAAATCGCTCGAGTTGAGAACCCTGCTTAATCAACACTCAACCTTGTGAGTATTTGGGTTTCTGTGTGATTTTACGGGTCTCTATGTGAGTTTATGGGGCTGCATGTTAGTCTATGGGTTTCTGTGTGATTCTGTGGCTCTCTATGTGAGTTTATGGGGCTGCATGTTAGTCTATGGGTCTCTATGTGAGTCTATGGGTTTCTGTGTGATTCTGTGGCTCTCTATGTGAGTCTATGGGTCTCTATGTGAGTCTATGGGTCTCCATGTGAGTCTATGGGTTTCTGTGTGATTCTGTGGCTCTCTATGTGAGTTTATGGGGCTGCATCTTAGTCTATGATTCTCTATGTGAGTCTATGGTTTCTGTGTGATTCTATGGGGCTGCATGTTATTCTATGGGTATCTATGTGCGTCTATGAGGTTCTGTGTGATTCTGTGGCTCTTTATGTGAGTTTATGGGGCTGCATGTTAGTCTTTGGGTCTCTATGTGAGTCTATGGGTTTCTGTGTGATTCTGTGGCTCTCTATGTGAGTTTATGGGGCTGCATCTTAGTCTATGATTCTCTATGTGAGTCTATGGTTTCTGTGTGATTCTATGGGGCTGCATGTTATTCTATGGGTATCTATGTGCGTCTATGAGGTTCTGTGTGATTCTGTGGCTCTTTATGTGAGTTTATGGGGCTGCATGTTAGTCTTTGGGTCTCTATGTGAGTCTATGGGTTTCTGTGTGATTCTGTGGCTCTCTATGTGAGTTTATGGGGCTGCATCTTAGTCTATGGTTCTCTATGTGAGCCTATGGTTTCTGTGTGATTCTATGGGGCTGCATGTTATTCTATGGGTATCTATGTGCGTCTATGGGGTTCTGTGTGATTCTATGGGTCTCTATGTGAGTCTATGGGTTTCTGTGTGATTCTATGGGGCTTTATGTGAGTCTATGGGGCTGCATGTTAGTCTATTTGTCTTTATGTCAGTCTATGTGTTTCTGTGTGATTCTATGGGTCTCTATGTGAGTCTGTTGGGCTGGATGTCAGTCTATGGGTCTATATGTGAGTCTATGGGGCTGCATCTTAGTCTATGGGTCTCTATGTGAGTCTATGGGTTTCTGTGTGATTCTATGGGTCTCTATGTGAGTCTGTTGGGGTGGATGTCATTCTATGGGTCTCTGTGTGAGTCTATGTGTCTACGTCAGTCGCTGGTGACTGGGTTGAGAAGCCGGTTTAATCAGAGCGAGCGGCTGAAACCCGGATTTGAACCCAGGGCTCAGCGGTGGGGGGTGCAGTGATCAGTGGCGAGTGGTGGCACCGTGGTTAGTGCACTGTGCTACAAACCCATCTGGTTGGGCATAATTCCCAGCCACGGCTAACATCAGTGGCGAGTTGATATCACAACTCATTTGGCTGCTGTATATGTCCACGTGATGAAAAGCCACTTCGTTGAGCTATCATTTGTGATAGCCGGGTCCTTCTGAAATAGAGCTGCATAGCAGCTCATGGTGTCTTACAGCTGATAAAATAAAATAAAAAATTGTTGTAGTAGCGGTTTCTCACGCTGAGACCATCAACGCAACTAAACTCGAGACGCCAGTTCAACCGCAGCGGGCGGCCAAAACACGGACTGGAACCTCGGATCTCAGCGGTGCCGGATCAGCGATCTGACCTCTGACCCGTGAGCGCTACAGGGCCACTTCTACGCTTGCGTTGGAGTTTCGAGCAAGCGAGCGAGTTGTCGAGCAAGGAGGGGAAATAGATGTGCATCCCCGCACCGAGAAGAAAACTAAAGCATGCGTTAGACGTTTGATACTCGGCCGAGCGTGGTGGGGTAGCTCTCCGGTGACTCCGACGGTCTGGGAGCGAGGTGCCCCCCCCCTACCCTCTCCACCTCCCAGGTAAAGTCCGCCAGCGCCGCTAATTAGCGCTCACCCGCTGCCAGTAAGAAAATAAACTTCAGACGGTGCTGCGGCAAGAGTGATCATTAACGCCGGACCTTACTAATTCTTACGCGGACGTCGGGGGGAAGGGGGGGGGCTTTGCAAGGTGGCCGATGGATTATTCTTTATTTCGGGGGGGGGGGTGGGTACTCTAAACCTTGCGGCGAGGGGAGAGAATCAACGCGCCTGCCTCATTATCGGGAAGCCGTCTCGTGACCACGGGCGAGCCGCCGCCACCACCGCCACCGACACCGCCACGCGCCTGGAACAACAACAACAACAAGACGTCGACGGCGGTGTGCGTGCACGCGCCGTTTGTTGTTGCTGTGCGCGCTCCCATAGGGGGGGAGGGAGGGAGGGAGTGAGGGAGTGAGGACTTTAATGAAATGTTGCCAATTACCGAGTCCCGGTGGGCGCAAGCGGGGAGGACGGCTGGGGGGTGTTTGCTGCTGCTGCTACCACGGGGCGGGCGCCGGGCTAATTTACTCGGAGATTTTCTCTCGTGACCGGCAGGAGAGGCACGGGGGGGGGGGGTGGAGAAGGAACTCCGCGGGGAGATGGGAGAGAGAGTGGGAGAGGACTGCCTGCCACTTCTCGGGAACAAAGATGTCATCGACACGGGGGTGGGGTGGTGGTGTGGTGAGTGCGGAAACGATCGGGCGCATTTCAAATCTTACAAATCGGGACGCGACGATGGGAAGTCTTTGGTTCAGCAGCGGATAGAGCCTGTGGCTGAACGCCGAGCAACGGATGTCATCACCGCCGTTCGTACGTTTTTGCTGCAGCGTTCAATGTAGTGGTGGCTAGGAGATGTTGCCTACCTCGCCTGGTATACAGGAGATCCTGGGTTCGATCCCAACCCTGCCGATGCCTGTTATATTTGGAGTTTGAGTGTCTCTCTCCCTGTGGTCGTGTAGCATCAACATCATGCGTTCAGTGCATTGCGCTGCTGATATACATTCACACGTGACGATATGCCACTTGCGTTGAGCTATCAATTGTGATAGCCAGGTAAGGGCGCCTAAAAGAGACCTACATAGCAGCTCAGTGGGGCCTTACCTGATTAAGTTTTTATTTGTTAATACGAATCGAGTGGAAAGGTGGAAGAGTGCCCAGCCAGCAGGTTCTGGCCGCAGCGTCGACAGAGCGGCTCCAGCTCAGCGTCAGAGGCGCAAGTGAATGACGTGCGAAGCGCCGAGTGACTTTATTGGCGGCGCCGCCACGACCGGGCAGGGGGAGTCAAGGGGACCATGGGTGGAAGATGAGACAGGGAAGAGGACGGAGGTGGGGGGGAGAACGAATAGGGGGAGTGAGAGGAGGAGGAGGTAGGAGGAGAAAGAGGGAGGAGAAGAGAAGAAGGGGAGGGGGTAGAGTGAGGCATAGGGAGAGAGAGGGGAGAGGAGGAAGGAGGAGGGGGGGGGGGATGAAGAGGAGGGAGGAGGGGGGAGGAGGAGGAGGGATGAAGATGAGGGGGGAGGAAGAGGAGGGGGAGGAGGGCGAAAGATGAGGGATGAGGAGAGGAGGGGTGAGTAAGAGGGATGATGAGGGAAGAGGAGACGGGGGAGTTAGAGGGTTGAGGGTGAGACGGGATGAGGATGAGGGCGGAGGAAGAAGGGAAAAGACGGGGGAGAAGGAGGGATGACGAGGATGTAGATTTGAATGGATTTTTCGTATTGTTAATTGTCAATCGGCATGAGGATGGAGATGTCACACACGCCGGAGATGCCCCGACGCCTCGCGACTTGGCAGCAGTCGGGATGAGACAGCGGAGGCGTGAAGTTTTCAGCAACTTAAAGTAAATGTCAAAACGAGAACCGGACGAAGTGAAATCCTGACAGTGATGTTCGCACACATTCCAGCGGATGGATCTGGGGGGGGGGGGGGGGGGTGAGTGCCAACCCCCCCCCATCTCCGCAATCCGAAATAATTATTTTGTTGATATTTACCACGGCGAATATGATGTTTTATTCATTAGCACAGGGCACTGTTTAAAATAAATTAGATGTCATGACCTCTTCTCCACTTTGGAAAGTTCCTAAAGTCACCAATATTCCTCTCGCCCGCTCAATCATTCGCTCGCCCGCTCGCTCGTTGTGTCACTCGTTCGTTCCCTAGTTCACTCATTCGTTTACTTGCTCATTTGTTCACTCGCTCCTTCGTTCGCTCACTCATTCACTTGTTTATCCACTCGCTCCTTCATTCGCTAGCTCACTCGTTCACTCACTCGCTTTTTCACGCTCATTCGCCTGCTCGTTATCTCGTTTGTTCGCTCGCTCGTGCATTTGCTCGCTCCTTCCTTCGTTTGTTCACTGGTTCGCTCGCTCGTTCATTCGCTCGCTCCTTCCCTCGCTCCTTTGGTCTCTCGTCAGCTCACTCGTGTTTTCGCTCGCTCGTTCGTTCATTCGCTCGCTCGCTCGCTCGCTCACTGTCGAAGCTGATGTTGAGCACGAAGTCGTTGAAGAGGCGGCCCCCGTCGATGGCCTTCATGGCGTTGCACAGCCTGGTGGTGTTGGGACACAGCACCCTCTGCATGTTGTGCAGCGCGTGCGCCATCGCGTACACCGCGTTGATCACGAACATCACCTTGGGCTCCTGCTCGTGCTTCGTCTGCTTCAGCAGCGACTTCCGGCCGCACATCTTGGTGGGAGCGGTGGCACCGCCACCACCACTCGCTGTGCCACCACCACCACCGCCACCACCGCCACCGCCACCACCGCCACCGCCACCGGCACCGCCGGCGGCGGCGGCGGCCGCGGCTTGGGCCCGCGTGTCAGGCAACGTGCAGTGGAACCGCCGCTCCCAGAACTCGCGGAACCACGGGTTCCTGCGGTTGTTGGCCGGCGTGAGGCTCTGGAAGTAGCGGTCGAACTCCTGGACGGGCCACGACGACAGCTCGACGGTGATGGCGCCGTCGGCCGCCCGCTCCCGGCCCCGCACCACCTCGTCCAGGGCGCCCCACCCGTCGCTCGCCACCCACTGGAAGGAGGCGTTGAGCCGCTGGGCGGCCGCCAGGAGGCCCCGGGCGTCCTCGGCGCGCACGAAGAGGACGGCCACGCGGGCCGCGCCGGCTCCGCGCGCCAGGCCGCGCACCGCCGCCTCGTAGGACGCGAGGGCCCCGCCGGCGCCGGCGCGGCCCGCCGTGGCGGAGGCGGCCACGCAGATGTTGCGCGCGCGGGCCTCGCGCTCGAAGGCCGCGAGGCCCGCCTCGCCGTAGTCGCCCTCCGACGCCACGGTGGAGACGTAGGTCCAGCCGAAGTGGAGCAGGAGGTCGGCGATGGCGCGCGCCTGGTGCGAGTCGGGCGGCACGGTGCGCGCGAAGAGGTCGTAGCGCGAGCGGTCGCTCAGCGTGGCGCTCGTCGACGCGTAGCTCACCTGCGGGATGCGGAATAGGCGCAGGAGGTTCGCCACCTGTGCACACGGGGGGGGGGGGGGAGATTTGGGGAAGGAGGTGGAGGATGATGAGGTGGGGGGGATTAGAGAAGAGGGGCAAGAGAGAGACGTGGAGGAGGAGCAGGAGGGTGGAGGAGGAGATGGACGTGGAGGAGGAGCAGGAGGGTGGAGGAGGAGATGGACGTGGAGGAGGAGCAGGAGGGTGGAGGGGGAGATGGACGTGGAGGAGGAGCAGGAGGGTGGAGGAGGAGATGGACGTGGAGGAGGAGCAGGAGGGTGGAGGGGGAGATGGACGTGGAGGAGGAGCAGGAGGGTGGAGGGGGAGATGGACGTGGAGGAGGAGCAGGAGGGTGGAGGGGGAGATGGACGTGGAGGAGGAGCAGGAGGGTGGAGGAGGAGATGGACGTGGAGGAGGAGCAGGAGGGTGGAGGAGGAGATGGACGTGGAGGAGGAGCAGGAGGGTGGAGGGGGAGATGGACGTGGAGGAGGAGCAGGAGGGTGGAGGGGGAGATGGACGTGGAGGAGGAGCAGGAGGGTGGAGGGGGAGATGGACGTGGAGGAGGAGCAGGAGGGTGGAGGGGGAGATGGACGTGGAGGAGGAGCAGGAGGGTGGAGGGGGAGATGGAAGTGGAGGAGGAGCAGGAGGGTGGAGGAGGAGATGGACGTGGAGGAGGAGCAGGAGGGTGGAGGAGGAGATGGACGTGGAGGAGGAGCAGGAGGGTGGAGGGGGAGATGGACGTGGAGGAGGAGCAGGAGGGTGGAGGGGGAGATGGACGTGGAGGAGGAGCAGGAGGGTGGAGGGGGAGATGGACGTGGAGGAGGAGCAGGAGGATGGAGGGGGAGATGGACGTGGAGGAGGAGCAGGAGGGTGGAGGGGGAGATGGACGTGGAGGAGGAGCAGGAGGATGGAGGGGGAGATGGACGTGGAGGAGGAGCAGGAGGGTGGAGGGGGAGATGGACGTGGAGGAGGAGCAGGAGGGTGGAGGAGGAGATGGACGTGGAGGAGGAGCAGGAGGGTGGAGGGGGAGATGGACGTGGAGGAGGAGCAGGAGGATGGAGGGGGAGGAGTAATTGGAGAAAGAGGAATAGGAGGAGGGATGGAGGGAGCGGGGGAGGGAGGGAGGGAGGGAGACCGCGGGTTCGAATTCTGTAAGTTGCCGAGGCGTTCACGGTCTCGGCGCGGTGTAAACGCCACCACCGCGCGTAGAATGCTGCACACGGCTTCGCAAGGTGCACGGGTTAGAGGAGAAGCTGCGGATTCGGGATGGTGAGCGAGACAGTGACACGCACGCGTGTGTGTGTGTGTCAGTATGTGGCTGCGTGTCTGGGGGAGCGGTGGTGTAGCGGTTAGCGCTACGCTGCGCTACGAACACGGGGCCCCGAATTTGATCCCCACTCACGGCCAACACCGGTGAAGATTATCTGAACCGGTCCTGGGCCTCCCGTAGGTCGACTCAGCCTCAAATGAGTACCTGGTGCGGTGTGTAAATTTCGTCACTGGGAAGACAAAGGCGGCCAGGCGTGGTGTTGGCCACCCACCTCCTCGTGTGCCGTGCCGGCCTTCATAAGCGTTCACTAACAGTGCTTGCCCCAACAGTCTGTTAAGGCTACACGGGGGATCTTTGTCTTTGTCTGGGGGAGCAGTCGCGCAGCGGTTAAGTGAACGCACAAAAACACCCGGCTTGCTAACATGTGCACTTACGACCCAGTTTACGTGAAATATACAAAATATACTTTTACACTGCCTCTACAGGTGAACTTTTAATGCACTGAACCCCTGGACTATTTGGTTTAGCGGAGCGATCCTCCGTGAGATGTGGTGAGTCAACCTCGAGCGGGGAGTTAGGGGCCATCCATTTAGCACACATGGAGGGGGGAGGCGGGCAACCCAAATGCGTACCGCTACTGACGATGTACGCATCGAAAATGGGGGGGGAGGGGGGGTGAAGCCTCGATAATAATTTGTCGACATTGGCCTTCAAACGAGTTCGATAGTCCGGTGGTGGACTATCTGTTTGCTTCAACACGTTCATATTATTAATCCGTTTCTGCGTGGATTAATTATCGGCCGTTCTATAGGATTCGGGAGGGGGGGCGTCAGGCGTACGTACGCAGGTGGGGGTGGGGGGTAAAGAGTTCGCGTGCGTACAGGGAGGGGGGAGGGGTCAAGTTTTGTGTACCGACTCAATGGATGTCCTCTTAGTGTGCGTGTGTGCGCACCCTCGCGCACCTGTGTGTGTGTGTCTTAAAGAAGTGTATTTGTGAAAGCGAGTGTGTGTGCGTGAAAGTGAGTGTGTGTGTGTTGGCTCAGCCTTAAATAAGTAACTGGTGCGGTGTGTAGTAAACATCGCCACTGCGGAGACAAAGGCGGCCGGGCGTGGTTCTGGCCACCCACCCCCTCGTGTGCCGTGACGGCCTTCATAGGTGCTGCTCGCTAACATCACTTGCCCCAACAGCCTGTTGAGGCTTTTGTGCGTGCGCATGCGGATGTGTGTGTGCACGTGTGTAAGTGTGTGCACGTGTGTGCGCGTGTGCGCGCGTGTGTGCACGTGTGTGCATGTGTGTAAGTGTGCGCGCGTGTGCTAAATGAAGTCGCGCCAGCGTGCCCACTCACACCTGTCCGCCTACCGCGCCCCGCACCTGTATGGAGACGCTGCTGTCAGAGCCCCCGATGACGCCGGCGATGGGCAGTGGCCGCTTCTGCTGCACGGCATAGGAGCCATCGGGGCACACGAACTCCGTCTCCTCCACGCGCTGCAGGGACGAGCGCACGAACTCCAGTGCCTGCGAGGTGACGAGAAGGAGGAGAATAACGAGGTGAGGAGGAAACATTGGGAGGAGGGCGACGTGGATAGACACTAGGAGACGCAGGCAGACGTGGTGGGGAGACGCGGAGATGAGACAGGGAGACACTGGAAGGAGACGGGGAGACACGAGGTGGAGACAGGGGAGACACGAGGTGGAGACAGGGGAGACACGAGGTGGAGACAGGGGAGACACGAGGTGGAGACAGGGGAGACACGAGGAGGGGAAAGGGGAGACACGAGGTGGAGACAGGGGAGACACGAGGAGGGGACAGGGGAGACACGAGGTGGAGACAGGGGAGACACGAGGTGGAGACAGGGGAGACACGAGGTGGAGACAGGGGAGACACCAGGTGGAGACAGGAAAGACACGAGGAGGGGACAGTGGAGACACGAAGTGGAGACAGGGGAGACACGAGGAGGGGACAGGGGAGACACGAGGAGGGGACAGGGGAGACACGAGGTGGAGACAGGGGAGACACGAGGAGGGGACAGGGGAGACACGAGGTGGAGACAGGGGAGACACGAGGTGGAGACAGGGGAGACACGAGGTGGAGACAGGGGAGACACGAGGTAGAGACAGGGGAGACACGAGGTGGAGACAGGGGAGACACGAGGTGGAGACAGGGGAGACACGAGTTGGAGACAGGGGAGACACCAGGTGGAGACAGGGGAGACACGAGGAGGGGACAGTGGAGACACGAGGTGGAGACAGGGGAGACACGAGGAGGAGACAGGGGAGACATGAGGTGGAGACAGGGGAGGCACGAGGTGGAGACAGGGGAGACACGAGGAGGAGACAGGGGTGACACGAGGTGGAGACAGGGGAGACACGAGGTGGAGACAGGGGAGATACGAGGAGGAGACAGGGGTGACACGAGGTGGAGACAGGGGAGACACGAGGGGGGAACAGGGGAGACACGAGGTGGAGACAAGGGAGACACGAGGAGGAGACAGGGGAGACACGAGGTGGAGACAGGGGAGACACGAGGAGGAGACAGGGGTGACACGAGGTGGAGACAGGGGAGACACGAGGGGGGGACAGGGGAGACACGAGGAGGAGACAGAGGAGACACGAGGAGGAGACAGGGGAGACACGAAGTGGAGACAGGGGAGACACGAGGTGGAGACAGGGGAGACACGAGGAGGAGACAGGGGAGACACGAGGTGGGGACAGGGGAGACACGAGGTGGAGACAGGGGAGACACGAGGAGGAGACAGGGGTGACACGAGGTGGAGACAGGGGAGACACGAGGGGGGGACACGGGAGACACGAGGTGGAGACAGGGGAGACACGAGGTGGAGACAGGGGAGACACGAGGAGGGGACAGGGGAGACACGAGGAGGGGACAGGGGAGACACGAGGTGGAGACAGGGGAGACACGAGGTGGAGACAGGGGAGACACGAGGTGGAGACAGGGGAGACACGAGTTGGAGACAGGGGAGACACCAGGTGGAGACAGGGGAGACACGAGGAGGGGACAGTGGAGACACGAGGTGGAGACAGGGGAGACACGAGGAGGAGACAGGGGAGGCACGAGGTGGAGACAGGGGAGGCACGAGGTGGAGACAGGGGAGACACGAGGAGGAGACAGGGGTGACACGAGGTGGAGACAGGGGAGACACGAGGTGGAAACAGGGGAGACACGAGGAGGAGACAGGGGTGACACGAGGTGGAGACAGGGGAGACACGAGGGGGGGACAGGGGAGACACGAGGTGGAGACAGGGGAGACACGAGGAGGAGACAGGGGAGACACGAGGTGGAGACAGGGGAGACACGAGGAGGAGACAGGGGTGACACGAGGTGGAGACAGGGGAGACACGAGGGGGGGACAGGGGAGACACGAGGAGGAGACAGGGGAGACACGAGGAGGAGACAGGGGAGACACGAGGTGGAGACAGGGGAGACACGAGGTGGAGACAGGGGAGACACGAGGAGGAGACAGGGGAGACACGAGGTGGAGACAGGGGAGACACGAGGTGGAGACAGGGGAGACACGAGGAGGAGACAGGGGAGACACGAGGTGGGGACAGGGGAGACACGAGGTGGAGACAGGGGAGACACGAGGAGGAGACAGGGGTGACACGAGGTGGAGACAGGGGAGACACGAGAGGGGGACAGGGGAGACACGAGGTGGAGACAGGGGAGACACGAGGAGGAGACAGGGGAGACACGAGGTGGAGACAGTGGAGACACGAGGAGGAGACAGGGGTGACACGAAGTGGAGACAGGGAGACACGAGGGGGGGACAGGGGAGACACGAGGTGGAGACAGGGGAGACACGAGGAGGAGACAGGGGAGACACGAGGAGGAGACAGGGGAGACACGAGGTGGAGACAGGGGAGACACGAGGTGGAGACAGGGGAGACACAAGGAGGAGACAGGGGAGACACGAGGTGGGGACAGGGGAGACACGAGGTGAAGACAGGGGAGACACGAGGTGGAGACAGGGGAGACACGAGGTGGAGACAGGGGAGACACGAGGTGGAGACAGGGGAGACACGAGGAGGAGACAGGGGAGACACGAGGAGGGGACAGGGGAGACACTAGGAGGGGACAGGGGAGACACGAGGAGGAGACAGGGGAGACACGAGGTGGAGACAGGGGAGACACGAGGAGACAGGGGAGACACGAGGTGGAGACAGGGGAGACACGAGGTGGAGACAGGGGAGACACGAGGTGGAGACAGGGGAGACACGAGGTGGAGACAGGGGAGACACAAGGAGGGGACAGGGGAGACACAAGGAGGAGACAGGGGAGACACGAGATGGAGACAGTGGAAACACGAGGTGGAGACAGGGGAGACACGAGGTGGAGACAGGGGAGACACGAGGAGGAGACAGGGGAGACACGAGGTGGAGACAGGGGAGACACGAGGTGGTGACAGGGGAGACACAAGGAGGGGACAGGGGAGACACGAGGTGGAGACAGGGGAGACACGAGGAGGGGACAGGGGAGACACGAGGAGGGGACAGGGGAGACAAGAGGAGAGGACAGGGGAGACACGAGGGGGAGACAGGGGAGACACGAGGTGGAGACAGGGGAGACACGAAGTGGAGACAGGGGAGACACGAGGAGGAGACATGGGAGACACGAGGTGGAGACAGGGGAGACACGAGGTGGAGACAGTGGAGACACAAGGAGGAGACAGGGGAGACACGAGGTGGGGACAGGGGAGACACGAGGTGGGGACAGGGGAGACACGAGGTGGAGACAGGGGAGACACGAGGTGGAGACAGGGGAGACACGAGGTGGAGACAGGGGAGACACGAGGTGGAGACAGGGGAGACACGAGGTGGAGACAGGGGAGACACAAGGAGGGGACAGGGGAGACACAAGGAGGAGACAGGGGAGACACGAGATGGAGACAGTGGAGACACGAGGTGGAGACAGGGGAGACACGAGGTGGAGACAGGGGAGACATGAGGAGGAGACAGGGGAGACACGAGGTGGAGACAGGGGAGACACGAGGTGGAAACAGGGGAGACACAAGGAGGGGACAGGGGAGACACGAGGTGGAGACAGGGGAGACACGAGGGGGAGACAGGGGAGACACGAGGGGGAGACAGGGGAGACACGAGGAGGAGACAGGGGAGACACGGGGAGGAGACAAGAGAGACACGAGGTGGAGACAAGGGAGACACGAGGGGGAGACAGGGGAGACACGAGGAGGAGACAGGGGAGACACGAGGAGGAGACAGGGGAGACACGAGGTGGAGACAGGGGAGACACGAGGAGGGGACAAGGGAGACACGAGGGGGAGACAGGGGAGACACGAGGAGGAGACAGGGGAGACACGAGGAGGAGACAGGGGAGACACGAGGTGGAGACATGGGAGACACGAGGAGGGGACAGGGGAGACACGAGGTGGAGACAGGGGAGACACGAGGTGGTGGAGACAGGGGAGACACGAGGAGGGGACAGGGGAGACACGAGATGGAGACAGGGGAGACACGAGGTGGAGACAGGGGAGACACGAGATGGAGACAGGGGAGACACGAGGTGGAGACAGGGGAGACACGAGGAGGGGACAGGGGAGACACGAGATGGAGACAGGGGAGACACGAGGTGGTGGAGACAGGGGAGACACGAGGAGGGGACAGGGGAGACACGAGGTGGAGACAGGGGAGACACGAGGTGGTGGAGACAGGGGAGACACGAGGAGGGGACAGGGGAGACACGAGATGGAGACAGGGGAGACACGAGGTGGAGACAGGGGAGACACGAGATGGAGACAGGGGAGACACGAGGTGGAGACAGGGGAGACACGAGGAGGGGACAGGGGAGACACGAGATGGAGACAGGGGAGACACGAGGTGGTGGAGACAGGGGAGACACGAGGAGGAGACAGGGGAGACACGAGGAGGAGACAGGGGAGACACGAGGAGGGGACAGGGGAGACACGAGGTGGAGACAGGGGAGACACGAGGTGGAGACAGGGGAGACACGAGGAGAGGACAGGGGAGACACGAGGTGGAGACAGGGGAGACACGAGGTGGAGACAGGGGAGACACGAGGTGGAGACAGGGGAGACACGAGGAGGAGACATGGGAGACACGAGGTGGAGACAGGGGAGACACGAGGTGGAGACAGTGGAGACACGAGGTGGAGACAGGGGAGACACGAGGTGGAGACAGGGGAGACACAAGGAGGAGACAGGGGAGACACGAGGACGAGATAGGGGGGACACGAGGAGACAGGGGAGACACGAGGAAGAGACAGGGGAGACACGAGGTGGAGACAGGGGAGACACGAGGTGGAGACAGGGGAGACACAAGGAGGAGACAGGGGAGACATGAGATGGAGACAGGGGGACACGAGGAGGGGACAGGGGGAGACACGAGGTGGAGACAGGGGAGACACGAGGAGGAGACAGGGGAGACACGAGGTGGAGACAGGGGAGACACGAGGTGGAGACAGGGGAGACACGAGGTGGAGACAGGGGAGACACGAGGTGGAGACAGGGGAGACACGAGGGGGAGACAGGGGAGACACGAGGAGGGCGGCACACTGAGACGTGGAGAGGCGCTGTGGCGTGAAGCCGAGTGAAGTTGTCCAGCAACACCGCTGTGGAACGCAACAAACGCCACAACACGGACATCCGCAGCATGGCATCACGCGGCATGGGATATCCAGTCGCATCAGCATCATGTCGAAATCATCATTGAGCTGTGGTGGGAATCGGCATAGTCACCAGTGACCTTCAAAGAGAGCCATAGACTCACACAGAGATCCATAAACTCACATAGAGACCCACAGACTCACACAGAGTTCCATAGACTCACACAGAGATCTATAGACTCACACAGAGATCTATAGACTCACACAGAGACCCATAGACTCACACAGAGACCCATAGACTCACACAGAGACCCATAGACTCACACAGAGACCCATAGACTCACACAGAGACCCATAGACTCACACAGAGATCCGTAGACTCACACAGAGACCAGTAGACTCACACAGAGACCCATAGACTCACACAGAGACCCGTAGACTCACACGGAGATCCATAGACTCACGCAGAGACCCGTAGACTCACACAGAGACCCGTAGACTCACACAAAGACCCATAGACTCACATAGAGACCCGTAGACTCACACAGAGATCCATAGACTCACGCAGAGACCCGTAGACTCACACAGAGACCCGTAGACTCACGCAGAGACCCATAGCCTCACACAGAGACCCATAGACTCACACAGAGACCCATAGACTCACAGGGAGATGAGTGCATCTCTAAAGAGCGCTCTGCCTCCCGCCGTAGCGAGGGTGAAAGGGAATCTCAAAGAGGCGGTGCTGGTCGTGGCTCCGCTGCTGCGGCTGCCTGCATTTATCCAGCGCTGGTGAGGCAGCAGCGAGAGTTGGTGGATCACGCAGTGAGTGTCGTAACACTCCCTCCCAGTCGGTTGGCGTTCAGGAGGAGCCGTACGCTGGCTCGGCAGGAGAAGGTGGAACGGCGCGTTTTGGTAAAATTCCGGACCCTCCCCGTTTCGGACTAGCACGGGTCTCAAGTTGGGGTAGTGGGGGGGGGTCTCTGGGTGGGGCAGTGGGGGGAGGGGTTTCTGGTGGATGGACACCACCCTCACCACAACAACAACCGCCATTCGCCACGAAGTGGCGGTGACGTCACCACGAAGCTTGTGCCAGGCTCTGCGCATCTTGAGGCCACGTGAAGTGTCGACCTCCCGCTGGCACCCAGGTGCCACGGGTCGACTGGCTGAGATGAGTGGCCGATGCACCACCTGTGCCCCCTACTGTGCCAACTTGATGTGCTTTAGCCACCTGGCGCTCTGCTTATTTTTGTGAGAATCTCTCCTTGGCCTCCTTTTCTGCTTGCTGGAGGGCGACTGCCTCCAACTTCCCAGTAGCATTCTTCACGAGCCTCCTCCACAGAGGCCGATCTTGACACCGCTGGTACCAGTCATCGGCAAGTCCACTCATCTCCACATCCTCCTGTACTCCATCTCCTCTCTAGCCTGTACCACGCCCATTTAGCCCCCTCTATCTAGCTGAACAATAGCTGTTTAGGTATGCGGTGGCTGGGCATGCGGGCGACATGACCCAGCCAACGCAGCCTTCCCTGCCGGAGGATCTTACCGATGGGACTTTGTCCAGATCTTTCAAGGATTTGTGAGCTCCTCACACAATCCAGCCTGGTTAAACCCAGGATGGATCGTAGGCAAGCCAGCCTAAATGTTTCAAACCGGCGAAGATGTTCCATTAGGGGGTTCCACATTTTGCAAGCGTAGAGAATGGATGGAATCACTGTGGCCGAAAGACCCAAAGCTTCGTGTGGAGCGACAGACCAGGTAGCTTCCACACCGCATTACGCAACAGATGAAAATATAATGCTACTCGACTGATTCGGAGTGAGACTTTTGCTGTCAAACTGGAGCCGGTCATGAGCACACTGCCCAGATATGTGAAACTCTCCACTCTCTCCACAACTGTGCCATGACCAATTAGGCGTTGTGTGGGTGGAGTGTCCGATGGTATAAAATACCCAGGCAGGTGCTTAATTTTGGTGGGGCTGATGGTAAGTCCCCACCTCTTAGTGGCACGCTCCAAGTTTAGCAGCAGCACCTCCAACACCACCTCTGAATGAGCAGCAATTACCAGATCATCGGCATACGTAACATGGTTGACCAATAGGGAGCCATCCCTTGACCATACCCGGGCATCGATCAGCCTTCCATTGTATCTGTCCCAGATGGAAATTCTTCCGATATAGCCATTGAAGGCCTCACGAACTACGTGGTCGAAATATATGTTAAATAATTGTGGGAGCCAGAGGACATCCCTGTCGCACACCAAGGTGAACAGGGATTGGCTCCGACTCCCTGCCACGTAGTTTTGCCCGGACCAGCTCACCATCATGAAGCTCCTTAATGATCGTGAGCAGAGAGTCAGGGACTCCGAAAGCATGCAGAACCCATAGCCCAGGACTACTCATAGTACCATAGGCATTTACCAGGTCAATAAAGCAGAAATGTAGGTATTGTTGGAATTCTCTACACCTCTGCTATAGCAGAGAGACAGAAAATATGGCGTCTGTACAGGACCTCCCTTTCCTTAAACCACATTGGGACTCCGCAGGCCTCTCCTCAGCGTGCCTGGCAAGGCGATGTTTAATATTCCTTGCCAGGACCTTTCCCGGCATACTGAGGAGTGAGATGCCCCTGTAGTTGTTACAGTCTGTAACAACTACAGGGGGACCACCAGGGCATCCTTTCAATCCTGCAGAACCCATCCAGTGGCCCAGACTGCTGTAATGATGTCATGTAGGGTAGTCTGTGCACGCACGCCACCCTCCCTCAGCATTTCAGCTTGGGAGATCATCTATGTCCGGTGCCTTTCCTGGTCTCAGACTCTGGATTGCCTTCAGTACTACCTCAACAGATGGCACCTCAGCCAGCCACTCACAGGGGGTGGCTTCTTCCAATATTTGATGCACCACAGCCTTAGCACGGTCCCACGATGTTTGCAGGCTGAGGGATTTCCCCTCCCCCAGGACCTCACAGGAATGCTCAGAAAATCTGCAAATCTGTTCCTGGGGGTCGGATATTGGATCACCGTTCTTTCCCCTAATGATGGTTATAGTTCTGGAGCTGCAAGTTATTTTATTGATGAAATTAAAGAGCTATTTGTGATTGCGTGCTACTGAGGCAGACTCCATCTTCTCAGCAACCCATGACCACCACCCATCCTTGCAGCGCCTCATGGCTCTCCGAACCTCTGAGCGAAGGCTGCGGTAAGCCTCTCACCACCACCACTTCACCACCCTCACCCTGCCGCTCACCTGCTCGAGTGTATACCTCACCAAACTCACCGTCACCTCTCCGCTCACCTGCTCGAGCGCGTACCTCACCGCACCACCCCTCACCCCTCCGCTCACCTGCTCGAGTGCGTACGTGTCCGTGAGGCAAGAGTCGAGGACACGCGCCCCCAGGCGCACGCCGGGCAGCACGCGGGCGCTGCGGTTGATGTCGTCGATGGCGAACATCATCGCCTCCATCCTCTGGATGCCGCGGCCGAAGCTGATGGGGCCGCAGTCTCCGCCGCCGGTGCCGCCGGGGCCCCCGCCGGGGCCCCTCTCGTGGACGGGGAAGATCCCCCCCAGGATGAGCTCCCCCTCGATCCTCGCCACCTTCTTGCTGGACAAAGCGGACGAGGCGGATTCACCGCCCACGCCCGACGTCATCTTTGCGCCGGCCCCGGCGGTGGCCCTGGCGGCACCGGTGGCACCGAGGGCGGTGGCCCTGGTGGCACCTGTGGTGGCCCTCCCGGCACCGGGGGCGGTGGCCCTCCCGGCACTGGCGGTGGCCCTCCCGGCACCGGCAACCCCGGCGGTGGCCCTGGCGGCACCGGCGGCACCGGGGGCGGTGGCCCTGGTGGCACCGGCGGTGGCCCTCCCGGCACCGGCGGCCGCGGCGGTGGCTCTGGCAGCACCGGCGGCCGCCCGGGCGGCACCGGCGGTGGCGCCGGTGGCGGCGGTGGTGGATCCGGCGGTCCGGGCGGCGGCAGCAAACCCGCACGGCGAGCTCAAGGTGAGCAGGGTGAGGGTCATGGTGAGCAGGCTCGTGGTGAGCGCCGAGGTTGTGGTGCCGGTGTTGCTGGTGGTGGTGGTGTGTGCGGATGCGTCGGGGATTCCCCCGATCTGGAGGTGGTAGATCAGCATCGTCATCACCATCGTCGTCGTGGTCGTGGTGGTGGTCGTCATCGTCCCGGCGCCTGGACAGCGTCCGCTGAGGCCCACCTGCGAAGGCAGCGGTCGTCTGATTGACGGAGCGAGCAGGCGAGCGAGCGAGCGATCGATGGCTTTGATTGGTTGGTTGGTGGGCAATTACTTGAAGTGATTGACTGCTCAGTTGATTGGCCGCGATTATCGTGAGTCGATGAGACTGCTGCTCATCATAGAGGTTGCTGGGTTAGATCGCGTGAATATAATTAGTAAGGGTTTGACACGTAAACAAACACATGCCAATTAGTTCTGCACTGCACCGGCTGTGCGTTGGAGAGTAAACAAACCACAACAGTTACTATTCGAGGCGACAGCCACAGAGTTGCGGCGAAATCCTCCTCCTGTGTCGGTCTTAAATAGAGAGCTGGGTAAAGTGAAATGTCCGTCACTTGTGAAGCCAATCAGGTGCGAAGGCCAGACTGCTGCTGCTACGTTGGCAAGTGGTGCACGAGCACCAACAACAAACAACAACAAACAATAACAAACAACAACAAACAGCAGCAGCAGCAACACGACCCAAAGCTAAGGACGCGACAGTCGGAAGGGCCGCATTTTCTCGAGCCTCGGGTGGTGCCCAACGACACCACGGCGGCCGCTCGCGTTCAGTTCTGCCGAGCTGTTGGTCTCGATAAGGCCGAGATGGAGCGTACGTACGGTGCTGCTGAGGCTGCTGCACTCACCTGTGTGTGTGTTGTTGTTGGAGGGGAGAGCGGTGGGGAAACGGTTAGCACTGCGCTGAGTACGAACCCGGTGACCCGAGTTTCGATTCCCGCTCTCGGCCACCAACACAGGTGACGATTGTCTGAACCGGTTTTGGGCCCTCGCCTAGGTCGACTCAGCCTCAAATGAGTACCTGGTCCGGTGCGCAGTAAACATCACCACTCGGGAGACAAAGACGGCCGGGCGCGGTGGTGGCCACCCACCCCCGTTTCGTATGCCATGGAGGCCCTCATAGGCGCTGGTAGTCGCGAACATCACTTGCCACCACAGCCTGCGCGGGCTACACGGGGGACCTTTGCCTTTGTGCTGTTCGGCAGGTGGCCCCGTTCTCCTGCAGAGTGGCCTGGCCGAGGCCACCAGTTGACTAGCGACGTGGTAAACAAACCAGCCACACACTGCATGTGTGGCTGGTTGTTTAGAAAATCATTATTTTATACCCGTAACCACCAGAAAAAAGTTACAATAATAATAACGACGCTCGTAATTCCCACTTGGAAGATTTTTTTTCTCCCGAAATTGGGGGTTGCTGGTCGTTCCGGTGAATGATGGTGAAGTGTCATCATCGGGCGAGGAGAGAAATCACGGATAATGATGCAGCCCCATCCCCCAATCTTCTCCGCTGGCTGCATGGCTACGTCTCATCTCTCTCTCTTGCCTCTCTCTCACCCCTCTCTCTCTCTCCCTTGCCTCTATTCTCTGTCTCACCTCTCTCTCACCTCTCTTTTTTACGATCAGAGGAAACAAGAAGATGCTCGGTCTAGTCGGAACTTTGCTTCGTTCATCATTTCGTTTTTTTTTCAATGCTTTGCTTTATGTGCCCCCCCCCCTTTTTTAAATGAAAGATTTCACTGAAGATTTCACGCTCTGCTCTCCTCCTTCTTACCCCTTCCCTCTCTCTCTACCCCCTCTCTCTACCCCCTCTCTCTACCCCTCCCCTCTCTCTCTACCCCCTCTCTCCCTACTCGATGTCTATGTTCCCCCTGTTTCCTATGTAATAGATATCATTTATTTACTTTTACTACGACAAGTGCTGCATCTGCACCCAGCCCTTCTCGCAGTCCTACGGCCTCTGACAGGTAGCTCATATCTGCATTCAGAGCTCCCCGTCATCTGACACCGAGCACACGGCCTCCTCCAGCGCCCACTGCTCCTTGAAGGCCGGCACGGCGTGGGTCAGACGCGCATGACGGAATTCCAGCCACACCCTGGCTCCGACCAGAGCGCGGAAGATGCCCAAGCTGCTGGCCGGACGTTTCCCCTCCAGGGCCACCTTCCTCGCCCTTTGTATGGCGAGCTTGGCGTAACCGACGAGCACGTTGACCAGCCCCTGAAGATGTTGGGGTCCGTCGCCCTTTGGGTATCCAAAGATGAGGACCGTTGGGGAGAAGTGGAGGCTGAATCTTAGGAGGATGTTTCTCAGGACCTTGAACGCCAAGTCCAGGCTCTTGGACTCCACGTATCGGTGCGCCACCGTCTCCACTTTATCGCAGGACCGGCACTCCGGGGACGTGTAGGTGACGCGCGTCAGGAGGCGTTTGTGTTGACGGTGCCGTGGGCTCTCTCTTGCCTCTCTCTCACCGCTCTCTCTTTATACCTTGATTCTCTCCCCTCTCTCACTTATCTCTTTACCTTGCCTCTCTCTCTTACTGGCCTCTCTCCTCCCTCTCACCTCTCTTTTTTTCCGATCAGAGGAAGCAAGAAGATGCTCGGTGTAGTCGGCACTTTGATTCGTTCATCATTTTTTTTTCAATGCTATGCTTTATGTGCCCCCCCCCCTCTCTCTATCCCTCGCCTCTCTCTCATTTCCCTCTCTCTCTCTCCCCTCTCTCTCACCTCTCGCTCACCTCTCCCTCTCCCTTGCCTCTCCCGCCCTCTCCTCCCTCTGTCTCTTGGAGAGAGAGAGAGCACTGGGCACTCCTTGGGACGAGAGAGGCCTCCGACGAGGAGGAGGATCTCTCTCCGCTGATTCCGCAGCGTCGCTTTGGAGTTGTTCGGGGCCGGGCGTCGGGTTTCTTTGGGAGTCACGGCTCGCAACACACCCCCCCCCACCCACATTTTTGTAGTAAATATAATATAGGGTGTGTGTGCATGCGTGTGTGTGTGTGCATGCGTGTGTGTGTGCGTGTGCATGCGTGCGTGTGTGTGTACGTGTGTGCGCGTGTGTGTGTGCGCGTGTGTGTGTACAGGTGCGAGTGTGTGTACGTGTGTGCGTGCGTGCATGTGTGTGTGTGTACGTGTGCGTACGGGGGATCTTCATCTTTGTACGTGTGTGTGTGTATGTGTGCGTGTGCGTTACTTAACAAAAAAGAATCAGTGCCCCAGTGAATTTTGGTTTGAAAATTATTAAAGATCGCGGGGCGTCTCACCGGAGCCCCCTCGGCGACGATGACAACTACAGAGAGACAGGGAGAGCGAGGGTGGAGGTGGAGATGGGGAGGGGGGAGGCGGGGGGTTGCTGGGGGAGACTTTTCGCTGGGAATTTCCTCGAACCCGTAATGTGGAGTGGCTGCGATCGAACGGTGACGGCGATCGACGGAGCACGTCGAGGTCACGCGGTCGTACGGAGGTCACGCAAGGCACGTGCCCCCCACCATGCACCGCCACCGCACACCCCCCCCCCAACCCCACAGTTCACCTCCCACGCCCCCCGCACCGCTCACTCACCCCCCACCAACCCCCCCCCCCCACCACTCACCCCTCCCCCCACCGCTCACCCGCCCCCCCCCACCACCACTCACACCCCCCCCACCACTCACCCCTCCCCACCACCGCTCATCCGCCCCCCCCCACCACCGCTCACCCCCACCTACCGCTCACCCCCCACACTGCTCACCCCTCCCCACCACCGCTCACCCCCCCACCACTCCCCCCCCCCCCCACCGACCACTATAATCGATGACCCCTGTACATGAAGCAGTCTCCCTCCGTCACCTCATTCCGCTCCTCTCTTAAATCCTCAACCTCTCCTCCATCGCCCGTTCCCTTCCCTCCCCTCGCCCCTCCACTCCGTCACATCCCTCCCCCGTAGCCCTCTCGTGACATCCCCACGTGTGCCCCCTGATGCGGTCACTCGTTCCTCGGCCCTTGCGCACTGCCCTTGCCAAATACATCACTCCGTTGGAAATGCGTGAGTCAAAGAGCTTTATAGCTCAACGGATTCCTCGTGGCTCAACGGATTGCAAATCGGAAGTGACCAGTTAAGGAAGACGAACGAGTTAAAGTGTCTGCGTGCAACAACAATGTGGTGCTGATGGGTCACTAGAAGGAGAGGTGAGAACAAGAACAACGGCTGGGTGGCTGGAATGGCGAGAGATGACCCGTGTGGTGTGCGATAAGAGGGTCCCGGTTTGGTTGGAGGCAAAAGTGTGTAGTGTATAGTGTAGTGTATAGTGTAGTGTATAGTAGTGTATAGTGTAGTGTATAGTGTAGTGTATAGTGTAGTGTAGTAGTATATAGCGTAGTGAGTATATAGTTCAAGACAGTGGTGAGGCCGGTGCTGTTGTATGGGGCCGAGTGCTGCTGGGGCACAATAAAGAGGGAGGACCAAGCTACGAGAGTCACAGAGATGAGGATGTTGCGGTGGATGCTGGGTTCAACAAAGGAAGGTAATGGTGATAAATGGAGTGAGAGGAAGACTCAAGGTGGTAGAAATCACAGAGAAGATGGGAGAGAGAAAAGGCTCTGGTGTGGTTCGGTCAAGATGGAGAGACAGCAGGCAAATTACGTGGGTCAGAAGGTGCAAGTGATACAAGGAGAAGGAAATAGATCAAGAGGAAGGCAGAAGAAGAGGTGAGGGAGGGGGCGATGCGGTGCGATCGGACACAGTGGCTCGAGGAGCGGAAAGAGAGATGGCGCAGGACAAAGCAGCGTGGTGGAGGTTGGCTAGGGCAGCGGAACACCCAGCATGACAAACGCGTGGAAGCAGAAAAGGATTCCTCAGGGTATAAACACTGATTCTGATTGTGTCACCGCTGCCAAACTAACGATGGAAAGCGTCTTGAGCTAAGGCGCTCTACATCATTAGACCTCCTTTGCCTCCTTTGCCAGCACCTATTATTATATTTTCGTACTGGCAAAGGAGGTCTAATGATGTAGATGCTTACCCGAGCCCTCATTACTTTGACAGTGCATTGTCTTTGAGCTGTACGCCTTTTGGCATCATCTGGTCGAGCACAAATTGAGACGAGGCTCAAAAGAAAGCTGTCTCTGCTGTAGACCAATCAGTTTCAAGGACAATGCATTTATTATCAGAGTGTGTTTTTTGTTTGCATTTTGACTGCAAATATTGTGGTTAATGCAGACATGAATCCTTGTAAAAAGAAATTCAGTTTGTTGTCAAAAAAGGGGAAAACCCCTATTACTAAGGCACTCTTTAAATATAAAATAAGAAAATACAAAAAGAGTAATGCCCAGGTGCCTAGTCACCTTGTGGTGTACATTGACAGCTACCACTGGGGTGCCCTAGGCAAGACCACGCAGCAATCATCGCCCCCTACTGGCTAGATGTTAACTACCTCGCCTGGTATACAGGAGGTCGTGGGTTCAATCCCGACCCTGACGCCTGCTGCTCTATATTTGGAGTTTGCGTGTCTCTCTCTCCCCACAGTGGCATGGATTTTTCTCCCGGTCCTCCGGGTTTTCCCTCCACATTTAGAATCAACGTCACGCGTTTAAGAGTATTTGGCTGCTATAAATGTCCACGTGATGATGATGGCAAGAAGCCCACGTCGTTGAGCTCTCATTTGTGCTAGACAGGTCGTTTCTGAAAAAGAGCTGCGTAGCTCAGTGGGGCCTTACCTGTTAACGTAAAAAAACTAGTAATAAATTGTATTTAAATAGACTAATGCCCATTTGTAGGCCACGCACCCAGTGGCCCTTGTAGCGCACAGGGACAGCTGCGCTGTTAAAACACAGAGAGGGCGACTCAGAGAGAGAGAGGGCGACTCAGAGAGAGAGGGCGACTCAGAGAGAGAGGGCGACTCAGAGAGAGAGAGGACGACTCAGAGAGAGAGGACGACTCAGAGAGAGAGGGCGACTCAGAGAGAGAGGGCGACTCAGAGAGAGAGAGGACGACTCAGAGAGAGAGAGGACGACTCAGAGAGAGAGGGCGACTCAGAGAGAGAGAGCGACTCAGAGAGAGAGGGCGACTCAGAGAGAGAGAGCGACTCAGAGAGAGAGAGGACGACTCAGAGAGAGAGGGCGACTCAGAGAGAGAGGACGACTCAGAGAGAGAGGACGACTCAGAGAGAGAGGCGGACTCAGAGAGAGAGAGGGCGACTCAGAGAGAGAGGACGACTCAGAGAGAGAGGACGACTCAGAGAGAGAGGACGACTCAGAGAGAGAGGGCGACTCAGAGAGAGGGCGACTCAGAGAGAGAGGGCGACTCAGAGAGAGAGAGGACGACTCAGAGAGAGAGGACGACTCAGAGAGAGAGGGCGACTCAGAGAGAGAGGACGACTCAGAGAGAGAGGACGACTCAGAGAGAGAGGACGACTCAGAGAGAGAGGACGACTCAGAGAGAGAGAGGGCGACTCAGAGAGAGAGGGCGACTCAGAGAGAGAGAGGACGACTCAGAGAGAGAGGACGACTCAGAGAGAGAGGGCGACTCAGAGAGAGAGAGCGACTCAGAGAGAGAGGGCGACTCAGAGAGAGAGAGCGACTCAGAGAGAGAGAGGACGACTCAGAGAGAGAGGACGACTCAGAGAGAGAGGACGACTCAGAGAGAGAGGACGACTCAGAGAGAGAGAGGGCGACTCAGAGAGAGAGGACGACTCAGAGAGAGAGGGCGACTCAGAGAGAGAGAGCGACTCAGAGAGAGAGAGGACGACTCAGAGAGAGAGGACGACTCAGAGAGAGAGGGCGACTCAGAGAGAGAGAGGACGACTCAGAGAGAGAGGACGACTCAGAGAGAGAGGGCGACTCAGAGAGAGAGAGCGACTCAGAGAGAGAGGGCGACTCAGAGAGAGAGAGCGACTCAGAGAGAGAGAGGACGACTCAGAGAGAGAGGACGACTCAGAGAGAGAGGACGACTCAGAGAGAGAGGACGACTCAGAGAGAGAGAGGGCGACTCAGAGAGAGAGGGCGACTCAGAGAGAGAGGACGACTCAGAGAGAGAGGACGACTCAGAGAGAGAGGGCGACTCAGAGAGAGAGAGGGCGACTCAGAGAGAGAGGACGACTCAGAGAGAGAGGACGACTCAGAGAGAGAGGACGACTCAGAGAGAGAGAGGGCGACTCAGAGAGAGAGAGCGACTCAGAGAGAGAGGACGACTCAGAGAGAGAGGACGACTCAGAGAGAGAGGACGACTCAGAGAGAGAGGACGACTCAGAGAGAGAGAGGGCGACTCAGAGAGAGAGAGCGACTCAGAGAGAGAGGACGACTCAGAGAGAGAGGTGAGATTCAAAAAGAGAGAGAGCGACTCAGAGAGAGAGGACGACTCAGAGAGAGAGGTGAGATTCAAAAAGAGAGAGAGCGACTCAGAGAGAGAGGACGACTCAGAGAGAGAGGTGAGATTCAAAAAGAGAGAGAGCGACTCAGAGAGAGAGGACGACTCAGAGAGAGAGGTGAGATTCAAAGAGAGAGAGCGACTCAGAGAGAGAGGACGACTCAGAGAGAGAGGTGAGATTCAAAAAGAGAGAGAGCGACTCAGAGAGAGAGGACGATTCAGAGGCACCAGGAGGAGGAAGAACCACAGACGAGGAGTGGGAAGGCAGCAGCAGCCACGCGGTGACGAGCAGCCAGTGCTACCCAACGATTTTATTAATTACCCCTCTTATCCAGGTCTGGTGTTATCCCGAGCTTCCATAACTGCCCTCATCCTCCACATCTTCCCCAAGACTGTTGAGCCAAATCCGATAACGGACGAGCTCTCTCTCTCTCTCCTTCTCTCTCCTCTCTCTCTATTTCACTTTCTCACACTCTCTCTCTCACTCACTTTCTCTCTATCTCACCTTGCCTGGCTAACAAGCGCCACGACCTCGCCAACTTCGTCTGCGCTCAAGCGAAGATGGCGGTGTACAAGACGAGAAAATAAATGCTGGAAGGTGACACTGACGGCTGCTCTGTGCTTCCAGTTTTCAGGGGCCTGCTCAAGGCGCGGCTCCGGCTGGAGCACGCGTACCACACACATGTCGGTGATGTGCAGCGCGTCTTCTTCGAACGCTGGGGGGCCAGAAAAGCCCCTCTCTGTACCAGCGTGGACGCCACCCTCGTGTTCACCTTCTGAAGCGCTCGCTCGTCACCGTGGCGTGCGCGATGACTACCACAACCACGTGACTTTTATTTCGTGTTGTGCGCGGCGTATTTAGCGCCACAGCGCGTGGATTTATAGCGCTTATATTTGTTGCTGGTGACTTTGTATTTTGTATCGAAATCGCATCCAGTGCTGTTGCTGCTGGCGGCAATAAAAGGTGTCTAAAAAGTCAAAAGTCTAACTCTCTCTCTCTGTGCAGGCTGGGAAGAGAGTGTGTCTATCGTAGTCCAAGCGTTCCCATTACCTGCTAGTGAGGGCCTAGTTTTTCATATGCATCGTTGACTCACCTGAGAGAGTGTTTGTACTTCCCGGCGACCTCTTTCACTCTCCGAGCTCCATCGAGTGCTCATCATCTCTCCTCCAGCACTGTGAGTGCCTCCAACAACACAGGGTCGTGCTGTCTCCCACCTCTGTACCCCTTCCTCCTCTTAACATACTCGTTACTCGGCAGGCCTATGGCCTGCTCATAACCCTAGCTCTCACCACCATTCCTCCCCCCTCTATTACATCCTTCCTATTTTCTGCTTCATTGCAGACAATACAATCACTCCTCTTTCTCACTCCTCTCCTCTCTGCTCCTTCTCACCTTTTCCTTTCATTGCTGTTGTTTCCGTGCCCCTGCAGCACCCATCACTCAGAGGGACGCTCGTGACTCAGTGGCTGCCTGCCAAAGGCAGCTTCAGCTCCCACCAGCTATGGTGGGACAACACAAAGGCGCAGGTCAGGGCTCTCTGTCAGCAGTTCATGAGCCAGCATGCCGCCGCCAAGAACGAGGTGGCGTGGCCAACTGCAGAACGAGCTGCTGGCGCTAGAGGCGGAGCTGAGCTCATCCCACGACACACAACAGGGTGAGACGCGACTGGGAGAAGCAGCGGCTTTTCAGGTCCATCACGGACGAGCAGGTACATCATGCTTTTTGTGCAAAAGATGCAGCACCTGTCGCAGATTGACTCTCCCTCTAAGTTTTTCTTCCGCTTAAACAAAGCACCAGCCAACACCAACAACATTTCCAGATCGCCAAGACCACCAGGGGATTTCTACTCGCTACTTTTCGCCGCCGAAACCAAACACGACAAGGCTGTTCAGGAGCTACTGGACGGGGGCCTTGCCTCAGGAGTCCCTGAGCGGGATCGTCTGGACAGCCCCATCACCATGCAGGAGCTCCACATCGCTGGAAATGGCTCGCAGCTGGTAAAGCCCCGGGGATTGACGGCCTGCCGGTTGAGTTTCACGTGGCCTTCTGGGATGAGCTTGGCCCTCCACTACTGCCACTGTTGACAGAGAGCCTGCAGAAGGGTGAGAGCTGCAGGAAAGCAGTGGCCTCGCTGCTATCCAAGAAGGGGGACCTGCGCCTCATCGAGAATTGGTACGTCCATCGAGAATTGATACGTCCATCGAGAATTGGTGACCCAATTCTCGATGAACGTACCAGTAGAATTTCCATCTGGTAGGGGTGCGGTTAAGGGATGGCTCCCTACTGATTAACCATGTTATGTATGCTGATGATCTGGTGGTTGCTGCTCACTCTGAGAAGTAGTTGGAGGCGCTACTGCTGAACCTGGGGCATGCTACTCAGAGATGGGGGCCTTACCATCAGTCCCACAAAAACAAAGCATTTTCCTGGGTATTTTGTACCATCAAATACTCCATTCCCTCCGCTCTCCATGAGTGATGGGGCAGTTTTGGAGAGAGTATAGACGTTTCTGTAGCTGGGCAGTGCGCTTCAGAGCACAATATGGTTTGGCAGTGGAGGTCTCAGCCCCGGGCGGCATTAACTTTTCATCAGCAGCACAACGTTGCGTGGAATCCACCTGGCCTGTCGCTCCAGGCGAAGCTGCGGGTATTCTCAGGCACAGTTATGCCCTCCTTCTCTATGCTTGCGAAACACGGTTCGAAACTCTTCAGGCTGGCTTGCCTACGATTCATCCTGAATTTAACCAGACTGTATTACGTGGGATCACAGATCATTTGAAAGATCTGGACACCTTCCAATTAATGATCTCTTCCAGCAGGCGAGGCTGCATTGGCTGGGTGTTGTCGCCCACATGCCCAGCCACCGCGTGTGCAAGCAACTTCTGTTTGACCGAATAGAGGGGGCTAAACGGGCACGGCAAGGGCTCGAGAAGAGGTGCAGTGATGCGGTACGGGAGGATGTGGAGCTGAGTGAAAAATTGGTGCCAGCGATGTTGGAGGCAGACCGCCTCCAACAACAGCGGAGGGCAGAAGAGCGATTTCTGCTCACGGCCAACACCAGTGACGATTACCTGAACCGGTTCTGGGCCTCCGCCTCAAATGAGTACATGGTGCGATGAGTAAACATCACCACTTGGGAGACAAAGGCGGCCAGGCGTGGTGCTGGCCACGCAACCCCCGCCTCGTCTGCCACAGTGCCGACCTTCAGAGGCGCTGCTCGTTAACAGCATCTTTTGTATCTTTGGGAGTTTTCAAGCACTGCTCCCCAGATTTTGATGCCGGTAACAATTCTTCGTCTTATCTTTTTCAGATGATCCCCCCCCCCTCTGCTTTCCCTCCAACTACCATGCCCCCTCTCCCCCCACTAAGTCGGCTTTTGTTTTGACATCGTGCATTGTGCTTCAAAACGCGGTGTCACCACATATTGATCCATCAACATAAAAGCAGAGAATTGATGTTCGTATTGAAATCTGGTTTCAAGAGCGGAGGGGGGAAAGCGGCCACTGCGGTGGTGGCAATGGGACATTGAGCTTGCGCACTGGGCTCGCAATCTACGGTGGCGATGAGATGTTAACTCCCTCGCCTGGTATGCAGGAGGTCGTGCTTTCGATCCTGATCCTGGCCCTGACGCCTGCTGTATATTTGGAGTTTGCGTGTCTCTCTCTCTCTCCCTGTGGTTGCGTGGATTTTTCTCTGGGTGCTCCGGTTTTTTCCCCTGCGCATTTACAATCAACATCACTCGTTTAGAATATTTGGCCACTGCTATAAATTTCCACGTGATGATGCAGATGATATGGCCACTTCGTTGAACTGTCATTTGTGATGGCCAGGTCGCTTCTGAAAAATAACTCCATAGCTCAGTGGGACCTTACCTGGAAAAAAATAGCTTAAATAGCTCAAGTTTAGTTTTTAGTTGAATCCAGGAGCTCACCGGTTTTATTCCATCTCCCGGCGCGGCAGCAGAAACAATGGGGGCAGGCATCTTAAATCCTCCTCCACCGCCACCCCTGTCCACCCAGCAGGTGCGTGAATGCGTTCACGACAGTCTGTCAGCGATCGGCAGGATCGCCCCGTGTGGTGGGGTACAGCGTGGGTGACTGCCACCCCTGCCGAGACGCCTTGTGGCCCACAGAATGGAAGAGTAGGACAAATTCTGTCTTCACAAGGTGGGGGAAGCGACGGTGGCAGTGAGTGAGTCTCTCCGTCGGTGCCGTGTCGGGGCACATCGTCACTTTGAGGTTCACATCGCTGGGATTGTTTGGCTTGGGGGGTTTCAAATTACGGAAAGAAGAAGACGCAAGCAGCAGAAGGTGGGAGGAAGACAGAAGAAGACAGAAGTAGGCGGAAGAATGAGACAGAAGAAGGCAGAGCAAGGCAGAAGAAGAAGGCGGAGGAAGAAGGCAGAAGAATGAGATGGAAGAAGAAGGCTCACCTGATCGAGTCGCTCACCTTTCTCACGAGATGCTGCGACAACAAGGTAATACCGATCGCATTTACACTCACATCTGCTGCTGTCACTTCTAACGCTAAATAGATCTTGTTCAAAGCCAGCCTATCGCTAATCTCAGAGAGGATAAGACTGCTCCGTTTTGAACTTGATAATTTAGACAAATGTCTCTCAAAATCACACTTAGCATTAACAGATAAAATGTCCACATCTGATTGGGACCTTGTAGATAACATGACTGTTTCTTCTGCCGCGACAACGTCAACCAAATGTAAAGTTAACCTGATTGCTAAATTCAACATTCTGTCAAAAAAGAAGCCAGATCCACACGTTTAAAAGTTACATGTTAACAAGATTGTCATCAATCTTGTTAACATGTAACTAGCTAGAGGGCTGAACTTTGCAGTCACCCCCAAACACATCCCAGTGGATGATATCATTGCCCAGGTTGACGTAGCCCTCAAAGGTTTAGGTCACATCCCAGCCGACGTGGCAAGATCTGAAATCGCCGCCATCCTCATAAATGCTAAGAAACCCATTAGTAACATCAGCAGGGACGAGCACTCTGAACTCGCTCAATTGAAAAAGAGAGGTGACATTGTCATTCTTTCAGCCGACAAGGGCAATGCCACGGTCATCATGGATAAAACCACATACAACAACAAAATCCAGGACATTCTTAATAATGGCAGTTATACTAATGTAATAAAGGACTTCGCCACGCACTGCTTGGTCTCCGTCACTCTTTTATTCGGGTTGACACCCGCACCCCGCTGGTCCCGACACCGGACTAGCTGCTCCTCGCGAGGCGCCCCTCACGCGCTCTCTCGTCAGTCTTTCGTGCTTCCCCCCGCTCCGCACACCGCTGGCCGACGGTGTGCTGAAGCTCCTGCAGCCACGTGGCTGATGGCGCGGATTCCCTCCGGCCACCCAATGTGGTCCAGCTTCTTCACTCCAACAACTGACCCGGAGCCCTTCCGCGCTCCCACCTATATCCCCTTCACCACGTGACCCTGTCTCCTCCCTCTCACCACGCCCTTCTGCACCTTCCAGATCTGGCCTCCCCATCGCGCCCTGCTGGCTCCGCCCCTAGGTTCCGCCCCCCACTCACCTCGCTTCCGATTGGACCCGAGGTGAGCGGCGGACCTTCACATACGCCCCCATACTGGCTCTGCCCCCCCAATACCCCGGGCCGTATGATTGGCCCAAAGGCCAGCAGCGAACCCCGCTTATGCTCGCATTACACTAAAATCAACAAAGATCCTACCAACCACCTGGCTACAAAAAAACAACAATATCATCACTAATTCGACTTTTTTAATCGAAACGAACACGCAGCTCTCTCTAAAACCTTCGGCTGCTAGACCACCAGAGTTGATGGTCTTCCAACTATCTATAAACAAGGTACTCCACTCCGTCCTATCGTTTCTACCATCAACTCACATACCTACAAACTGGCCCGATTTCTGTCTGAGACCCTGCTTCCATTCACGGGAAAGACCACCTCAGCAGTACTTAATTCAGCTCACTTGGTTTATCTAATCAAGGACATTTCACTGTCTCCAGATGATTTTCTTATCAGCTTCGATGTCGTCTCTCTGTTCACTAAGGTACCTGTACCTGACACCATAGCAATCGTTGAAGACTTGGTCCAATAGGGACTTAATCCTGATGTACCAACTTTGGTGAGGCACTGCCTTACCAACATTTACTTCATCTGGAATGGTACATTCTACAAACAAAATGAAGGTACACCTATGGGTTCTCCCTTACCACCAGTGGTAGCGAAAGTTTTCATGAAGAAACTTGAAACATGCCATCCTGACATCCACCCTACGTCCTTCCCTGTGGAAGAGATACGTAGATGACACTTTCGTCATCTGACCACATGGCCAGCCAGCACTGAACAAGTTTTTCAACCACATCAATTCCATACACCCATCCATCATATTACCCATGGAAGTGGAAAATTAAGGAAAGCTACCATTACTTGATGTTTGGATCGAGAAGAGGCCTGATGGCTCGTTGGGACATTCCATCTACAGGAAAGTCACCCACACGGATTCCTATTTAAAGCCTGACTCCCACCACCATCCGGCCCAGAAGAACTCCCTCATCAAAACACTACACCATAGGGCCCGCTGCATCTTCAACCAGCGCCACCTAGCCAGTGAACTGGAGCACGTACACCAAGCCCTCAAGATCAATGGATACTCAGACCACACAATCCGCAAAGCTGTAGCCCCTGTAACCATCTGAGGACCAAATCAAAACCATCACATTGCCATACATTGTAGGTGTTACCAAAATATTTCCAAAATCTTAAACACAAGATCCAGGTACGATTCAATACAGTACATAACATCCGTGATCTGATCCCATCTGTGAAGGATGTCATTCCTGACATGCAATACCCTAGTGTCTACAAACTAAGTTGTGTCTGCGGCAGCAGTTACATTGGGGAAACGAAACGACATGTCTCGGACCGTGTTCGCGAACACAAGGCAGATTTGAAACACGACAGAACCAATACCTCTGCAGTGGCTGATCATTGTTATAATGCAGTGTGCTCGCACAATATTGTTTTTTTCCGAGACCCAGCTACTCTGCAAACCTTCGGGCTACCATCAAAGATTTGTCCATGAAGCCATCCAGATATATAAACATGGAGACAAATTCAACCGAGAAGATGGGTATAAGCTGAGCAATCACTGGAAGGACGTTATTAACCAAGCAAAGTCGTAACTTGCTGTGGTGCTTCCATTCTTCCCTGACGTTTGGCTGTTATCTCCGACTCTCTGAGTTGCATTGCCCTGTTAGGTGCCTCTGCATTAACGGGCTGGGGTCTCACTAACATGGCCACCTCTGCTCCCTTAGCCTCGATGTACCGATGGTTCTGGCTTTGTGTTGTCTTACTGGCGCGACCACCGTTGCGGTGGTTCTCTTGCGTGGAGGCGCTTGCCTCACAGCGCAGTTGGCAGCGCCGCAGCTTGTGTTACACATAAACGTGACTTTAACTTACTAATCCCCCTAATCTCCCTGTCTAATCTCTCCCATCATCATAGTGCCAATCTCCAATTAACACTGCTGTGGTGCGCATATGCGGGGACGATACTCTTATGCGGCGACGGAAGCTCATTTCATGCTAATCTCTCTCTCCCTAATCTCCCCCATTAACACAACTGACGTGCTTGCGTCCGGGAATGTAATTCCTTTCCAGCTCAGACCCCGCTTGCTTGCCCATCGCCACATAAATGTAACCTCTTGTTGTAACAGCTCTCTCGCTGGTTCAGCAGTTCCACTGCTGGATTATTTTTTTCCGCCTGAGGACGACCGCTTGTGTTGCGATCGAAACGTCGTGATTTATAATCTTTTGTTTTATTTTACTTTTCTTCCCATGTGACTTTACCGGAAGAAGAAGAAGGCAGAAGACGGAAGAGGAGGAGGAGGGACGAGTGGTCGTAGTAGTCGTAGTGGTAGGAGGAGATCCGCGTGCAGCTCGCCACTCTTTAAGTGTCCTCCCTGCAGAGAAGAGAGGCAGCGCTCGCCCCGTGTCTGCTGTCTCACCGAGAGCACCTCCGCTCTGATTTGTCGCGGTCAATGGGAAATTGAGTCGCAGCGAGAGAATATCTCTCTTTTTGTTATTAATTTGTGTCATTGTACACATGAACCTTATGGCGGGACTCCGGGGTCTTTCCATAAGGTTCACAAAAAAAGTTGCATATATATCATTATATATAGTTATATATAGTAATATATCATATATAAAGTTACATATGTTACATATAAAACGTTATATATAATGATAGATACATAACGTATATATCATATATCACGTTTTATATATATATCCATTATATATAAGTATATTATATATAGCTACATGTATAAAATAAATGATATGTAATTAATTTCAATTTGCGACGACCATTCGAGCGCGCGACAGCAATTTCGATGGGCCCAGAGCCCGCGACGCGAGCCGCCCACTCGCTAACCGCGAAGTGGCTCTGAGTGGTGGTGGTGGTGGGTGGTGGGCGGTGGTGGGTGGTGGTGGGTGGTGGGGGTGGTGGGTGGTGGGTGGTGGTGGGTGGTGGTGGTGGGGGTGGTGGGTGGTGGTGGTGGTGGTGGTGGGTGGTGGGGGTGGTGGGTGGTGGTGGTGGGTGGTGGGTGGTGGTGGGTGGTGGTGGGTGGTGGTGGTGGGTGGTGGGTGGTGGTGGGTGGTGGTGGGTGGTGGTGGTGGGTGGTGGGTGGTGGTGGGTGGTGGTGGGTGGTGGTGGTGGGTGGTGGGTGGTGGTGGGTGGTGGTGGGTGGTGGTGGTGGGTGGTGGGTGGTGGGGGGTGGTGGTGGTGGGTGGTGGGTGGTGGTGGGTGGTGGTGGGTGGTGATGGTGGGTGGTGGTGGGTGGTGGTGGTGGGTGGTGGGTGGTGGGGGGTGGTGGTGGTGGTGAGCAGCGTGAGCGGTGTGGCTGTGACACTCGGGGGGCGAGAGAGCGACGAGATGGAGCCACGCATGGAACGCGTGATGCTGCTGCTGATGTTGTTGCTGTTGCTGCTGATGATGTTGTTGTTGCTGCTGTTGTTGTTGCTGCTGCTGTTGTTGTTGTTGCTACTGTTGTTGTTGCTGCTGCTGTTGTTGTTGCTACTGTTGTTGTTGCTGCTGCTGTTGTTGTTGCTACTGTTGTTGTTGTTGCTGCTGCTGATGTTGTTGCTGTTGCTGCTGATGATGTTGTTGTTGCTGCTGTTGTTGTTGCTGCTGCTGCTGTTGTTGTTGTTGCTACTGTTGTTGTTGCTGCTGCTGTTGTTGCTGTTGTTGCTACTGTTGTTGTTGCTGCTGCTGTTGTTGTTGCTACTGTTGTTGTTGTTGCTGCTGCTGTTGTTGTTGCTGCTGTTGTTGTTGCTACTGTTGTTGTTGTTGCTACTGTTGTTGTTGCTGCTGCTGTTGTTGCTGCTTCTGTTGTTACTGCTGCTGTTGTTGTTGCTGCTACTGTTGCTGTTGTTGCTGCTGTTTATTGTTTAATCCCAGCCTTACCGAGAGGTTTTAATAGTTGTGTTTGTTTGTTTTACCAATTAGTTGCGTAGTTATTATTATTATTGTAATATATTATTACTTCTGTTTGCGCGTTCTACTTTAGCACAGGTCGCCCGCAACGCCCTCGCAGCTCACCGCTGGGTAAGGGACAGGGCTCCACTCCACTAGCGGTGTGTAGCCAGGGGGCGGGGGTGGGGGGGTGAGGTGGGGGGTGGGATTGAGGTGGGTGGTGGAGGTGAGGTGGGTGGGTGGTGGAGGTGAGGTGGGTGGTGGGGGTTTCGGTGAGTTGGGGGTGAGGCGATGTGTGAGGTGAGGTGGGAGGGTGAGGTGGGTGGTGGGGAGGGGGTGGGGGTGAGGTTGGTGGGGGTGAGGGGTGGGGTGGGGTGGGGAGTGAGGTGGGGGGTGGGGGTGGGGGTGAGGTGGGGGTGAGGTGGGTAGTGGGGGGTGAGGGGTGGGGTGGGGGTGAGGTGGGGGGTGAGGTGGGGGTGGGGGGTGAGGTGGGGGGTGGGGGTGAGGTGGGGGGAGGGGGTGAGGTGGGGGGTGGGGGTGAGGTGGGAGGTGGGGGTGAGGTGGGAGGTGGGGGTGAGGTGGGGGGTGGGGGTGAGGTGGCGGGTGGGGGTGGGGGGTGAGGTGGGGGGTGGGGGTGGGGGGTGAGGTGGGGGGTGGGGGTGGGGGTGGGGGGTGAGGTGGGGGTGAGGTGGGGGTGAGGTGGGGGGTGAGGTGGGGGGTGGGGGTGAGGTGGGAGGTGGGGGTGAGGTGGGGGGTGGGGGTGGGGGTGAGGTGGGGGGTGGGGGGTGAGGTGGGGGGTGGGGGTGGGGGGTGAGGTGGGGGGTGGGGGGGTGAGGTGGGGGTGAGGTGGGGGTGAGGTGGGGGTGAGGTGGGGGGTGAGGTGGGGGGTGGGGGTGAGGTTCTGGGGGCGTCGCGCGACCTGCGCGCACGCTGAACGAGGCGGTGCAGCTGAGAGACGCCACCGCTCCCCATCAGCGCCATGCACCGTCATCATCATCCCCATCCACATCATCACCATCCTCGTCATCATCTCCCCCATCATCCCCATCATCCTCATCACCATCCACATCATCATCATCCTTATCACCATCATCATCTCCGTCATCATCGTCCCCATCATCCTCATCATTATCCTCATCACCATCATCCTCATCACCATCATCCTCATCACCATCATCATCAACATCAGCCTGTGGGCAACCCCCTGCAGCAGGGTCTACATCCCCGCGCCCGCCCCTGCGAGCCGCCGTCGCCTCTTCGCGATCCCACGATGTAACGATCCGCACGTGCCCCCCCCCCCACCAGCCCCCCCCCCACCAGCCCCCCCCCCCCCACCAGCACCCCCGTCCCCTCGCCCGCCACCTCACACGAACCGATTTCATCGCTCCGTTCTCCATCCCACAGCTGTCACTGCAATCGACGTTCTTCCACCTCCTCCTCACCGCCTCCGCCACCCCGGCCCTCCTCCTGCCGAAAGCCCCAATGCACTTAACCCCCCCGCCCTCTGGGTTGATGCCATCACCCCCTGCACGTGCCCCCCCCCCACCCCTCCCTCAACGTGTCTCCCGACCCGAGTTCGATTCCCATCTCGCAGCATAGCGACACCTCGTCTCGATTGTCTGAACCCAATCCTGGGCCTCCCCTAGGTCGACTCAGCCTCAAATTAGTACCCTGCGAGGTGTGTAAACACATCGCTCACCGGGGAGACAAAGGCGGTCGGGCGGTGGGTTCGCTGGCCCGCCCACCAACCCCCCCCGTGTGCCGTGCCGGCCTTCATTGGCGTATCTACCTTTTCCCGCAAACCACCGATTGGCACGGTCGGCGACGTACGGTGCAAACGAAGTTCAACGCATCATCGTCACCACGTGGCATGGGGCAGATAGCCCGCAGTAGGTGCGTCCACTGTGGTCACGTGGTGTTTCCACTCTCACCCCCCTCCGTCTTGGAGTGCCGACGTGGCCACAAGTCGTGGCCGCGTCTTTCCGGCACAGATCCCTTACGATGTCGCCATCACTCTGTTGGCTTCATATTCTTAGTTTTTTTTCGGTAAAGTCACGAAGGTAAAAAATGTAAAATTAATAAAAGTAAAATAAAAATAAAATAAAAATCACGACGTTTCGGAGGCAACACAAGCTTCCGTCTTCAGGTGGAACCGTCACAGCACGATTGCTGTATCAAGTAAGAGAAATTCCAAGAAAACCGTCTTTGTATATATACTGGTTGAGGGTGGGAGGAGCCAAGGCAGGCCCCTGGATATTATTATTATTATTGTGAAGTTGGTGCGGCTAAAGCCGCTGCTAGGAATGAGCCTTTGTTGTGTAGACTGGTTGAACTGGGAGGTTCCAAGAGTCCTAATTAAAAGGAGACCTGATGGTTCAATGTCTATAGGAAAGCCACCCATACGGATGCTTACCTAAAACCTGATTCCCACCACCATCCATCCCAGAAGAATTCCCTCATCAAGACTCTACACCATAGAGCCCAATGCATCTCCGACCAGGAACACATTGCCAGTGAACTCAAGCACGTACGCCAAGCTCTTAAGGTTAATGGTTACTCCTACTACACAATCCGCAAAGCCATCACTCCAACCATCAAGAAGGATCCTGTTGAGGAGCCTTTCAAAACCATCACCTTACCCTACATTGCTGGGGTCACATAAAAGATCTCCAAAATCCTGATGTAACACAAGATCCAGGTCCGATTCAACACAGTACATAAAATCCGTGATTTGGTCCCGTCTGTAAAATATGTGGTTCCAGACATACAGTACCCTGGCGTCTACAAACCAAGTTGCCTCTGTGGTAGCAGTTACATTGGATAAATTAAACTACATGTCTCGGACCTTTCGATTTAAAGCTTTCGTGACTGCAGGGATTCATCTTCTTGGTTCTTTCGGTAAAGTCACGTAGAAGGGAAATAATAAAATAATAAAAATAAAACATTATAAAATAATTCTCACGACGTTTCGGCTACAACGCAAGCAGCCGTCCTCAGGTGGAGAACAGGTCTGTCGAGGAGACAGAGTCTGAATGACACACCCCAGGCTTGGAGCGTCTATTTTAGCTGGGATGGAGGGGGGATGCTGCTAATCCTGCATAATGCACGGGCATAATATGACTTTAAACCCCCCGCCAAACCTCCTACGCATTTCACAAGTAGTACTAATCGCATATCTGCATTTCCCATAATCATGCTAAATCCCTCTTGATATGCAAATTATTTTGTCAAGGTGCTCTTCCCCCCTCCATCCCAGCTTAAATAGACGCTACAAGCCTGGGGTGTGTCATTCAGGCTCTGTCTTCTCGACAGACCTGTTCTCCACCTGAGGACGGCTGCTTGCGTTGTGGCCGAAACGTCGTGAGAATTATTTTATAATGTTTTATATTTATTATTTTATTATTTCCATTCTACGTGACTTTACCGAAAGAACCAAGAAGATGTCTCGGACCGCATCCGTGAACATAAAGCAGACCTGAAACCCGGTAGGACAAACACCTCAGCCGTGGCAGATCACTGTTACAATTCAGTGGGCTCACATGACATTGACTTCTCCAAGACAGAGGTTCTCTGCAAGCCATCTGGCTACCATGAGAGATTCGTTCATGAGGCGATCCACATATACAAATGTAATATCGTTGAGGACTCTTGGACGCCGGGGTTGAGGCACACGTATTTATTCCGCAACAGTTGTCACAACCGCGGACATACAACACTGGGAGGGGGGTATCGGCCCCCTCACCCGGCTAGCTGGGAATACACTGCTAGCTATCTCTGACCTACCTCCTAGTCCTCCACTAACGGGCTAGGGGAGGCTGTCTGGCCCGACACCGGTAAGTCGGGCTACGGTACCCGGAGTCCCAGAGCACTAGCTCTGGTTCTCGGGACCACGCCGCTGGCTCGGTCCTGCGCGGCCCTGACAAGGGCGGCGACCCAGGGGAGTCCAGGGCTCTAGCTAGACGATCTTCGGTCTTCACTGGTTTAGCTTTAACATTGTACCCCGAGCTCTCTGGCTCATCTCCATTTTATACCAAAACCCCCCGCTGAGGGGTGGGGCCAGCCCCCCCAGGCTGCCCTGTGCGGACGTCGTTGAGAGCACCTCCCCGTGCACTCACGAAGCCCCGCCCACTGTGTTTGTTTCCCGTGTGATCCTATGTATACAGCCCCTCCGTAACACCCCTACACAAACACAGTGACAATTTCAACCGAGAAGATGGATTCTGGCTCAGCAATCATTGGAAGGACGTAATAAACCATTTCGGATCTTAACTGATCGTATTCACGTTTACGGTGACTTTCAGACCGCAGTCCACTCACTGGCATTGACAATATATATTTTATTCTCCGCAGGGAATGGATTATTTGCTCCGCTGCAAGTCTCCTATCACCACTCTCCCATTGACATATTTTGTTGCTTCCTCTTAGTACCTTTCACGCGACGGTCAATGGTATAATGTATAGCAGATTGTATAATAATAAATAGTATAAAAGTGTAATTTTTAATATAATGTATGAGGTAATATATAGTATCGTAATTGTATAGTGAATATACAGTAGTGTGGTATACAGTAGGGTGGGTAGAATAATACATAGTGTAATATTACAATGTATAGTCTAAGGTATAGGGTGGTGTATAGTAATACAGTATATAATTTTATGTTGGGTTTGTCTATGGCAGTATATAGTACGGGGTAGACCCGTGTGATGTAAGAGAAAAAAGTTTAGCTGGAGGCATATTATATTTTTTTCGAACATAGAATTGTAATGTATGACTTACTGTTAGTAGCTCAGCTTATTGGAGAGTATATTTAGTATGTTGATGATACTGATGTAGTTTATATTTTAGTTTTTTACGTGGTGGTTTAGTTGCTGCAGCTCCATACTATTAACATTCCTTCCCTTTATTAATGCTAACCCTACTCTCTCCCTTTGATGCTGCTAATCCTGCATAATGCACCGGCATAATATGACTTTGAAACCCCCCGCCCACCTTCTACGCATTCCACAAGTAGTGACTAATCCCATATCTGCATTTCCCATAAATATGCTAAATTCCTATTGATATGCAAATTCCTTTGTCAAGGCGCTCTTCCCCCTCCAACCCAGCTTAAATATACGCTGCCAAGCCTGGTGGTGTTCATTCAGACGCTGTCTTTCCGACAGACCTGCTCTTCACCTGAGGACGGCTGCTTGCGTTGTGTACGAAACGTCGTTATAATTATTTTATTATGTTTTATTTTTATTATTTTATTATTTCCCTTTTACGTGACTTTACCGAAAGAACCAAGAAGATGAATCCCTGCAGTCACGAAAACTTTAAATCGAAATTGAACAACAACACTTTCAATTATCCTGCTGTTGTCCCATCCTACATAATGTGTCCAGACAGTGCCATTCTCCACTTGCATCATCATTCTGACCAGGTCGTCTGTTTCTACGTTTTGTATCACTTAAACTTTGGTCAACTCTTTGGTTCCTGGCGTCGATGCATTAAAGAGTGCCAATGTCTTATCTCTGGCAGTCTATTTGTCAAGTGCAAGTCTCGTAGGCATACAGAACTTAAACCTCATCAAAACTATCGTTTATTTGAACAGGTAAGGCTCCACTGAGCTGCTTTGTAGCTTATTTTCTCAGAAGCGACCTGGCTATCACAAATGAAAGCTCAACCAAGTAGCTTCTCATCATCATCATCGCGTGGATATTTATAGCAGCAGACAAATACCCGGAGAAAAGTCAATGCGACCACACGGAGAGTGACACGCAGACTCGAAATGTACAGCAGCAGGCGTCAGGGTCGAGCACCGAACCCACCGCAACCTCCTGTATACCACGCGAGATAGCTAACATCACCATACGTACATATACACACATACAGATACAAATCCCCCGTATAGCCTTAACAGACTGTAGGGGCAAGTGTTGTTAGCGAGCACCTATGAAGGCCGGAACGGTACACGAGGGTGTGGGTGGCCAGCACCACGCCCGACCGCCTTTGTCTCCCTAGTGGCAATGTTTACATACTGCACCAGGTACTCATTTGAGGCTGAGTCGACCTAGGGGAGGCCCGGGATCGGTTCAGATAACCGTCACTGGTGTTGGCCGTGAGTGGGAATCGAACCCGTGTCGCCGGGTTCATGGCGCAGCGCGCTAACCGCAACACTATCGCTCCCCATTTACACACACATACACACACATACACACACATACACACACACACAAACATACACACAAACATACACACAAATGGAATGTCGGCCCTGGACGTGTGGGTTTGGAGGCCGGTGCCCTCCCAGCCCCTCCACGCGGGGTGGGGGGGGCGACCGCAGGTTCGCTGTCAAGGCGATATTAGCCGTGCGGAGTGTTCGATGGAGCGGCATTGATTAGATAACGCGCTCTCGTTAGCGGGAACCCCTGCGTGTCACAGTGGGCGTTGACGTGTCTCTGTGTCTCTCACTCGTTCTGTGTGTCTCACTCTCTCTGTGTGTCTCACTCTCTCTGTGTGTCTCACTCTCTCTGTGTGTCTCACTCTCTCTGTGTGTCTCACTCTCTCTCTGTGTCTCTCTCGGTCTCACTCTCTCTCTCTCTCTGTCTCTCACACTCTCTGTCTTTCTCTCTGTCTCTCTCTTTTTTTTACGACCAGAGGAATGAATAAGATGCTCGGTTTAGTCGGCACTTTGCTTCGGTCATCATTTAATTTTTTTGGTTTTTTTTGCCATTGCTTTGCTTTATGTGTTCACCCCCCCGCCTTTTTTAATTAAAGATTTTTCGCGTTTTACCATTATGCAACAAAATCAATCTGTGCTACTTTCTTCGTCGACACAAAGACCAACACGAAGAAGCACGCTCTGCTCCTTACCCCTTCCCTCTCTACCCTCTCTTTCTCTACCCCCTCTCTCTACCCCCTCTCTCTCTACCCCCCCCCCTCTCTCTCTATCCCCTTTCTCTACCCCCTCTCTCTACCCCCTCTCTCATTACTCCACCCCTCGCTCTACCCCCTCTCTCTCTACCCCCTCTCTCTACCCCGTCTCTCTACCCCCTCCTCGCTCTACACCCCTCTCTCTATTTTCCACGTTATTTTTTCTGTCTCTGGCACTCCCTCTCTCTCTCTCTCCTTTCTCTCTCTCTTTATGTCTCCCTCTCTTTCTCCCTCTATGCCTCTCGCGTGACCTCGGAGAGAAAATCCACGACGCTCCGCCGGATCCATTCCGAACGGTCGATGGCAGCGCGAATGCCGAAAGTCCGCGACATCTCCTCCTCCCTCTCTCTCTCTCGCTCACTCGCCCCTCGCTCGCACTCGCCGCGTCCTCAAGCGCCCCCTACCCTGGTCGCTGTTCCCCTGAACTTCACGCCTCCACACCCGGTGTTGAGTACTCGGTCTACACGGGTCACGGACTGTGTCATCTCATCCACCACCAGCACGACCAGCACCAGCACACTGGTTTCAACCACCCCAGTGAAGGGCACGCCAACTCACTCACTCACTCACCCACCTACTAAACCACTCACTCGCTCGCTCATGCACTCACTCACCCACTCACCCACTCACCACTCACTCACTCACCCACCTATTAACCCACTTCCTTGTGCATTCACTTACCCACTCACCCACTGACCCACCTACTAACCCACTCACACACTCATGCAATGCACTCACTCACCCACCTACTAACCCACCTACTTTTGGCATTCACTCGCCCACTGACCCACCTACTAACCCACTCACACACTCATGCACTCCCTCACTCACACACCCACCCACTTGCCCAACTACTGACCTACTCACACACTCATGCACTCATTCTCCCACTCACTCACCCAATCACTCATCCTCTCACCCACTCAGCACACTGCAGGTCACCTCACTTCTCTCACAATGAGCGGCGTTGTGTCCCTTCAGCCGCTGTTTCTTAAAACCGCCTATCGCTACCATAAAGGGTAGCAGTTGCTAACACGAGTTTCTCTCAAAAAATGTATCTGGAGATGGTGGTGGTGGTAGTCTTTTAACAATTACAATATTTGACATATTTTTCTTATGAGATTCACACTGAGTCGTAGGGCTAATTTTAAGGAGGCTCCTGACACCACGTTTAATGTTTTATTTGTAAGAGGAGTTTTAGCCGATTAGTGATGCGTTGTGTTTCATGTACAAGTGGAAGAAAACCGGAGCAATTCGGAGAAAACCCCACGCCCTGCGCGAGGGAGCAACGCTCTATCCCCGTACAGACGGAACGAACAGAGGGGAGATCAGTCCACTTGCCGTACCGCCTTCTACTGACGGTACCTCCTCGACGCCCACGGGAAGGAGGGCAGTGTCACGACATCCGTACGGTAAACCACCAACCCTCGCTGCTGCCTTCACAGCGCTGGATTACGGGCAGCCGATGCACGTTGCCACCACTACCGCTGCCCGGCTTTGAGAGGCGGGTCGCAGTAGATTAGGGGACTATAATAATACGTGTGACAGATGCACATCGTTTTGGGAATTAGCTTAAAAACCGAACTAATGTGCTATGTGAATTGTCTATGCAACATCGCGCAGACTGGTCGCATTTGCCACCCTAGGTCGTATCGCCCCTTGGCTTCGAGTGACACTGATATTGTAATAATTCTTCTCCGGATCCTTCGGTTTTCCCCCAATTCCACATTTAGAATTGACATCACGCGTTTTGAGTATTTGGCTGCTGTAAACCACCACGCGATGATGATGCTGATGGTGATAAGCTAATTGGTTGAGCTGTCATTTGTGATAGCCAGGTCGCTTCTGAAAAAGGACTGGATGGCATCTCAGTGGGGCCTTACCTGGTTCAATACAAATAAATAGTTTAGTTAACACAAAGACACCGTAACATTAGCAACATAAAAAATCCCCCCCCCTGCCCCACCAAAACAAATCAATATTTGAAATGTATTTAACACGTAGGAGGCTTTCACTTGCTGCCAATATATTGGTTAAAAACTAAACACTATTATGGATTTCATGGCCAAAGTGTCGATTCGTTATTCGTTTCTGTGCTGGGTCTGACCGCCTCGTGGGTGATCACGTGGACTTTGTTTGAACGATAATCCCTCCACCACCCAGCGACGGAACCAATCAAATGGAGTTGTCACGTCACGTGTCAATGTGCCGATCGATTTGTTTTTATCAGACAAAAATAAACTGGAGGAGGATTGTTGAAAAGCCCAATAATAATAATGAAACTAATAACTTTTGATTTAAAGCTTTCGTGACTGCAGGGATTCATATTCGTGGTTCTTTCGGTAAAGTCACGTAGAAGGGAAACAATACAATTTTAAAAATATAAAAAATTAAATTCTCACGACGTTTCGACTGCAACACAAGCAATCATCATCAGGTGTGAAAAACACAGCAAGAAAAAATAAAAAAGTGGCGGTTTTTTCTTAACGTCAGCACCACGGACAGCGATTTTGGCAGTTGGTCAGATGGACGAGTCCATCTATGTTCGGAAAAGAGGAAGGGGGAGAGGAAGAGAATGGAATGCGGTCTGAAAGTCACCATAAGCGTGAGCACAATCAATAAAGACCCGAAATGGTGTATCAAATCCTTCCAACGATTGCTAAGCCAAGAATATGAAACAAATAACATTTGTTATTCTTATTGTCAAACTATTTAAACAATTTCATTTGACCAGGTAAGGCCCTACTGAGCTATATAGCTATTTTCAGAAGCGACGTGGCGAGCACAAATGATAGCTCAACGAAGTGGCTCATCATCACGTGCAAATGTGTAGCAGTCGCCAAATAATCTAAACGCTTGACGTTGATTCTAAATGTGGAGGAAAAGAACGGAGGACCTGGAGAAAAAAATCCAGGCGACCACGGGGAGACAGAAACACACAAACTCCAAATATACAGCAGTTGTCAAGGTCCTGGATCGAACCCACGACCGCCTGTATACCAGGCGAGGTAGTTAACATCTCAGCACGGTGGCGCCCATTATGAGTCGACGTTTCACTGGAGATTACATCCATCCAGCATCAGCAGCCGGTTTGTGCTGATGCAAAAAAAGAAATCCCCAAATCAATCGGTGTGCCACAATTACCCTCCCACGTGACGCGAAGACGTGATTTTAAATGAGATTGTCTCTGCGTGGGGTTGGTGGGTCACAGTTAAACAATTAACAATTCCGCCCACACGGCAAGACTTTATTTCATTGTCGCTTTGTAGTATTTGGTGGGCTACAGTTAACGATCGACATTCTACCCACACGGCGATCAGTCCCAAACGGAAACTTAATTATCTACGGCACATTTTTAATTGTGGCACGTATCAAAACATAAGGAGAGGTTTTTCCCGGTCCCCCTATTCTGGGAAATATGGTAAGATGCTCAAACATCAGAGAGATACCCAACGCCTTGAAAGGGAGGTGGGGGTTGCTATTTGGTGTTAGAATATCTTGAAACCTGTTTTATTGCTAGAAAAATAGAGTGGTTAAACCTCTTATTCGAACCTTTATTATACATCTAAATCTGACGTTGTCCTTAAAACACATATCCAGAAATCCGATATTTAACGTTGTTATCCATAACTCGTCCAAATACGCTCTTATATTTATTTTTAGCGGGACAAATGCGCATGGATCGCCCCTGGAGCAACAACAACAACAGCATTATTATTATTATTATGCACAATATAAATGCGGCGCTGTTTCCGCGCGCGTCCGCAAAGTGCCCCGTCGATGCACAGCGCCAATCGCCGTGCTCAATGAGCCATTGCCTCCTGCGCCAGGCCACCGCGCAATTAACCCACTACCCACCCACCCCCACCTCCCAACCCACACCAACCCACCACGCCCACCATCTCAATCCACGTGAAAATAGCCGAGAGATTTTAGGGGAAATGATGCGACCTGTTGCCTGCCACGGTGCGTGCAGTCCCACGTGGCTCACGGCGCTCGAGTCCAACTCACGGCCCCCCGATGCAGCTCGGGCGGCACAGTCGCATCGTCTCTTTGTTTTTCTTGTTTTAAAAAAACTAGGAACCTGTTTCTTTAATTTTGCAGGTGAAGGCCCCCACGGAGCTATACCACTCTCTTTTTTTCAGAAGCCCTGACCTGGATATCACAAATGATAGCTCAACGAAGTGGCTTATCATCACCAACACGTGGACAATTATAGCAGTAAGCCAAATACTCTCAAGGCGCGATGGCCTCGGAGAAAAGTCCACGCGACCACGGGGAAATATACAACAGGCGATCGAACCCACGACCTTCTCTATACCGGGCGAGGTAGTTAACATCTCGCCACCGCGACCCAACCCCCCAGATCACTCTTGAAAGTGAGACTCTCCCGGTCTATTCTGGAGTTTTGACCCAGTTAACCAACATGCACGTGACGCTGTTTCGATTGCCATGCCCCAGTCGCCTCTGTCCACCGAGCAGCAACAGCAGCAAGAGGTACAGTACGAACGGGGGTCGCCACAGTCAAGTCTACGCTGGGCAAGTGGCGGGTGGCGGGGTTCCGCGTGGGGGGCACCTCTCCCGAGACGCCTGGGAGGGGCGTGGGAGAAGCTCCCTCTACAGACGACCTCTCCCTCCCTCTCTCCCCATCTGTGTCAAGGCGCTGCATTCTTGGGACCTGGCCGACCTACCGGACACAACATGGAGAGACCATCTCTCTTTCTCCCCTCATTGTGGCCGCCCCCCAGTGGAAACAAACGTACAAGTCTCCCGTAGCCAAACGCTGCGGTGACCTCCAGTGGAGGTTAGCACACTGCACGTTGCCATCGGCCGTGTGGCTCAGACGAATCTCGCCAGGGGTAACAGACTTGTGCACTTTCTGCGGTGCCAGGGAGGATCTGCCCCACCAGGACTTACGCTGCCAGCGGCTCAACCCAATGTTCCGTCTTTTGGTGGACATCTTCAGGAAACTGGGGGTGTCCTTCTACAACAGCAGCTTCGTATATGGGGTGGTGCCTTAACTGGCTAACAAGCGCCATGACCTCGCCAACTTCGTCTGCGCCCAAGCGAAGATGGCGCTGTACAAGACGAGGAAAACGACGCTGCAAGGCTTTCCAACACACAGGTGAGCTGAAGTAGTCACTAATTGGCGCGTTGTTTACGTGACAAATCCCTTACAATAGGCTGTGTCGGGTGGTGGAGGGTTACGACACATTTATATTTATGCGATCTAACCCCAAAAACCTTAATTATTAATACTATTGGTCGCGAATGCCGACGTGGTAAACGGAACAGGTGTGTTCGTATCTCTGAAAGTTCGTAAGTGGAATGTTCGTAATTAGTGGAGCCCCTGAAATATTATTAAACTACTAAACTATGTTTTTATTTTACCAGCTAAGGCCCCACTGAGCTACTATGTAGTTCTCTCAGAAGCGACCACTTGGTCATCACAGATGACAGCCCAACGAAGCGGCTTGTTGTCGCGTGGGACTCTATAGCAGCAGCCACATACTCTGAACAATAACGGGAGTGGCAGCCAACAAGGATGAAACAAGCGGTTTGGGGAAGAGCCTTTATTCGCATCCAGCAGTGGATTGACCATGGCTGGTGATGATGATGATGGAAGTAGCTACAACACTCGCAGTTCCATTCTTATCTAGTGAGTCGTCCTCTCTCTCTGAGTCGCCCTCTCTGTCTGAGTCGTCCTCTCTCTCTCTGAGTCGCCCTCTCTCCGAGTCGTCCTCTCTCTCTGAGTCGCCCTCTCTCCGAGTCGTCATCTCTCTCTGAGTCGCCCTCTCTCTCTCTGAGTCGCCTTCTCTCTCTGAGTCGACCTCTTCCTCTCTCTGAGTCGCCCTCTCTCTCTGAGTCGACCTCTCTCTCTGAGTCGATCTCTCTCACCGTACTCTTTCCTGGTAATTTCCCTGCGCGACGAGAATGACAGCGCCAATACCACACGCGTGGTATGATGATGATGGTGGTGATGACGGTGGTGGTGATGGTGGTGATGATGACGGTGGTAGTGATGATGGTGGTGGTGATGATGATGGTGATGATGATGACGGTGATGATGTTGGTGATGATGATGGTGATGATCATGATGGTGATGATGATGATCATGATGGTGATGATGATGGTGGTGATGACTGTGGTGATGATGATGGTGATGGTGTTGGTGATGGTGGTGGTGATGATGATGGTGATGATGATGACGATAATAATGCAGGTGATGATGGTGGTGATGATGATGATGATGGTGATGATGATGATGACGGTGATGATGCAGGTGATGATGGTGGTTATGATGATGGTGGTGATGATGGTGGTGATGATCATGATGGTGATGATGATGACGGTGATGATGCTGGTGATGATGATGGTGATGATGATGACGGTGATGATGATGACAGTGATGATGATGACAGTGGTGGTTATGATGACGATTCCGTGAGGCCGCGTCACGTGATGGGGGCTCCGCTTGTGAGCGGAGACGTCTCGGGCGGTGCGCGCGTCCGAGCGCTCCTCGCCTGTTTCGTTATCTCGAGTGAGGGGGGTGGGAGGTGAGGAGCACGGTGTGGTCGTGCTGGTGGTGGGGAGGGAGGCAGGACATCGGGGAGGCCGCAGGTGGGGGGGGGGGTCCGTGTCGTCGTTTATAGACGACGCCGGAACGCGGAACGCGGAGCGAGGAGGAGAGGGAATGTAAATGAGCGATGTCGCCACACGGGAGGATGTCGCTTCAGTGCGCCACGCGCCGTTGAGGGGCAGCAGGCGATGTTGGCAGTAACAGTTGGTTGTGTGCGTGTGTGTGTGTGTGCGTGCCTGTGCGTGTGTGCGTGCCTATGCGTGTGTGTGTATGTGCCTTTGCGTGTGTGTGTGCCTGTGCGTGTGTGTGTGTGCGTGCTTTGCGTGCCTGTGCGTGTGCCTTTGTGTGTGTGTGTGCGTGCCTTTGCGTGTGTGTGTGTGTGCGTGCCTTTGCGTGCGTGTGTGTCTGCGTTTCTTTGGGTGTGTGCGTGTGCGTGCCTATGTGTGTGACTGCGTGCCTTTGCGTGTGTGTGCGTGCGTGCCTTTGCGTGTGCGCGTGTGCGTGCCTTTGTGTGCGTGCCTTTGTGCGTGTGTGTCTGCGTGCCTTTGCGTGTGTGTGTGTGTGCGTGCCTTTGTGTGTGTGCGTGCCTTTGTGTGTGTGTGTGCCTCTGTGCGTGTGTGTGTGCGTGCCTTCGTGTGTGTGCGTGCCTGTGCGTGTGTGTGTGCCTTTGTGTGTGTGTGTGTGCGTGCCTTTGCGTGTGTGTGTGCATGCCTTTGCGTGCGTGTGTGTCTGTGTTTCTTTGCGTGTGTGCGTGTGCGTACCTTTGTGTGTGTCTGCGTGCCTTTGCGTGTGTGTGCGTGCGTGCCTTTGCGTGTGCGCGTGTGCGTGCCTTTGTGTGCGTGCCTTTGTGCGTGTGTGTCTGCGTGCCTATGCGTGTGTGTGTGTGCGTGCCTTTGTGTGTGTGCGTGCCTTTGTGTGTGTGCGTGCCTTTGCGTGTGTGTGTGTGCGTGCCTTTGCGTGTGTGTGTACGTGCTTTTGCGTGTGTGTGTGTGCGTGTCTTTGCGTGTGTGTGTTGCCGTGCTTTTGCGTGTAGTGTTCGTGGTTACTTATGCCCCCACCGAAGACGAACATTCGTGGAGGGATGCAGGCAAGGCCGATGAGTCAGATGCCTTCTATGACCTCCTGTCACAGGTGCTGGCTAAGGTGGCCCCTCGGGATAGAGTCATCTTGTTGGGTGACTTTAATGCCCGAGTTGGTCATGATGCTGGCACCTGGTCTGGAGTGATTGGAAGACATGGGCCAGATCAGCTCAATAATAACAGTAGGAGGCTGCTAGATTTTTGTGCAGCCCATGGGCTTGTAATTACCAACATGCTGTTCCGGCATCGGCGCATCCACACAACATCTTGGATGAATGCCAGGTCCAAGCAAGAATATCTGCTGGACTACATAGTGACGGAACAGCAGATGCGGGCCCATGTCCTTGACACCAGGACCTACCGTGGAGCTGATCTGCCATCTGACCATCGACTTGTCATCTGTAAGATGCGCCTGCCATTCTTCCACTCCGGTGGTAGGTGTACACCCAGGACCCATTAAAACCCTTCGTGGCATGGTCTCAGCCAGCTGATGAAAGTTGCAAGTGAGAATTTCATCATCGCTTCTGTATGGGGTTGGCATCGTCCCCCCACTCCTCCTGATGTCGAGGGGAAATTAGCAAGGTTTAGGACTGTGGCTCATGCAGCTACAATGCCTGCTTTGGGTACACGGTCCAGACCTCCCCAGATACCCTGGCTAACAGAGGAGGTGTTCAGGCTGGCTGAGAAAAAGCGACAGACCCACTCACATCCTCTTCAACATCCCTCGTCAGAGAATGAGGAGGCCTACCGTAGCCATCGCTTGGAGGTTCGGAGAACCTTAAGGCGCTGCAAGGATGGTTGGTGGTCGCGGGTTGCTGAGGAGATGGAGTCTGCCTCAATGGCCCGCAATCACAAATTGCTCTTTAATTCTATAAAAAAAGTAACCTGAAGCGCGACATATATTGCCATCATTAGGAGAAGAACGGTGATCCAATCTCCGACCCCCAGGAACAGGTTTGCAGATGTGCTGAACATTTCTGTGGGGTCCTGGGGGAGGGGAATCCCTCAGCCTGGAAAACATCTTGAGATAAAGTGAGGATGACCCTGCTGAGGCTGCGGTGCCACAAATATTGGAAGAGGAAGTCACCCCCTGTGAGTGGCTGGCTGAGGTGCCGTCTGTTGAGGAAGCACTGAAGGCGATCCAGAGCCTGAGACCAGGAAAGGCACCGGGCAGAGGTGATCTCCAAAGCCAAATGCTGAGGGAGGGTGTCGTTTGTGCACAGATTGCCATACATGACATCATAACAACAGTCTGGACCACAGGACGGGTTCCGCAGGATTTGAAGGATGCCCTGGTGGATCCCCTCTTTAAAAAGGGGGACCGCACAGACTGTAACAAGTACAGGGGCATCTCACTCCTCAATGTGCCGGGAAAGGTCATGGCACGGATGATTCAACATCGCCTTGCCAGGCACGCTGAGGAGAGGCTTGCGGAGCCCCCCAATGTGGTTTCAGGAAAGGGCGGTTCTGCACAGATGCCATATTTCCTGTCTGTCTGCTACAGCAGAAGTGTAGGGAATTCCAACAAGACGTACATCACTGCTTTATTGACCTGGTCAAAGCCTATGATACCATCAGTAGGCCTGGGCTCTGGGTAATTCTTCGTGCTTTCGGAGTCCCTGATCCTCTGCTCACGATCATTCAGGACTTCATGATTGTGAGTGGGCCCGGGTAAAACTACGTGGCCGGGAGTCGGAGCCATTCGCTGTTCACTTTGGGGTGCGACAGGGATGTTCTCTGGCTCCTACATTAATTAACATGTATTTCGACCACGTAGTTCGTAAAGCCTTCAATAGCTGTACCGGAGGAATTTCCATCTGGTACAGATACAATGGGCGGCTGATCGATGCCTGGGTGCGGTCAAGGGATGGCTCCCGATTGCTCAACCATGTTACGTATACCAATGATCTGGTAATTGCTGTTCACTCAGAGGAAGAGTTGGAGGCGCTGCTACTGAACCTGGAGCTTGTCACTTAGAGGTGAGGACTTACCATCAGCCACACTAAAACTAAGCACCTGCCTGGGTATTTTGTACCATCGGACACTCCACCCCCACAACTCCCAATTGGTGATAGGGCAGTTGTAGAGAGAGTGGAAAGTTTCCCATACCTGGACAGTGTGCTCATGACCGGCTCCGGTTTGATAGCAGAGGTCTCACTCCGAATCAGTCGAACGGCATTATATTTTCATCGGTTGCGTAATGCTCTGTGGAAGCTACCTGTTATGCCGCTGCGCACAAAGCTTCAGGTCTTCTCTGACACAGTCATTCCCTCCCTTCTCTACGCTTGCAAAACGTGGACCCACCTAATGGAACATCTTCGCCTGTTAGGCTGGCCTGCCTACGATCCATCTCGGGTCTAACCAGGCTGGGTTGTGTGAGGAGCTCACATATCCTTGAAAGATCTGGACAAATCCCATCGGTGAGCTCCTCCGGCAGGCAAGGCTGCGTTGGCTGGGTGATGTAGCCCGCATGCCCAGCCACCGGATGCCCAAACAGCTTTTGTTCGGCCGGATCGAGGGGGCTAATCGGGCGCGGCACGGGCTAGAGAAGAGATGGAGTGATGTGGTACAGGAGGATGTGGAGCTGAGTGGACTTGCCTATGACTGGTATCAGTGGTGTCAAGATCGTCTTCTGTGGAGGAGGCTCGTGAAGGACGCTACTGGGCAGTTGGAGGCAGTCGCCCTCCAACAACAACGAAGGTGGAAGGAGCGACGAGCACAACAACGAGCGGAGCGCCGGGTGGCTAAAGCACAGCCAGTTGGCACAGTCGGGGTCACAGGTGGTGCATCGGCCACTCATCTCAGTCAGTCGACCCGTGGTCACCTACTTGGTCTGCCCCGTGACCTCCTGTCAGCGGGCGTTCGACACTTCACGTGGCCTCAAGGTGCACCTATCCTGGCACAAGCATCGTGGTGACGTCACCGCCACTTATTGGCGAATGGCGGTTGTTGTTGTGTGCGAGCCTTTGCGTGCGTGTGTGTGTAGCGGGGAGCGGTAGTGTAGCGGTTAGCGTTACGCTGCGCTATGAACCTGGCGACCCGAGTTCGATTCCCGCTCACGGCCGACACGGGTGACGATTATTTGAACCGGTCCTGGGCTCCCCTAGGTCGACTCAGCCTCAAATCAGTACCTGGTGCGGTGTGTAAACATCGCCACTGGGGAGACAAAGGCGGTCGGGCGTGGTACTGGCCACCCACCCCCTCGTGTACCGTTCCGGCCTTCATAGGTGCTAGTCGCTAACAGCACTTGCCCCTACAGTTTGTCAAGGCTACACGGGGGATCTTTATCCTTTTCTTTGTGTGTATGTTCATGTATTTAGGGGTGAAATATGTGTGTATGCGTGCGTGTATGTATGTGTACGTGCGTGTGTATGTGTGTGTGCGGGTGTGTGTGTATATACGTGTGTGACTGTATGTGTGCGTTTGCATGTGTGCGTGTGTGGTTGTATGTGCGTTTAAGTGTGCTTGCGTGTGTGTGTGTGGGTGCATGTGCGAGTGTATCTGTGTAAGCGTGCGTGTGTGTCAGTGTATGTGTGTGTATGTATGTGTGTATGTGTGTCCGTGTGTATGTGTGTATGTGTGTGTATGTGTGCGTGTGTGCGCGCGTGCGTGCCGATCGCTCGCACATCAGAACAATTTAATAACCTGTTCCGTAATGCGTTCTACTGAAATAAAGTCGACCTTTTTATTCGCAGCAACAAAAATTTAATAAAAATGATGAAGCTCACTCTCACAAAAGTGATTTTCTCGTCGAGAAAGATGCGGCTGTTTGACACAATACCAAAGTGTGTGCGTGTGTCAGTGTGTGTGTGTCAGTGTGTGTGTGTCAGTGTGTGTGTGTCAGTTTTTGTCAGTGTGTGTGTCAGTGTGTGTGTCAGTGTGTGTGTGTCAGTGTATGTCAGTATGTGTGTTTGTGTCAGTGTGTGTCAGTGTCAGCCAGTCATCTCGGTCATCTCGGTCAGTCGACCCGTGGCACCTGCTGGGTCTGCCCCGTGACCTCCTGCCAGCGGGCGTTCGACACTTCACGTGGCCTCAAGGTGCACTTGGCCTGGCACAAGCGTCGTGGTGACGTCACCGCCACTTAGTGGCGAATGGCGGTTGTTGTTGTCAGTGTGTGTCAGTGTGTGTCAGTGTGTGTGTCAGTGTGTGTGTGTCAGTGTGTGTGTTTGTGTCAGTGTGTGTCAGTGTGTGTGTGTCAGTGTGTGTGTGTAAGTGTGTGTCAGTGTGTGTCAGTGTGTGTGTGTCAGTGTGTGTCAGTGTGTGTGTGTCAGTGTGTGTCAATGTGTGTCAGTGTGTGTCAGTGTGTGTGTGTGTCAGTGTGTGTCAGTGTGTGTGTGTGTGTCAGTGTGTGTGTGTCAGTGTGTGTCAGTGTGTGTCTGTGTGTGTGTGTCAGTGTGTGTGTGTGTCAGTGTGTGTCAGTGTGTGTGTGTCAGTGTGTGTGTGTCAGTGTGTGTGTGTGTGACAGTGTGTGTGTCAGTGTGTGTCAGTGTGTGTGTGTCAGTGTGTGTCAGTGTGTGTGTGTCAGTGTGTGTGTGTGTGTGTCAGTGTGTGTGTCAGTGTGTGTCAGTGTGTGTGTGTCAGTGTGTGTGTCAGTGTGTGTCAGTGTGTGTGTGTCAGTGTGTGTGTGTCAGTGTGTGTCAGTGTGTGTCAGTGTGTGTGTCAGTGTGTGTGTGTCAGTGTGTGTGTTTGTGTCAGTGTGTGTCAGTGTGTGTGTGTCAGTGTGTGTGTGTAAGTGTGTGTCAGTGTGTGTCAGTGTGTGTGTGTCAGTGTGTGTCAGTGTGTGTGTGTCAGTGTGTGTCAATGTGTGTCAGTGTGTGTCAGTGTGTGTGTGTGTCAGTGTGTGTCAGTGTGTGTGTGTGTGTCAGTGTGTGTGTGTCAGTGTGTGTCAGTGTGTGTCTGTGTGTGTGTGTCAGTGTGTGTGTGTGTCAGTGTGTGTCAGTGTGTGTGTGTCAGTGTGTGTGTGTCAGTGTGTGTGTGTGTGTCAGTGTGTGTGTCAGTGTGTGTCAGTGTGTGTGTGTCAGTGTGTGTCAGTGTGTGTGTGTCAGTGTGTGTGTGTGTGTGTCAGTGTGTGTGTCAGTGTGTGTCAGTGTGTGTGTGTCAGTGTGTGTGTCAGTGTGTGTCAGTGTGTGTGTGTCAGTGTGTGTGTGTCAGTGTGTGTCAGTGTGTGTGTGGAGCGGTAGTGTAGCGGTTAGCGCTACTCTGCGCTATGAACCTGGCGACCCGAGTTCGATTCCCGCTCACGGCCAACACCACCAGTGACGATTTATCTGAACCGGTCATGGGACTCTCCTAGGTCGACTCAGCCTCAAACGAGTACCTTGTGCGGTGTGTAAACATCGCCACTGGAGAGACAAAGGCGGCCAGGGGTGGTGCTGCCCACCCACCCTCTCGTGTGCCATGCCGGCCTTCATAGGTGCTCGCGAACAGCACTTGCCCCAACAGTCTGTTCAGGCTACACGGGGGATCTTTATCTTTGTACGTGCATGTGTGGGTGTGTGGTTGTGGGAAGCGGCCGTGCAGCAATTAACAGGCTGCGCTACGGGTTCGATTCCAGCTCACGGTCAACACCGGTGACGATTTACCTGGACCTATATTGATCCTCCCCTAGGTCGACTCAGCCGCAAAGGAGTACCACGTGTGGTGTGTAAACAGCGGCACTGGGAAGACTGCCGTCTCAGATGCTATCTCGGCTGTTATCTTTGCCGTTATCTCAGATGCCTTTTCACTCCACTCGGGTTTCGTGTCAACGCGACCGCAATTCTCGTTCTGTCGATAAACGGAACGTGAGATTCATCGATTTTAATTTCATTTGTATTGTGCTGGGTTGGAACGTGCGAATACCAATTGGATCTCCACGTCAGCCGATTGTGCCCTGTAAAGTATTCACTTTGTGCAAACTGCCGCCTAGGAAGAAGAAAATCATTTGGTATTCGGTAGCGCCGTTATTGTATTTGACACCTAATAGTAATGTTTTACTTATTTCAACTAAAACTATAAACAATTGTCGTTGTTTACCCAGTCAGGCCCCACTGAGCTCTGTTTCAGACGCGACCTTGCTACCACAAGTGGGGCATCGTCATCGCGTGGAGATTTATAGCAGCAGTCAAATACTCTTAAACGCGTGATGTTGATTTGTTTTTTTAATGTGGAGGGAAAAAGCGGAGGACCCGGAGAAAAATCTACGCAACCACGAAAAAGAGACACCGCAAACTCCAAATATACAGCTGGCGTCAGGATCGGGATCGAACCCACGACCTCCTGTAGACCAGGCGAGGGAGTTATCATCTCGCCACGGGGAGAGAGAGACGCCGCAAACTCAAAATATACAGCAGCAGGCGTCAGGGTCAGGATCAAACCCACGACCTCCTGTAGACCAGGCGAGGGAGTTAACATCTCGCCACGGGGAGAGAGAGACGCCACAAATTCCAAATATACAGCAGCAGGCGTCAGGGTCGGGATCGAACCCACGACCTCCTGTAGACCAGGCGAGGGAGTTAACATCTCCTAGCCACCACGGAGCCCACCACGGGAGAGTCACACTGAGCCTCTTGTTTCAGGAGGGTTTTGTCACTGCTACATTTTGGGTTTTTATTTGTGTAACATGTTAATGGACGGTTGCGTTGATGATTAGTATTATTGTTGTTGTTGTAGACGCGCTTTTCCCTTTCGATATTAGGAAGCCACTGGACTTATTTTTTTAAGATCTAAATGTAATACTTATTTTTAGAACGGAGTTCTGTGTTTTGGTTTGTTGTCCCTCCCCCGCACCTCCCGATCAGCGCGGTTGGCTACGTACGGTGCGAAAGAAGTTCCACATACAGGGACGTAGTTAGGAACATGATTCACGTGTGGGAGGAGGAAGCAGGAGCTGCCGGAGAAAACCCCACGCCTTGCGCGAGGGGGCAACGCTCTATCCCCGTACAGATGGTGCAGACAGAGTGGAGATCAGTCCACTTGCTGTGCCGCCTTCTCCTCCTGGCGAGGCGGGGTACAAAACCTCGACGCCCATCCATAAAAAGGGAGTTTCACGGCATCTGTGCTTGATCCACCAACCCTCTCTGCTGCCTCCACAGCAGCGCTGGATCACAGGCAGCAGCCACGTGCAGCGGTGATGTAACCACCACCACCAACATCATCACCACCATCATCACCACCATCATCACCACCATCACCACCATCACCATCATCACCATCATCACCACCATCACCTCCATCACCATCATCACCATCATCACCACCATTCACCATCGCCTCCATCGCCTCCATCACCACCACCGCCACCACCACCACCACCCCCACCAAAGATCCCCCATATAGCCTTAACAGACTGTAGGGGCAAGTGCTGTTAGCGAGCACCTATGAAGACCGGAACGGTACACCAGGGGGTGGGTGGCCAGCACCACGCCCGACGGCCTTTGTCTCCCCAGTAGCGATGCTTACACACCGCACCAGGTACTCCTTTTATGCTGAGTCGACCTAGGGGAGGCCCGGGACCGGTTCAGATAATCGTCACTGGTGTTTGCCGTGAGTGGGAATCGAACCCGTGTCGCCGGGTTCATAGCTCAACGCGCAAACCGCTACACCACCATCGCCTCCATCACCACTGCCACCACCACCGCCACCACCACCGACACCACCACCACCATCACCATCGCCTCCATCACCACCGCCGCCACCGCCACCACCGGCTAAACCTACCACTGGTCACTACGATGATGAAGACGACAGACGGTGATTGGTTTTATTTTTCCAGAATCCGTGTGTGTCCGTGTCTGTGTGCGTATCTGAGTGTCTGTGTGCGTGTCAGTGTCCGTGACTGTGTGCGTGTCTGTGTTCTCGGCCACGGTCATTCCCTCCCTTCTCTACGCTTGCGAAACGTGCACCCCCCTAATGGAGCATCTTCGCTGGTTGGAAACATTTAGGCTGGCCTGCCTACGATCCATCCTGGGTTTAACCAGGCTGGATTGTGTGAGGAGCTCACAAATCCTTGAAAGATCTGGGCAAAGTCCCATCGGTGAGCTCCTCCGGCAGGCAAGGCTGCGTTGGCTGGGTCATGTAGCCCGCATGCCCAGCCACCGCATGCCTAAACAGCTTTTGTTCGGCCGGATCGAGGGGGCTAAACGGGCGCGGCACGGGCTAGAGAAGAGATGGAGTGATGTGGTACAGGAGGACGTGGAGCTGAGTGGACTTGCCGATGACTGGTACCAGCGGTGTCAAGATCGGCCTCTGTGGAGGAGGCTCGTGAAGGACGCTACTGGGCAGTTGGAGGCAGTCGCCCTCCAACAACAACGGAGGGCGGAGGAGCGACGCTCACAACAACGAGCGGAGCGCCGGGTGGCTAAAGCACAGCAAGTTGGTACAGTAGGGGGCACAGGTGGTGCATCGGCCACTCATCTCAATCAGTCGACCCGTGGCACCTGCTGGGTCTGCCCCGTGACCTCCTGCCAGCGGGCGTTCGACACTTCACGTGGCCTCAAGGTGCACTTGGCCTGGCACAAGCGTCGTGGTGACGTCACCGCCACTTAGTGGCGAATGGCGGTTGTTGTTGTTGTCTGTGTGCGTATCTGAGTGTCTGTGTGTGTGTCTGTGTGCTTGTCTGAGTGTCGGTGTGTGTGCGTGTCTGTGTGTGTGTCTGTGCGCGTGTCTGAGTGTCTGCGTGTTTGTCTGTGTGCGTGTCTGTGTGTCTGTGTGTGTGTCTGTGGGTGTGTAGTGACATAGAACGGTCACTACTGTGTTGGCCCGTACGAGGGCTGGGGGCCCCAAGGGGGTGCCTGGGGGGTCACGTGCTGGAGAGATCCGGACCTTCCCAGAGGTGGGGGTAGTGAGGCGTGTCCTGGGAAGGGAGGCGTGGCCTGAAGAGAGCCAGCCACGCCGGGGCGGAGCCAGCCACGCCAAAGCAGATATAAGCGTGGTGTGAACGCAGAGCGAGGCTGTTGTACTGTACTCCGAAGTGAAGACATCATCGGTCGTCAAGTCCCGAGTCGTCGTCCTGGGCCAGGCAGGCCGTTGCCTGCCTGGTCCAGTCTGTGTTGCGTTCCAGAGTGTTAGTGAGTTGAGGAAGGTGGTCACCACCTCATGTACAGTGTTATGTTACTTACCGTTTAATAAATAGTGTTGCCTCCAAGCTGTGTGTGTGTGCACCTAATTCGAACCTACTACATTTGGCGTCAAAAGTTGTGGAAAAATAAATATTGCTAGGTGTTATCCTAGGGAAGTAAAATGGGCACACGAAAAACAAATATAAAACTCACCTGGACGCCTTCGTACGGCGGGGACGGTGTGACGACCATCCTTCGGACAGCCCCGGGGATGGCAGCCCCGGTGACAGAGAGAGAGAGATGGCGCTGCACGCGGAGCGGTGGGACTTGCATCGCACTGCTGCTTCGCCGCCATCGGGAACGGAGCGACGGAGCCGCGGGGAGAGGACACCATCGTCGCTGCGGGGGCTGGCGGGGGAGGCCCGGGCATTGCTGGCCACGCGGTGGGCCCGCCATTTCGGCGGCGGGTCGGGGCGCTGTTCCCGCCAAAACGCCGCTCCCGCCATTTCGGCGGCGGGTCGGGGCGCTGTTCCCGCCAAAGCGCCGCTCCCGCCATTTCGGCGGCGGGTCGGGGCGCTGTTCCCGCCAAAGCGTCGCTCCCGCCATTTCGGTGGCGGGTCGGGGCGCTGTTCCCGCCAAAGCGCCGCTCCCGCCATTTTGGCGGCGGGTCGGGGCGCTGTTCCCGCCAAAACGCCGTTCCCGCCATTTCGGCGGCGGGTCGGGGCGCTGTTCCCGCCAAAGTGCCGCTCCCCGCCATTTCGGCGGCGGGTCGGGGCGCTGTTCCCGCCAAAACGCCGCTCCCGCCATTTCGGCGGCGGGTCAGGGCGCTGTTCCCGCCAAAGCGCCGCTCCCGCCATTTCGGCGGCGGGTCGGGGCGCTGTTCCCGCCAAAGCGTCGCTCCTGCCATTTCGGTGGCGGGTCGGGGCGCTGTTCCCGCCAAAGCGCCGCTCCCGCCATTTTGGCGGCGGGTCGGGGCGCTGTTCCCGCCAAAACGCCGTTCCCCGCCATTTCGGCGGCGGGTCGGGGCGCTGTTCCCGCCAAAGTGCCGCTCCCGCCATTTCGGCGGCGGGTCGGGGCGCTGTTCCCGCCAAAACGCCGCTCCCCGCCATTTCGGCGGCGGGTCGGGGCGCTGTTCCCGCCAAAGCGCCGCTCCCGCCGACATCAACGCCTGCGGAGGGGGAGTTCCACACGTGCAGGTGGCGCCCCCGTCTTGTGGATGGGGGTTCGCAAGAGCAGGCCGTGTTCACCATGCAAGATTCTTCGGGGTGTCCCAGTGCTCCACCTTGCCGCCCTCCACTATTCACAGTTTGCCAGGCGAGTCGTGACATGACAAGCACCCGGCCTGAAGAAAAATAATAATAACTTCACCCATCTTGCGTGTGCCGGGTAGCGATCGCGGGTGTTTTTTTTTAACTCGCTGGTTTGCGGAGCGTGTTCGTCCGGTTGTGTGCGTGATAAAGTGATGCGGCGACCATGGGGGTTTCTGCTTGTAACAGTGTTGTTGTTAATTACGGCGTCGAGATCGGTATCTTCTGGGTGTAGTTAATGATTAATTCGTTGTTGGTGTCCCGAGCTCCGTTGATATCCTGTATGTTGCCGTGTTAATGACTCGTGTTGTTACATCGTTGTGTTGCGAAATCGCCATTGTTATTGTGTATACTGTATGGAGTTTCGCTCGTGATTGTCACTTGTAACTGTCAGAAACTTTGATCGTCATTGTTGCCAATGTACAGACCGTATGGAGCTCTGCTTGAAATTGCTAACAGTGTATGGACTGTTGGGTACTTGCTTGTGATTATTTACTATGTACGGATTGTCTGGAGTATTGATTGTGTGTGTTGCCATGTGGAGACTGGATGGAGCATTGTGCCAAATGATTGACTGTACGAACTTCGTATACTGCATATACTGTATTAATCAATTCGGCGATTTTTGACGTTTGTGTCTAGTTTTTTTTTGCTCTCAAAATTCGAATGCCCTGAGTCCCATGGTTAATGTTGAAGGGGATTTTGAAATTACAGGTTCGGTTTGGTTCAAACTCACTGGTTGGTTCCTGTCCGTTGTTGCACAGATGATGTCTTTTGTGCGGGAATGCTCCTTGTGTTTTACGTGGATCGGGGGTGCGTTTCCGTTAATTGCCGTCAAATTGCGTTGCTCTCTCCACTCGGTTGGTACAGCTGCATGCTGCAATGCGAGTCTCGGAGATGATGTGTACGGATACGGGATGTGAGGTGTATTGTTGTGACCATTGAATATTCGGGATCGTCACAAATTGTGCGTACCTGTTCGGCATTGGATCAGTTCTGTGGGGGATCATAATTCAAATTGTATGTGTTGTGATGGTGTTAAATTGCGATGGTGACATGCTGCCAGGGATTTGGAATTGTGCTGCTGGCTGTCACCTATCTTGGGGCGCAGGTCCTGACCAGGATGGCCCAGTGAGTGTTGCGTGTCTAACATGAACGTTGTGGTCCCGTCATGCTATGGCTGACGGCTTGACCTGACAGCCAGGAGATTGAAACACTCCGTGGTATGTCTAGCCTAGTGGGCTGTGCGCTCACAGGGCTCGGAGAGTGTGGTCCCGTCATGCTATGGCTGACAGCTTGACCTGACAGCCCGGAGATTGAAACACTCCGTGGTATGTCTAGCCTAGTGGGCTGTGCGCTCACATGGCTCGGAGAGTGTGGTCCCCTCATGCTATGGCTGACGGCTTGACCTGACAGCCCGGAGATTGAAACACTCCGTGGTATGTCTAGCCTAGTGGGCTGTGCGCTCACATGGCTCGGGGAGTGTGGTCCCGTCATGCTATGGCTGACAACTTGACCTGACGGCTCGGAGGTTGAGACCCTCCGAGGCGCGTTGAAACAGTGGGCTGGAGATTCGTAAGGTTCAGGTGGAGTTGTCCTGTTACGTTGAGACTGTATCCCTCAGTTGTTAGGGTGCATGTTGTGCAGTGAGTAAACGATGGGTCGTCTCAGCTTGGTCGGTACAGCTATACGCCGCGATGCGAGTCTTGGAGAGAGACTGGGTCGTCTCAGCTCGGTCGGTACAGCTATATGCTGCGATGCGAGTCTTGGAGAGAGACTGGGTCGTCTCAGCTCGGTCGGTACAGCTATATGCTGCGATGCGAGTCTTGGAGAGAGACTGGGTTAAAATCCCCCCGATATGGCCGACGTGTGCTACTGGTTGTGACGCCGCGTCGGAAAGGCGTTGGGGTGGTAACATGGAAATCCCCCCCCCCCCCGATATGGTCGACGCGTGCTATTGGTTGTGACGCCACGTCGGAAAGGCGGGGGGGTGCTAACGGGTGACTGTCATTGCATGTGTAGTGGTGGTATTGACGTGCGCCGACTGTGACAGTGATGGATCACGGGGCGGCGCGGGGTGCGGGGTTGGGCACGCGTTGTGGGCGTGGTGTGGACGCGCGCGCCGGGAGTGACAGATGACGGGGCGGCGCGGCGTGAGTGGTGAGGCACGATGAGATGTGGGAAAAGAGGATCGTAGCCAGCGCCCGGCGATTGGTCGAATAAGTGGGTGCTCGCAGCGACGTCCGCAGGTGGGGTATAAAGGGGGACGCGCGAGAGCACTCGGGGAGAGTTACCCAGTTGAAGACCCGAAGACGGAGCTGAAGACTTAGTCGCCGAGTAGCTAAGTGGATGTTGGTCATCCGAGTAGCTCAGTGGCGTTAGTCGCCGAGTAGCTAAGTGGATGTTGGTCATCCGAGTAGCTCAGTGGCGTTAGTCGCCGAGTAGCTAAGTGGATGTTGGTCATCCGAGTAGCTCAGTGGCGTTAGTCGCCAAGTAGCTAAGTGGGTGGTTGTCACCCGAGTACTAAGTGGATGTTGGTCATCCGAGTAGCCCAGTGGCGTTAGTCGCCGAGTAGCTAATCGGATGTTGGTCATCCGAGTAGCTCAGTGGGCGTTAGTCGCCAAGTAGCTAAGTGGGTGTTTGTCACCCGAGTACTAAGTGGATGTTGGTCATCCGAGTAGCTCAGTGGGCGTTAGTCGCCAAGTAGCTAAGTGGGTGTTTGTCACCCGAGATACAAAGTAGGTGTTAGTCACCTGTAACCAAGTTCGATAAAATAAAGAGTGTGTTACCCGTGAAGTCGTCTCCCGCCGAGTTACTACACTACAACTGGCGTCAGAAGTGAACCTGTCTTCAAGAAGTATGGACACAAGGAAGACTACCCGTACCCACGAGCGAGGTCGGGACGACGACGGCGTACCGGGGACACCAACCTCGGGAGGAGAGGACGAGGAGTGGCCGCCGATGCAGCACCTCGGGGTGATGGCCGACGCTCTGCTTGCCTCCGACACCAGCCTCCAAGACGCACACTCCCGGTTGGCGGAGTTGCTGCTCGCCGCCGCTGCAATCTTGGCCGAGATCTCCGTTCCAGCGGGCGAGAAAACGGCTGCGGGGTTGGAGGAAGGAGCGAGGCTGACGGGATCCCGCCAAAAGGCGCTTCGCGCCAAAAGTCTGGAAGTTCCCGCCGTTTTTGAGGGGCCGCCATTGATTGGCGGGAAACACGGACGCCACGTGGCCGGACACCTCCGCGCAGCGCAGCCCACGTCATCAGCGCGCGCCGGAGCTCTCCATTTTGTGCCTGACAACCGAGCCGACATTTTAGACAACTACAGCGGAGCGCGGGAAAATCTCTCCGACGTCGACGACGATCGGGTCCTCCAGCAAAGATTGCCCGCGCTGTCGGCGTTCAAGGCGGATGGGGGCGACTGGGGAGCCTTCCAACGAAGGTTCCTCGCTCATCAGGAGATGTCGGGGTGGTCCAACACCACTGCCCTGCGGGCGTTGCCAGCGATGCTTGACGACGACGCGCTTGCAGCCTTCACATCTGCTGCAAGGTCGTCCCGCTCTACGCTCCAGGCCGCACTACACCTGATGGCGAAGGTGTTCGGGCCGCCCTCCACGTGTCGCCACCAGTTCTACGATCGGCGGAAGGTGGCTGGAGAAACGACGCTCGCCTACCGCACGGCACTACTCGCCTTGGCGGACGCAGCTTTTCCCCGCATGGATAAGGAGGGGAAGGACGCCATGGTGACGGAGCAGCTGCTGGTGTTGGCCCACGAGTTGGGGGTCCCCATCAACGTGGCGGACGAGATGGATATCTGCTCCCTGGCGATCGCCACGAGCATTCACGCGTACGAGGTCCTCAAACGCAGGCCGGGGGTCGTCTGCAATTTGGCGGGGAACGCGGTACTGGCAGCCACGATCGCCGAACCTCAGCCAGCTGCGGTGCAGGAGCAGGCCTTCGCTGCATCGCGTCCGGGGGAGTGGAGAACGGGAGGTCGTTCGCCCACACGTTCGCCCCGCAAGCTGGAGCAACCGAAACCTACGACGTCCGTCGTCTGCTACAACTGCGGCCTTCGGGGTCACGTCGCAGCCGGGTGCCGGGCCCCGCGTCAGCGCGCCACAGGACCACGTCGGGACGACGACCAGGGCCACAAGTCATCCCAACAAAACCCGGCAAGTCGCGGCACCTCACACGTTCGGTCCACAAACACGGCACATTCGGGTCGCCGCTTCGCGGTGGGGGGTTCGCGGCTGGGTGCCGGGGGTTCAATTCGGCGAGGGGGGTCCGTACGCGGCCCGCAAGCAGTCGAGTGGTCCGAATTGGCCCACAGGATCGTGGCTGCGTCGGCCGGGTCGTCCGTGGTAACGGGGTTCATTGACGGGGTTGAGGTCCGGGTGCTTGTTGACACGGGTGCGTCGGCCACCATCATCTCGGACCTTATTTATAACATTCTTCCCGTTCAAAGTAGACCCCTTCTGCCAGTAGACGTGCCATTTAATGCGGCGAATGGGGGATCCCTGGGGATCATCGGCCAGATTCGGGCGACTATTTGCATTGGTGACATCAAATTGGCGGGCCCTATTTTTGTATCATCATCGCTGGCCGTTCCCTGTTTGCTAGGTACGGACTTTTTGTCCAGAATGCCCATCAAAATTCTCATAGATCAGGCCTGCATTGAGCTTCCGTCGGGTCGGCGGCTTGCGTTCTTGACGAGCCCTACCAAAATACGCACGGTTTGTGCGACGGTGCAGGCGCTGGCAACTCAGACTGTAAGGGTGCCCCCGGGATCGAAAATGTTGGTACCCCCGTCGGTTGAGGAAGCCACTCGAGGTGGGCGCGGTGGCACAGGGGGGGCCGTTGGGGCCGTCTAACAGGGCCAGAAGGGGCCTCGACTTAGCGGTTGCTCAAACCATGGTGAGAGGGGACAGTGAGCCGTTCGTAAGGGTCCTGAATACGGGGTCGCGGCCGGCCGAAATTGCGCAGGGAACGGTGCTGGCTCACGCCGCGCCGCTACCCGTTGAGGAACGGCTCGTGTCTCAAGCGGATTTCACTGTCGAGTCGCATCCTCCAAGTGATGAGGGGACAGAGTGGTTGGACTCGTTGTGTCCCGGTTCTGCTAACTTGTCCAAAGTGCAATTGGGAGTCGACGCTCCCACGGGGAGGGATTCGCTGTTGTCGTTGCCCCTCATTGAGTGGGGCCGTCTCCAAATGTCCGACAGCTCCCTACTTACGCTACGTCGAAAAGTTGGCGCTCCCGAGGTAGGGGATGCGCGGGTGGGTTCCTGGGTGTGCAGACAGGGCCTTTTGATGAAGTGGGACAACATGTCCCGGGGTCACGTGCTCGTTGTGCCTGTTGCTATGCGGGGTAAGGTCGTTCTGGCAGCTCATGAACGGCTCATGCATCTGGGTTTTCAAAAAACGCTCGCCCTAATCCAGCGAGACTATTATTGGCCGGGGATGGGTAACGACGTGGCGAACATTCTTAAGGGATGCGTAGGGTGCGCCGAAAGAAAACCGCCACCATTGGCAGCTAATCCACTGCTGCAATCCATTCAAGTTTCGCGCACAAACGAATTGGTTGCGTTGGACATCTTGGGGCCCTTTCCTGCTACACCGAGGGGAAATAGGTTCCTGCTGGTTGGCGTAGAATACTTCACCCGATGGCCCATGGCATGGCCACTCGCCAACCAGTCGGCTGCAGCGGTGGCGGACGCCTTCGTCCAGGGTTATGTTTTGGACAAGGGCGCCCCCGAACGCTTGCTGACGGATCAAGGAAATAATTTTTCGAGCGGTTTGTTGCGCGAGGTGTGCGACCTGTTGGGTACAATGAAAGTGCGTACTTCCCCCTACCACCCGCAGACTGACGGGATGGTTGAGCGTCTGAACAGGACGATTACGTCTATGTTGTGCCAACAGGTCTGCGACGATCAGGTTGATTGGGACTTACAGGTGCCGGGGGTACTCGCGGCCTATCGAATGGCCCCTCATGCGGCGACGGGGTTTTCCCCATTTTTTCTTATGTATGGGCGGGAGGCCGATCCGGCCATGGACGTCCAACTGGGGATTTCCCAGCCACGTGCAAAATCTAAATTGGCAGACCACATCAAATTTAATATCGCAAAATTGACTGAAGCACGGGAGGCGGCGAGGTTGAATTCGCGGTCGCGGCAAATTGCGAACGAGAGATTGCATGAGCGGAGGGTGCATACGCATGATTGGAAACCAGGCGATAAGGCCTGGCTGCATTGTCCACATGCACCGTTGGCTACGTCCCCCAAGTTGTTGAGACCTTGGAGGAGACCGGTGGAAATTGTGCGGGTTGCACGACCCCAGAGTATACAGATTAAATGGAAAAAACGCCGTTGGTACGTGCACCCCTCCCGACTGAAGCCCTATGCGGCACCGTGTGACCCCGTTCTGTGCCGTGACGACCGGGCGTGTGATGTGACCGTCGACTCGGGGAGGGAGGTGTCGCAGGCTGCTCCTCACGTGTTTCCACCTGACCCACCCCCAGGTGCCTCGGGCTTGACGGCTGCTGACCGTCGAGAGCCTGAACCCCGGGGCACGCACGAGTCCTCGATGCCTGGCCGATGTCTTCCTGAACCGCCGGCACCACCGGACGTTCAACTGCGTCTGGTGCCGTACGACGGACCGGCAAGGCGGACTCGGGCTAGGTCTCAACAATTTTCATGAAGACGTTTTTTCTCTACACCGAGCTCGCCCGGTGTTCCCCTCTGCCGGGGTAATGTCCCGTTGTAGGGACGCTCGGAAGAAAAAGGGGACACTGCACGAGTCGAAAGAAAAAAAAAAATTTCCATTTATTTTCCTTTTTGCATACACATTGCTATTGTCACTCGCCGGTTTGTATATATTCTTCTATTGTCGCGGTGGCATTGGTTGAGGGTTGCGGATGGTAGTGTTCGCGTCGTGTTGTGTTGTTAGGTTAGTTGTTGTTCTTGTTGTTGTGTTGTGTTACGGGGCACACAGGGGGGTTTGTATATTTTTATAGCAGCCGGGGCGGCTGCGAGCTATGTGGTAGGGGGTGATGTAGTGGTGGTATTGACGTGCGCCGACTGTGACAGTGATGGATCACGGGGCGGCGCGGGGTGCGGGGTTGGGCACGCGTTGTGGGCGTGGTGTGGACGCACGCGTCGGGAGTGACAGATGACGGGGCGGCGCGGCGTGAGTGGTGAGGCACGATGAGATGTGGGAAAAGAGGATCGTAGCCAGCGCCCGGCGATTGGTCGAATAAGTGGGTGCTCGCAGCGACGTCCGCAGGTGGGGTATAAAGGGGGACGCGCGAGAGCACTCGGGGAGAGTTACCCAGTTGAAGACCCGAAGACGGAGCTGAAGACTTAGTCGCCGAGTAGCTAAGTGGATGTTGGTCATCCGAGTAGCTCAGTGGCGTTAGTCGCCGAGTAGCTAAGTGGATGTTGGTCATCCGAGTAGCTCAGTGGCGTTAGTCGCCGAGTAGCTAAGTGGATGTTGGTCATCCGAGTAGCTCAGTGGCGTTAGTCGCCAAGTAGCTAAGTGGGTGGTTGTCACCCGAGTACTAAGTGGATGTTGGTCATCCGAGTAGCCCAGTGGCGTTAGTCGCCGAGTAGCTAATCGGATGTTGGTCATCCGAGTAGCTCAGTGGGCGTTAGTCGCCAAGTAGCTAAGTGGGTGTTTGTCACCCGAGATACAAAGTAGGTGTTAGTCACCTGTAACCAAGTTCGATAAAATAAAGAGTGTGTTACCCGTGAAGTCGTCTCCCGCCGAGTTACTACACTACACATGCGTGATTCTAACGGGGGGGGGGGGGGGGCTGTGCTGGAGCGTAAGTGGGTTAGCCAGTTTTCATGTATATTTGTTGTTAATCCCTCGTTTTTTATGCGGTTCCCTTTTACCCTCGTCGATTCTGTATATATTACGTGATTGTATTTCTTATCGGTCGCCGGTCATTTATTGATGTTGCTGGTTCGGAGGCACACCTTTTCGATGTTTCACAGTTGTGTTACAGCCGGGGACGGCTGTGTGTTTATACAGGGGGGGGTGATGTAGTGACATAGAACGGTCACTACTGTGTTGGCCCGTACGAGGGCTGGGGGCCCCAAGGGGGTGCCTGGGGGGTCACGTGCTGGAGGGATCCGGACCTTCCCAGAGGTGGGGGAAGTGAGGCGTGTCCTGGGAAGGGAGGCGTGGCCTGAAGAGAGCCAGCCACGCCGGGGCGGAGCCAGCCACGCCAAAGCAGATATAAGCGTGGTGTGAACGCAGAGCGAGGCTGTTGTACTGTACTCCGAAGTGAAGACATCATCGGTCGTCAAGTCCCAAGTCGTCGTCCTGGGCCAGGCAGGCCGTTGCCTGCCTGGTCCAGTCTGTGTTGCGTTCCAGAGTGTTAGTGAGTTGAGGAAGGTGGTCACCACCTCATGTACAGTGTTATGTTACTTACCGTTTAATAAATAGTGTTGCCTCCAAGCTGTGTGTGTGTGCACCTAATTCGAACCTACTACAGGTGTGTCTGTGTCTGTCTGTGTACGTGTCTGAGTGTCTGCGTGTGTGTCAGTGTCCGTGTCTATGTGCGTGTCTGTGTGTGTGTCAGTGTCCGTGTCTGTGTGCGTGTCTGAATGTCTGCGGGTGTGTCAGTGTCCGTGTCTGCATGCGTGTCTGTGTGTGTGTCTGAGTGTCTGCGTGTGTGTCTGTGTGCGTGTCTGAGTGTCTGCGTGTGTGTCTGTGTGCGTGTCTGAGTGTCTGTGTGCGTGTCTGAGTGTCTGCGTGTGTGTCAGTGTCCGTGTCTGCATGCGTGTCTGTGTGTGTGTCTGAGTGTCTGCGTGTGTGTCTGTGTGCGTGTCTGAGTGTCTGCGTGTGTGTCTGTGTGCGTGTCTGAGTGTCTCTGTGTGTGTCTGTGTGCGTGTATGAGTGTCTGTGCGCGTGTCTGAGTGTCTGTGTGCGTGTCTGTGTGTCTGAGTGTCTGTGTGTGTGTCTGTGTGTGTCTGTGTGCGTGTCTGATTGTCTGCGTGTGTCTGCGTGTGTTTCTGTGTGCGTGTCTGAGTGTCTGCGTGTGTGTCTGTGTGCGTGTCTGAGTGTCTGCGTGTGTGTCTGTGTCCGTGTCTGTGTCCGTGTCTATGTGCGTGTCTGTGTGTGTGTCTGAGTGTATGTGTCTGTGGCGTGCACCCCAGGGGGTGCGAGACACGGCCACATTGTTTCTAGCAGGTAAATCATCGAAACACAAAGCACGGGCACGAAAGTTCCAACTTGCTTTTTTTCATTAACCCTCTGTGTATTCAGTAACATTCTACTTTGTTTTTTTTACGATTGAGAACCAAAGGGGTGCAAGGCTGCAGTAAACGTTTCAGAGCCAATGTTTTAGATTCTTTGGCCGCCATACATTTGCACGAAGATGATGATGGTGGTGATTGTGATGGTGATAAGCTACTTCATTTAGCAATCATTTGTTGGCAGGGTCGCTTCTGAAAAAGAGCAACACAGTAGCTCAGTTGGGTGTTTACGTGTTAAAATAAAAAAGAATAGTTTATCGTTCTTCTTGGTTCTTTCGGCAAAGTCACGTAGAAGGGAAATAATAAAATAATACAAAATCAAACATCATAAAATACAATTCTGACGACGTTTTATTATTTCCCTTCTACGTCACTTTACCGAAAGAACCAAGAAGATGAATCCCTGCAGTCACAAAAGCTTTAAATCGAAATTTAGTTTATGATTGTAATCGTGTATATTGTTCCCTGCCTCTCTCTCTCTCTCTCCGTGCTATTTTGCACACTTTTCCGTTTTAAATCGCATTAAACAAATGTGTTCATGAATAATAATTATGATGATGATGAATTCACCCGTGAACAAATGCATCTGGACATGCCGCTCGATGTCCAGCGAACTGTAAACAGAGGAAAATATGTTCACGAGACCGATAGCGCAGTCATTCTGTCATCACGACCACCATCATCACCACCATCACCTTAACCACCATCATCACCACCATCACCTTAACCACCATCATCACCGCCATCACCTTCACCACCATCATCACCACCATCACCACTATAATCATCAGCACTATCGTCAACACCACTAGTATCACTCCCATTACCATCATCACCCACCACCACCACTGTCATCACCCACCACCATCACCTTAACCACCATCATCACCGCCATCACCTTCACCACCATCATCACCACCATCACCACTATAATCAACAGCACTATCGTCAACACCACTAGTATCACTCCCATTATCATCATCACCACCACCACCACCACTGTCATCACCACCACCATCATCACCACCATCATCTTAACCACCAACATCACCCCCACCACTATCATCACCACCAACACCATCATCACCAACATGATCATCAACACCAACACCATCATCATCAACACCATCACCCCCACTATCACTACCCCCATCATCACCACCACCACTGTCATCACCACCACCATCATCACCACCATCATCTTAACCACCAACATCACCCCCACCACTATCATCACCACCAACACCATCATCACCAACATGATCATCACCACCAACACCATCATCATCAACACCATCACCCCCACTATCACTACCTCCATCATCACCACCACGACCACCACTGTCATCACCATCATCACCACCATCATCTTAACCACCAACATCACCCCCACCACTATCATCACCACCAACACCATCATCACCAACATGATCATCACCACCAACACCATCATCATCAACACCATCACCCCCACTATCACTACCCCCATCACCACCAACACCCCCACCATCACCATCTCCACTGCAGTCGTAGTGGTGGCTACGGCAGAGCTCACAGCGGCAGTGGCAGTGAACTCGCGACCCCGAGGTCACGAGTCCGACTCCACCTGAATCACCCCGCTCCCCTCTAGCCCCCCTCACGCCCCGCCCCGCCCCGCCCCGCGCCCCATTCCAGAGCTGAGGGATTCTGAGCTTCGGCTCAGCCGCTGCGACTTCTCCATCGAACTTTGCTCCAATTCGTGATATGCGCGCGCGGTCAACATCGCGGAGTGTTGCTCTTTTCATTTGTAATGATCAACAAAGGATCTCAACCAGGTTCCTCGCCGCCGGTGCCTCTTCTGGGATCGTGCTGCTGCTGATGCTGTCACCCATCATAGAACCTCACTCAGATCCAGAAGAGCGCTGCTGCTGCTGTAATTCAGCGTAGAACATCAACCAAATCTACGAGCTGGGACCCCCATTTACAACCACAATGAGTCACTACGCCACTGATGATGAGTAGAGATGCATTAAAGATGGGCCACGGTGGTGCGAATGAGAGAGCGATTGCTGGGGTGGAATGAGGAGCTCAGCAAGCAGCCAGACAAGAAACTCGAAACATCGATTCTACTTGTAAGAGTAGCACGGTAGTGATGATGGTAGTGATGGTGGTGATGGTGCTGATGATGGTGGTGATGATGGTGGTGATGGTGGGGATTATTATGATGGTGATATTGATGATGGTAGCGATGGTGGTGATGGTGCTGATGATGATGGTGGAGATGGTGGGCCTCCCCTAGGTCGACTCAGCCTCAAATGAGTACCTGGTGCAATGTGTAAGCATCGCCGCTAGGGAGACAAAGGTGGCCGGGCGTGGTGTTGGCCACCCACCATCCTCGCGTGCAGTTTCCCGGCATTCACAGGTGCTGCTACTCGCCAACAGCACTTGCCCCAACAGTCTGTCACAGGCTACATGGGGGACCTTTGACTCTGTCTGGATGCGCTGCGCCAGAGCGAGAGGCGTGCGAGGGCAGGGGGGTGGGGTGCGGGGGGTCCTTGGGGCGGGGGGAGCGGGGGGTCCCGTCCCACGAGGGGGGGGACTGGGGGGAATCGTCCCGGCTTGGGGGGTCGTAAACACGGCTCGGGGTCACTGTGGGTCAAGTTGCTCCGAGGGAGGGAGGGCACCCGAGTTCACTAACGGCCGTGAGCACGAGTTCAACTCGGATGTCCATCACCCACTCCCCTCCCCCACTCCCACCCCCAATCCCTCCCTCCCCCACGCCCTCCCCCACTCCCTCCCCCACTCCATTCCCCACTCCCTTCCCCACTCCCTCCCTCCTCCACACCCCCCACTCCCTCCCCCACTCCCACCCCCACGCCCTCCCCCCACTCCCTCCCCCACTCCCCTTCCCCACTCCCTCCCTCCTCCACACCCCCACTCCCTCCTCCACTCCCCCCACTCTCTCCCCCACTCCTTCCCCCACTTTCTCCCCCACTCCCTCCCCCACTCCCTCCCCCCACTCCCTCCGCCACTCCCTTCCTCCCCCACTCCGTCCCCCACTCCCTCCCTCACTCCGTCCCCCACTCCCTCCCTCTCCCACTACACGACTCCCTCCCCCACTCCCTCCCCCAATCCCTCCCTCCCCCACTCCCCTCCCCCACTCCCTCCCCCACTCCCTCCTCCCCCCCCACTCCACGACTCCCTCCCCCACTCCCTCCCCCAATCCCTCCCTCCCCCACTCCCTCCCCCACTCCCTCCCCCCACTC